>NC_143586.1:55828866-56144237 GCF_048544385.1 Mastigoproctus giganteus
TCCTACTAATTTCGCTTGGTCACTCCAGGCACTGCTCCTGCCTCCCCGTGGCGGGGCCGGTAACCTTGGCAGAAAAGTTCATCTGCCAGGGGCTAAAAGGAGCCAAAATGGAACAAAATATGTTTCCTTCTTTACAACCGACAAGCAGTCGGCTAGACACAGAACAGGAACATGACTCCTCACAAGCAAAGAGGTTAAAAACCATTTCCTCTGCGACCGAGTTTCCTGCATTTTTAATAATGCATTCATTATCAGAACAGCCTCTTAGTAAGCTATCCCCCTTTCTAATCCAAAAACACTTGGAACGTATTGCAGGGTCTCCCAAGACGGTTAAGAGATTGCAATCGGGGGACTTACTAATTGAAACTGTCAACTGCAGGCATTCTGAAAAACTCTTGAAAATGACAAACTTTGCTAAAATTCCAGTAAAGGTAACTCCTCATGCAACCCTAAATACATCTAAGGGTGTTATATCTAGTTGGGACCTTTTGAATGTGACAGAAGAAGAAATTAAAGAAGAGCTAAATGAGCAAAATGTAATTGCTGTCAAAAGAATTATGACTAAAAGGGACAATATACTCACACCCACCAGAAATATCATTCTTACCTTTAGCAGTCCAAATCTACCCTCATCAGTAAAAGCAGGATATCTAAATTGTCGTATTCGTCCTTACATTCCTAATCCGTTGAGATGCTATAAATGCCAGAAGTATGGCCATTCTCAGACGGCATGCAGAGGGAACCCAGCCTGTCCCAACTGTGGATCTTCTGATCACAATCAAAATGACTGTTCAACAAAAGAAATGACTTGTCCTAATTGCAAGGGTAACCATCCTGCTTACTCTAAAACATGTGAGAAGTGGAAAATGGATAAAAAAATTGTAAAATATAAAGTCGAAAACAAAGTTACTTACCAGGAAGCAAGAAAATTAATTGCACCCAGTATATCTAACCGTAGCTATGCCAGTATTGCAAAAAAATATCAAACAATAGCCACGCAAACTGATGTTACTGTTCCATCCAACATATCAATCTCTGACTGGGCTCGAGCTGTTCTTTCTCAGCAGCAGTCCAATATCCAGAAGCACTCAGACCAAGCAAGTAATACGCCTCTTACGATCCCAGCAAAATCTCCTCATTCACCAGTGATTGCTACTACTCCAAATATTCCCAGTTCAACTTCAAAACAGAGTATTCAGGAAACATCGATGGATCAAGAGTACTCATCTAAACAGGAAGATCCGATTCTTGAAATATTTGCAGAAGAAGAAGAAGAAGATATGGACACAGGTCGACCCACCTTTCCAAAAAGAAATAAACCAAAGCCAGAACGCCACAAGACAGCCACGTCAGGAACAGCTTCTTCTAAACCCAAATAATGCCTTATATTTTACAGTGGAATTGTAGAGGCTTTAGAGGCAACATTGATGACATTCAGTACTTAATTAGACACTACTCTCCAGTGGGTTTCTGTCTTCAGGAAACCTATTTAACTGCTAAAATTTCTGTTTCTATAAAAAACTACTCAGTTTATCGAAGAGATCGGAATACATCTGACTCTGCTCGTGGTGGTGTAGCTATTTTGATTAACTCAAAGATCCCTTCTAGCCAAATCATACTTCAAACCCAAATTGAAGCCGTTGCTGTGCGTCTGATTACTGAGATTGCATTTACGCTAGTCTCGGTCTATCTGCCACCAAACAATACCCACTCTTATAAAGGTATCGAAGAACTTTTAGTACAGCTACCCTCCCCAATCTGCTTGCTAGGGGATTTCAATGGCCACCACCCTTTATGGGGATCCTCTAAATTAGATAGACAGGGCCGACTGATTGAAACTCTACTAGACAAACAAAACCTTACCATTCTTAATAGTGGTACACACACCCATATACAGTTACCTACTGGACAGACTTCCGCAATTGACCTCTCGATTTGTTCTCCGATACTGTTTCCAGTCATTCAGTGGTCCGTTATGGATGATCCAATGGGAAGTGACCATTTTCCAATTGTCTGTAACCTGCTAACTACACAATCACCAATAGACCAACCCTGCAGAAAATGGAAATTTTCTAAAGCCAAATGGGCGAAATTTCAATCAGCAATAATTCTGGACAAAGAAACTATTCGGCTACAACCTATAGACGAAGTAACTGATTATATAACATCCCATCTTTTAGTTGCAGCAAAATACTCAATTCCATTATCAAACCCCCAAACCCGACGGCACTTCAACTACTGGTGGAACGAAGAGTGCACGAAAGCAAAGAAGGAAAAAAATAAAGCATTCAATTTATTCCGTCGATTTCCAACGACAGTTAATTTAATTAGTTACAAGAAGTTAAGGGCAAAAGCGCGGTTCATTCACAGGCAAGCCAAGAAAGATTCTTGGACTCGGTTTGCATGTACTATCAACAGAAATACCGACTCCAGATTAATATGGAAGAAAATTAGACAGCTTTCTGGGAAGTTTCCAATCATCCCTTCCCCAATTCTTTCATACAATGGGCAAGAACTCTCTGGTAGTCTAGATATAGCGAATGCCTTGGGTAAAACCTTTGCCGAAGTCTCTGCTGCCTCAAATTACACTCCGAAATTCCAAAAAATTAAGACCTCCACCGAACAGAGGCCCATCAACTTTAGAACCTCACTATCACTTCCATATAATCAGCCTCTTGAATATTGTGAACTTCTACAAGCTATCAGTACAACACGAAACAGTGCAGCTGGGCCAGATAGCATATATTATGTCATGCTGCAACATCTCGATGAGCAAAACTTACAAATGCTGCTAGTCTTCTTTAACCGGATCTTCCTGGAAAATATTTATCCAACCTCTTGGCACCATGCTACAGTTTTGCCCTTTTTGAAACCTGGAAAAGATCCTTCGAATCCTAATAATTACAGGCCAATCTCTCTGTCAAGTTGCCTTGGTAAAATTCTTGAAAAAATGATCCACAGTCGACTCAGCTGGATCATTGAAACTGAACAACTACTGAGTAATTGTCAACATGGCTTTCGCAAAAATAGGTCCTCTCTAGATCTGATGATCAAGGCGGAATCTGAAATTCGCAATGCCTTTGTGAAAAACGAACACCTTGTCATGGTCTCCATTGATATAGAAAAGGCATTCGATACTACCTGGCGGTATGGCATTCTCAATGACCTATATAATCTTGGTCTACGAGGCAACCTGCCTATATTTATTAGGAATTTCCTCCAGAGCCGTTCTTTCCAGGTTCGATACCAAAACTCCCTTTCTTCTACATTCTTGCAGGAAGAAGGAGTACCACAGGGGTCGGTTTTGAGTGCAACCCTATTTGCCCTTAGAATTGATTCCATTTCCAAAGAACTTCCAAATACTGTAGAAGCCTATCTTTATGCTGACGATCTATCCATTTCTTGCCATTCCCAGTGCATGAGATCTATTGAACGGCAATTGCAAATGTCCCTCAATAAAATTCAAAAATGGGCTGATTTCAATGGATATCGGCTTTCCCATCAGAAAACAGTTGCAATCCACTTTTGTAATCAACGTAAATTACATATAGACCCTGAACTTCGGATATCAAATTCCACCATCCCGATTGCCAACAATATTAGATTCTTGGGATTAATATTAGACAGCAAGTTAAATTTCTTTGAGCACATTAAAGTAATACGTACTACATGTCTGAAAAAGCTGAACATGCTAAGAGCTCTTTCTGCCCAGTCTTGGGGAGCAGATCGTACAACTTTGCTGCTCTTATATAGAGCACTGATTAGATCTCGGTTGGATTACGGTGCCCCAGTTTATGATTCTGCCCGAAAGAGTGTATTACGCTGGCTCGATCCTGTACAACACAATGCACTGAGGATTGCCCTTGGTGCTTATAGGACTTCACCAACCTATAGTCTATATATTGAAGCCCATGAGCCCCCTCTGTACCTCCGCAGAAAAATGTTACTACTTAAATATGCGGCCAAAATACAAAACAGTTCTCTGCACCCAATCCAACCATATCTCTTTAATCCACCATTTCATCTCTATAGAAATAAACCAAATAAAATACGACCAGCAGGCCTACGGCTCCTTGAAATAGCACAAAATTGGAATGTTCCTCTCCAGAGTAGGCAGCACAGAAAGAATTATTCTCACCCACCATGGATTCCATTTCCTCAACCAGGCTACGATAATTATTTTCTCCAATGGGGAAAGAATTGCTTACCGACTCTGAATGTGCAACAACTACATGCTAGCCATATTCAAAACTATTTTGACTTTTTACCGATATATACTGACGGTTCCAAATCTCATTCAACTGTTGGAGCAGCAGCAGTGTTTCCCTCTGCTATCATATCAGCCTCTCTTCCACCTGAGTACAGCAGCTTTTCAGCGGAATTATATGCAATACAATTAGCTCTTGATAATTTGACTCTTCATCCCTCTGCAAAATATTTAGTTTACACCGACTCTCTCAGCTCAATTAGAGCAATGCAGAATCTCTCTCATAAGGATCACCCTGTATTAAATCAAATCAAGAATTTGCTGTTAAAAATTAAAGATCGTCAGCAACGAGTGACCTTTTGCTGGATTCCAGCACATTCAGGCATCAAAGGGAACGAGCTGGCTGATATTTCTGCTAAAAATCCGTCAACATTAGACTTAACCTCTGTCTTTATTCCAATGATTATAATATTATAATTCAAACAGCATACCATGCACAATGGACTGAGCTATGGCATAAACAAACAAGTAACAAACTTTTCCAGTTCAAACAGAACCCAAAATTTTGGCACTCATGCATTCAGACAGTTCGGCGAGAAGAAGTGGTACTCGCACGGATTAGAATAGGGCATACCCATCTAACACACCTCCATCTACTCACAGGCGATGATCCCCCTCAGTGTTCACAGTGCTCTGAACATCTAACCGTGAAACATATTTTGATAGATTGTCCACATTATCAACAACATCGAACTTCAACATTTCATTCTCTGGCAAATCTCCGAGAGCGGATAACATTAAATGATATTATTGGTGAAAATGCAAATATTAATGAACTTTTCTGTTATTTGAAACAAATAGGAATGTATGAACGACTATGATTAGTTTCTGACATGAAATGAGATTGAACTATCTTCACATTAAATATTTATTTATTTGAATTTTTTGAACATTCTTATGATTAGGCGCAATATAGCCACAGCAGCTTGTGCGCCATTAAACACCCATACCACACACACACACACACACACTCTAAGTGATTTCGTTATATTTTCTTTCCAGTGCTTTTCTCATCCTTATTTCTTTATAAGTGGTTTTGTACTTAACAGATCCTAAGTAAAAACCCAGAAAGGAAAATTACCTTACTTTTCCTAGTATATTTATTAATTTTCGCACTAACAAACTAACCTCTCCAACCGCTTGGCCACTAGGTGGCACTGCTCCTGCCTCCACGTGGCGGGGCTGGAAGTCTGGAAGAAGAAATCCACTCTCCCAGGACTAAAAGGAGCAACGATGGACAAAAATAAACAGTCCTCGTGTGGATCTTATGATTCAGAACTGGACAAACATAATCCAGATCATGACGACACAAATGTATCCCATGCTAAGAGACAAAAAAAAGAAGGAGGAATGGATAAGATCACACCACTCTTTCTAATACTACACTCCTCCACAGACCAACCACTGAGTAAGCTGTCCCCATTTTTGATACAGAAATGTCTCGAAAATGTGGCTGGCCCTCCAAAAATGGTTCGGCGATTAAGATCCGGAGATTTATTGACCGAAATGACAGAACATTGACATTCTGAGAGGCTATTGAAAATATCTACTTTCGGTGGAATTCCCACGAAGGTTACCCCACATGCCACCTTAAACTCCTCTAAAGGGGTAATATCAGAGTGGGATTTATTAAACGTATCAGAGGATGAACTTGTGCATGAACTAAGAGATCAAAACGTAGTACAAGCCAAAAGAATTGTGATTAAAAGAGATGGAGAACCTGTTCCCACACGCACGGTGATCCTAACATTCAAAACACCAAATCTGCCTACTTCTATTAAAGCTGGTTATCTTCGATGCCAAGTAAGACCATACATTCCAAATCCAGTCCGGTGCTTTAAGTGCCAAAAATTTGGTCATTCCCAAGCTGTCTGCAGAAGTGTAGCCAATTGTGCTAACTGCGGCTCAAAAGAGCATACACACACAAACTGTAACACCGAAGTGCAAATTTGTCCTAACTGCCATGGTAACCACTCTGCCTTCTCTAAGGAATGCCCTCAATGGAAAAGAGAAAAGAATATTCAAAAATATAAGATAGAGCAGAAAGTATCCTATCAAGAAGCTAAAAAACATTTTGCAGTACCTGCTAAGTCACCTACATATGCTTCAGTTACCCAACGGCTACGCTCAGTAGAAACTCAGACAGACTGCTCAGTCCCTCCAAATATCTCAATATCTGGTTGGGCTAAATCGCTCCTCTCCTCATCAAAGGAAAAACCTACTCCTAAATATGCTACTCGAGAAGCAAATACTCCTGTAACAATACCTCCAGATAAGAAGCCTAATGAACAACCAAACGAACGAGCCAAGACTCCTGAAAGAAGCAACACTACTAAATTTATATCCGATACCATGGATATTGATGAAAAGATAGATGAAGATGACTCAATTCTTGAGATTCATCCAGAGGATGATATTGACACCGGTAGGCCAGTCTTCCCAAAAAAAGAAAAAGCAAAAGTAGACAAGCGCAAACAAAAAAATCCGCCGCAAGAAACCAAACCCTCCTTTTAAAACCAAACAATGCAGACAGTGATTCAATGGAATTGTCGCGGATTTAGTGCTAATTTAGATGACCTCTACGATCTGCTAAGTGAATATAAGCCCATCGCAGCATGCATACAAGAAACAAACCTGACGAATGCAGTATCTATAACAGTTAAACGCTTCACCATGTATAGAAAAGATAGAAACTGCTCTAATGCAGCACACGGAGGAGTAGCGCTGTTAGTAAACTCTTCAATTCCCTCCAGACCTGTTCCCTTGCAAACACCCTTGGAGGCAGTTGCAGCCCGTATCACCATTGGCATAACGATAACATTAGTCTCATTGTATCTGTCACCAAACCACGCTTTCACCCTTGCTGATTTAGATGACCTAGTAGGACAAATACCCGCTCCTTTCTGTATTCTGGGCGACTGGAATGGCCATAACCCTCTATGGGGTTCTCAACAACTTGACTGCAGAGGGAAAATAATTGAGAAATTCTTGGATAAACACAATCTAACTATTTTAAACACAGGTGATCACACATATGTTCATGTACCATCTGGCTCAAGCTCTGCCATTGACCTAACAGTATGTTCTCCAACAATATTTCCTCTCATAGACTGGACAGTTACTGACAACCGTCTTGGTAGTGACCACTTTCCGATCATCTGTAATTTCTGTACAAGTTCTCCTCCGATCAACAGAATTAGAACAATTTGGAAATTTGACAAGGCCAACTGGGCTAAATATCAAGAAATAGCTCATTTAGATTCCACTATCATTGCTACTGAGAAGATCGATTCTGCAGTAAGCTATATCACAGAAGGAATAATGACAGCAGCTGAATCCGCTATCCCGAAATCATCATTTAAAATCCGACTCCATCCAAAAATGTGGTGGAACGAAGCATGTAGCATTGCTAAAAGAGAAATAAATAAATCCTGGAATCAGTTTAGAAAACATCCAACCACAGCCAACCTCCTACAGTTTAAAAGAGCAAGGGCTAAGGCTCGTTATATAAGACGGATAAGTAAAAAAGAAGCATGGGCACGCTATGCTGCCACAATAAACAGATTCACAGATACTGCTACAGTCTGGAAAAAAATCAAACGTATCAATGGCAAATACCCACTTGTTAATTCCTCAATTCTATTTCTGAAAGGAAAGGAAATTTCTGAACCCGAAGAACTTGCTAATGCATTTGGCTCGTCTTTTGAATCACTCTCAGCTGTTTCCGCCTATGAACCAGCCTTTCAGATGCTAAAACGCGATACAGAAAAGTATAAACTGAATTTTAATACCGCTCTCCAACATTCATACAATCTGCCGTTGACCATGACTGAATTGCTTAATGCGCTCACAAAAGTGAAAAACAGTGCTCCAGGTCCTGATGGAATTTATTACTCAATGATTTCCCATTTAAGTGAAAGATCATTAAGTGCTCTCTTACTACTCTATAATAGAATTTTCTTAGAGGAATACTACCCCACCAGCTGGTGCCATTCTTATGTACTAGCCTTCCCGAAACCAGGAAAAGACCACACAGATCCAACAAACTATCGACCTATCTCCTTAACAAGTTGCTTGGGAAAAACAATGGAAAAAATACTTAACACCCGACTAACGTGGTATTTGGAGACTCAAAACATTCTGAGTCCAAGCCAGTATGGTTTTCGGAGAAGTAGATCGACGCTCGATCTCATTATTAAAGCAGAAGCAAATATTCGGAACGCCTTTCTAAGAAATGGGCACTTTGTTATGATATGCATTGACATCGAGAAAGCATTTGATACAACTTGGCGTTATGGGATTCTTCGGGACTTACATAAATCTGGTCTTCGGGGTCATCTCCCGAAATTCATCCAGAACTTCCTATCTAACAGATCCTTTCAAGTCCTCTACCACTCGTCACTTTCTGGCACATATGTTCAAGAAGAGGGAGTTCCCCAGGGCTCAGTGCTGAGTGCAACACTTTTTGCCATCAGGATCGATTCTATAACTAATAGTATACCTAACACAGTTGATGCATACCTGTATGCTGATGACCTTGCCATCTCATGTCATTCTCAAAATATGCGACTCATTGAGAGACAACTACAAGTCACCATTAATAGAATAGTCTCTTGGGCCAAAAACAATGGCTACAGAATTTCTAAACCGAAAACAACTGCAGTACACTTCTGTCGTAAACGTACATTGCATCCTGATCCAAACCTCCAGTTAGACTCCCATTGTATTATATTTCAACCAAGCACTCGTTTTCTTGGTATAATACTTGATAAAAAATTAAACTTCCTTGAACATATAAAATATATTCGTACTAGCTGTCTTAAGAAACTAAATATTTTCAGAGTAATCTCCTCTATGTCATGGGGTGCAGATCGGTACATGTTGCTACATTTATACCGCTCATTAATTAGATCCCGCTTAGACTATGCATCTCCTGCATACGCCTCAGCCAGGCCAAGTGTACTGAAATGGCTCGATCCCATTCATCATAGTGCACTTCGAATAGCACTGGGTGCCTTTCGTACATCTCCCATTTTAAGTCTATATACGGAAGCCAATGAACCGCCGCTAGAACTTCGGCGACAAATTCTTCTCCTTAATTATGCCGCAAAAATCAGCAGCTTTCCACATCATCCGATATGGCAATATCTCTTCAGACCAAAATGGGAAAACCTCCATCGTACTAAATCACGTCTCAACAAACCATCTGGCATTAGGCTTCAAGCTCTAAACACTAGCTGGGGACTCAACATGAATAACATAATGCAGAACACTAGCATGCAAATCCAGCCATGGAAAATACCCACGATAGATATTGAAAAATACTATCAGAAATGGGGAAAGAATAATCTTCCAGATATTAACATCAGACAATTACATCTGGCCCACTCAATTCAGTTTAGCAGTTACGTGCAGCTATATACAGATGGATCCAAGACTGCTAGTAAAGTTGGTACAGCTGTAGTCCTGCCAGATGCTATCATCGCCAAACAGCTCCCCTCAGAATGTAGTAATTATACTGCTGAGTTGTATGGTATTTTACTAGCCCTGGAGAAAATAAAAGAAGCCTCATATACTCAATCCATAATATATACCGATTCATTAAGTGCCGTGAATTGTATGCAATGTAAGCGCCCCAACAGTCATCCTCTGGTACAGCAAATCTGGACTCAGTTAATAGCAATTCATGCACGTGGTCACCGCATAATTTTTTGTTGGATTCCTGGTCACTCTGGAATCCCAGGAAATGAACAGGCAGATTTAGCCGCCAAAAATGCTTCAAATCCTATTTCTCCCAATTTCAGGACACCTTATGTTGACTTTAAATCCATTATACAGCAGACCTCTAAAGAACAGTGGAAACATATATGGGAAAAAGAAACAAATAATAAACTTTTTGAAATAAAGAAAGAACCCAAACAGTGGCGATCCAGTCTAAGGGAAAATAGAAAAGAAGAAACTGTACTAGCGCGACTGCGCATTGGTCACACATACCTCACTCACAGTTATTTATTAAGAAAGGAAGATGCCCCACAATGCAGTAACTGTTCATGTCCACTCACTGTAAAGCATATCGTTATTGAATGCCCACTATATTTAAGAGAACGAAAAACTGCTTTCTCCTTACTTTTAAAAAATTGCAATCAATTAACACTACGTAATGTTCTAGAAGATCGTCAAGATATGGATGATGTTTTTGTTTTCCTAAAATCAATTGATAAATATCACCTCGTTTAAATTTTTATCAGAATCAGCATCAACAACAAAGATATACTAGTCAGAAATCAGTGCATTATAGCCACAGTTGCTGATGCACCAACAAACCTAACAACAACAACAACAACCGTACCAGATGCCAGGCATCAGACGTCTGTCTTCCCCCAATTCCGAGGCCCCAGGTGCCAAGCGATTTATTAGTGACTAAGCGATTCCCAGCGATTTATAGAGAGTTAGAAAAACAATATATCCGTTTCTTTAATTTTCATCGTTAACTTACTTTCATTTTTTTGTGAAACAGCTCTTTGTCTTACAAGCAGTAAGTGAAGACACAGGAAGGAAACTCACCTTTCTTATTTTTTCTCTTAATCTCACTTTACTAACCTAACACAGTAGCCGCTTGGTCACTAAGTGGCACTGCTCTTGCCTCCACGTGGCGGGGCTGGTAACCTGGGAGAGGAAAGTAACACTCCCAGGGCCAAAAGAGCAAACATGAGTAGTAAAATAACTACTGATACTACAGGGCTTCAAGAGAAAGCCCTACCAAGTAGAGATACAGAAAAGACAAAGGCAAAGAGACAGAGGACTGATATGGACCCACCAAAAATACCGACATACATTGTTATACATGCGACAGGAGATCAGACATTAGGACGTATGTCTCCCTTCTTAATTCAGAAAACGTTAGAGGGTCTAGTAGGATCTCCCAAGTCTGTTCGACGCCTGAGATCCGGGGACATACTAGTAGAAACAGAAAGTCCTAATCACTCCCAGAAGTTGCTAGCTACGACAATCTTTGGAGGATTACCAGTAGTTGTAACACCACACAACACGCTGAATTCTTCCAGAGGAGTGATCTCCGAGTGGGACCTCTTAAATGTGTCAGAAGAAGAGCTCATAGAAGAATTAAGAAGCCAAGGGATAACAGCAGTGAAGAGAATCAATATCCGAAGGGATGGAAATATAATTCCAACAAGAACTCTAATCATAACCTTTAATACTCCGAAACCTCCAGCAACAGTAAAAGCAGGATATCTGAACTGCCAAGTAAGACAATACATTCCAAATCCATTGCGATGTTACAAATGTCAGAAATTTGGACATTCGCAAATGGCATGCAGAAACTCGGCTACCTGTGCAAAATGTGGTTCTAAAGAACACGAGACTACAGATTGCTCTGCCAACACCTTGATATGTACAAACTGTAAAGGGGAACATCCAGCCTACTCAAAAACATGTGAAAAATGGAAACAAGAGAAACTAATTCAGAAATACAAAACAGAACACAACACAACGTACCAAGAAGCAAGAAGAATAATAAAGCCATGGCCTACAAACAAGCCATCATATACACAAGCAGTGATCCAATACAAATCAGTAGAAGTGCAAACCGAAATTTCCATGCTGCCAAAAGAATCACTTAATGAAATGAAGGCACAAAAACAGGAGAAAATAGTGAGTACTCCAATTTCTATTCACACAGAACAAATACCAACAAATCAGCACCACAACAAAGACAGAGGTAAACCTACAAACATCAAAACAACCGAACAGATGGATATAGGAAAAATAAACACAACGGAAGAACCAGTATTAGAAATTTTCACAGAAGAAGATATGGACATGGACAGGCCTCAATACCCTAAAAAGGATAAGACAAAATATAAGAATGTTCCATTTCGGAAACAACCCGAAAGCCCTAGAAAAACCAAATAATGGATCAGTTCATCCAGTGGAACTGTAGAGGACTACGAACCAATTACGACGATGTCCAGTATCTAATTACACACCATACGCCAATATGCTTCTGTCTTCAAGAGACATACCTTAGACAACAAGAAACTCTTTCAGTAAAAAATTATACAATGTATAGGAAAGACAGAATAAGAGATGGGCCAACACATGGAGGAGTAGCCATCTTGGTTCATAACCACATCCCAACTGAACACATTCCTTTAAACAGTAACCTCGAAGCGATAGCTGTAAGAATAACACTAAGATTTAAGTTAACCATCTGTTCAGTGTACCTTCCACCAGGATCAGATATAACTTTTGAAGAAATAGACCAACTAATCTCCGAACTCAAATCACCTTTCTGTATAATGGGAGATATGAATGGGCATAGTCATCTGTGGGGAAACACTGACATCAACAGACGAGGACGAATAATAGAAAGAATAATAGATCACCATAATCTCTCTCTACTTAACAACGGTAAACATACTTATTTTCACTTTCCTAGTCGTACGACCTCAGCAATAGACCTAACCATATGCACCCCTTCACTCCTACCAGAGTTAAAGTGGCAAGTAATAGAAAACCCATACAGCAGTGACCACTACCCAGTAATCACCACACTGATCAGAAATACTCCCTGTCATCCCAGCAGACCCCCCTCGACGTGGGCACCTGTACGTGGTGAGGGGACCTCCCAGTGACGCTGCTGGACTTCCAGACTAGCATCACTGGGATCCAACGCCCACAGCCTAGGTTCCGGACTTACATCAATGGAATCCGGCGTGTTTGCCGTGCGCTGCGACCCGTGGAAATTCGGAAAGGGGGATCCTGGTGGTTGAGGGGCCCAGCTTCAATACACCACTTTGGCCCCTGCTTCGACAAGACGGGTGGTCCTGGAAGGCCCGGCTAGGATCAATCGGCTAGTAGGTTCGCCTGCGAGGGTCAACCGTGTCAAAGCCACGCCCCTACCCTCATGGTCCGAGGGACAGGATTCAGGCTGGCGGCGGTGCGGGTATAGTGTCTGGGTAGCCCTGGCGTCCCACTCCCGAGCGCATTTATTGCATGCCGGGTAGTGGGCGTCCCTTTGGGCTCCGTGGTGGGTGGGGAGCCCGGGCACTGAACAATTTAATAAACTACTTGAATCCTGATAAACTAACTTCTTCAGGGGCCCCAACCCGGTCCCTATCTGAAACTATTGAGAAAGATCCAGATAGCATTATTGCTAATAAGAGGCAGCGAACCGAACTACCATCAGGGCCAGTCCCAAGGTTCTTAATCATGCACTCAACAAGTGAAAAACCGATTGGAAAAATGTCACCCTTCTTTATCCAAAAAGGGTTGGATGGGTTAGCAGGTTCACCCAAGTCAGTTAAGAGGCTCCGTTCTGGAGACCTCTTAATTGAAACTAAAAATGACAGGCAATCAGAACACCTACTCCGAACAACATCAATCGGAGGAATCCCTATAACAGTGACACCACACAGAACACTCAATTCATCTAGAGGTGTCATTTCGGAGTGGGACCTTCTCGACGTATACGAGGAGGAAATCTGCTCCGAATTAAAACCACAGGGAGTCATTGCCGTCAAGAGAATCACTGCGCGAAGGGATGGAAAAATTGTTAAAACCAGGAGCGTTATCCTGACTTTTAACACTCCTAAACCTCCTGATGAGATTAAAGCTGGATACATCAACTGTTCAGTGCGTCCATACATTCCAAACCCTTTACGGTGTTTCAAATGCCAGAAGTATGGACATTCTCAAATGGCCTGCCGTGGAGTCCTTGCATGCGCTCGATGCGGTGCAAAGGACCACGAAACAACAGCATGTTCAGCCGCAAAACCCACCTGTATTAACTGTGAAGGCGAACACCCGGCCTATTCATGAGCATGCCAGAGGTGGAAAGAAGAAAAAGAAATTCAACGGCTGAAGGCAGAGCTAAATATATCATACCAGGAGGCAAGGAAATCGGTCAAACCCCTGAATATCAACAAACCTACCTACGCCCAGAAGGTAGCAGGGAGATGTTCCGTCGGAACTCAGACGGACATGACCATTCCTCCAAAGGAGTCTTTCACTCCCATCGCGCGGTATCTCTTAAGCTCACAAAAACCTGCACAAAAGGACCACCTGCCCCCCTGCCTGCCTGTGCTCGATGTGGTGTGAAAGACCACGAGAGCAAGGAATGTACAGCTCCAAAACCCACCTGTGTCAACTGCCAAGGTGAGCACCCCGCCTACTCAAGAGCATGCCAGCGGTGGAAGGACGAAAAAGAAATCCAAAAATTGAAAACAGAGCTGAATATTTCCTACCCAGAGGCCAGAAAACGTATCCAACCAGTAAATAGCGGGAAACCTTCATATGCCCAGAAGGTTTCTGCTAAGAGCACTATCGGGACACAAACTGAGATGACTATACCACCAAGAGAGTCATTCACCCCGATTGCACGCTATTTATTGAGTTCTCAAAAGCCCACCAAAAAAACACAGTCAGTTGCCACTCCTATATCCGTACCTCCTAGTGCTCCACCACTACCAAAACCAAGTGGTAAAGAGCCTCAAGTAACAACAGAAAGAATGGATGTAGAGAACAAGGAGGTACAGGATGAATCAGTCTTGGAACTCTTTGCGGAGGAGGAAATGGACACGGGACAGCGTCCATTCTTCCCCAAAAAAGACAAATCCAAGACTGATAAAAGTAAGCCCTCAGCACCTCGGAAGCCGCCTGATGGACCCACCAAGCCAAAATAATGGCTAAATTCCTACAATGGAATTGTCGTGGATTCCGGCGAAATACAGATGACATCAAGGCCCTCCTGCAAAAGCACGAGCCAGTTTGCTTTTGCTTGCAGGAGACTTATTTAAAGGCAAATGATGATCCCACCATGCATAACATCACAATCTTTCGTAAGGATAGAATTGCGGATGGTCCTGCCCATGGAGGAGTGGCTATCCTTGTGAATAATCAGACCGCAGTTCAGCCCTTGCTAATTACAACCAGCATAGAGGCTGTTGCAATTCGCCTTGCAGTGGGATTCCTATTAACGGTCTGCTCTATTTATTTGCCACCTGGGACTGACATCTCCCAGGAAGACCTTGATGATCTTGTAACGCAGTTGCCTCCCCCTTTCTTACTTCTTGGGGATTTTAATGGACATAACACCCTGTGGGGTAGTGTTAACATCAACGGAAGGGGACGAGTCATAGAGCGTATGCTCAATGACAATGACCTTTCCCTTCTGAATACTGGAAAAAACACCTTCTTCCACATGCCTACCCGTACTTTTTCTGCCATTGATCTCTCTATCTGCTCCCCTTCTCTACTCCCTTCACTCACTTGGGAAGTGGAGGAGAATCCATACGGAAGCGATCACTTCCCTGTGATAACCTTGTTACACAGTGGGAGACCATGTCTTCCTTTCAGGTTACCACGGTGGAAGATTGATCAGGCTGACTGGTTTGCCTTCCAAAATCAGGCAAATTTTGATCTCAGTACCGTCAGCCAAGAGCCTATCAATGAAGCAGTAACGTACATCACAGAAGCTATCGTCCAAGCAGCTGCGAATGCAGTTCCAAAAACATCTGCCCGGTTTCCACCATTTCCCAAACCTTGGTGGAATTCCCAATGCACAACAGCAAAAAGGGCCCAAAACAAAGCGTGGGGGATATTCCGCCGATATCCTACCACGACAAACCTTATGGCCTTTAAACGCGCACGAGCTAAAGCACGCTATACCCGCCGTCAGAGTCAAAAGGAATCGTGGATCCGTTTTACATCATCTATTAACCAGTCTACCAACTCCAAGGTAGTCTGGGATAAAATCCGGAAAATGAAGGGAAAATATACATCCCACCCTTCTTCAATCCTAGATTATAATGGATGCACTATTGCAGATCCAACTGCAATAGCCAATGCTCTTGGGGAAACATTCTCTAACATCTCCGCAACATCTTCCTATTCCCCAGAGTTCCTGGTCCTGAAATATAAAATCCAAAAACAGACACTTGACTTCAAGTCCAAGGGCCTCTATCCCTACAACGGGGAATTCACTAGAGAGGAACTGAAAAGAGCTCTCACTCTTTCCAAAGCAAGTGCTGTTGGACCAGATGGCATCCATTATGAAATGATTAAACATCTTTCATCAAAATCTATGGATTATCTGCTCCTTCTATATAACAGAATCTTTATTGAAGGGCAGTTTCCGGATTCCTGGTGCAAGGCAATCGTTCTTGCCTTTCCTAAGCCAGGAAAGGATCCAAAAATCACCACCAATTATCGTCCTATTGCTCTGACTAGCTGTCTGTGCAAAGTCCTGGAGAGAATGGTCAATTCTCGTTTAATATGGTATTTAGAATCAAATGACCTTCTCTCCAATATCCAGTGCGGCTTCCGAAGGAACCGGTCCACTCTGGACCATCTTATTAGACTGGAAACATCCATCCGGGATGCTTTCCTAAAACGCGAACACTTGGTGTCAGTGTTTTTTGACATGGAGAAAGCGTATGACACAGCTTGGAGATTTGGCATCTTAAAAGATCTGCATAGCCTGGGTCTCAGGGGACGACTCCCCATTTTTATTAAAAACTTTTTGGCCAACCGATCTTTCCAAGTTCGTGTGGGATCCTCACTCTCTCGTTCCTTTAGTCAAGAGGAGGGAGTACCACAGGGATCAGTTTTAAGTGTCACGCTTTTCGCCATCAAAATAAATTCCATCACAGGACAACTTCCTCCTACCGTAAACAGTGCCCTCTATGTTGATGACTTTAGCATATTTTGTCAGTCATGCAACATGAGGGTTATTGAAAGACAACTGCAAAAATCCATTGATCGCCTCAACTCCTGGGCACTTGCAAATGGCTTCAGGTTCTCGCCGGAGAAGACCGTTTGCGTACACTTTTGTCGCAAGCGTAATCTTCATCCTGAACCTGAATTAAGGCTCGGACAAAATGCTATTCCAGTAGCAGCGGACACAAAATTCTTGGGACTCGTATTTGATCAAAAGCTGACCTTTCTGCACCACATCCGTCAACTTCGCACAAAGTGCACACGCGGGCTTAATATTCTCCGCTCGCTCTCCTCTACATCTTGGGGAGCAGACCGTTGTACGCTTCTTCGGCTTTACCGTGCACTTGTGCGATCCAAACTTGATTATGGGTCCCAGGTATATTCTTCAGCCAGAGACAGTGCCCTTCGATGGCTGGATCCTGTCCATCACCAGGCTCTTCGTGTCGCTACTGGAGCATATCGCACATCTCCTGTCCAGAGTTTATACGTCGAAGCAAACGAACCACCGTTATCGCTTCGACGTAAGCAGTTGTCTTTAAACTATGCTCTAAAGCTGAAATCCCTGCCAGACCATCCTACGTGGACATCCGTTTTTGATCCACGTTGGGAAAACTTATATAATACCCGTCAGACTGCCAACCGACCTTTTGGCATTCGTGTCCAAGAGCTACTCAGAGAGTTTAACATCATGGTAGACAAGGTTGCACAAACACCAAAAGAAACTCTTCCACCCTGGCATGCTCATACTCCATCGTGCGACTTTTCCCTTAAGAAATGGGTAAAGTCTGAGACCTCATCATCTGTCTACCAGCAGCTCTTTTCTGCACATCGAGCTGAGAACTCCGACTTCCTGCCCGTCTACACAGACGGCTCGAAGTCTGAATCGTTCGTTGGATCTGCTGTTGTGTTCCCGGACACTATAATATCTCAGCAGATTCTTCCCGAATCCAGCATATACACTGCAGAGCTGCATGCTATAGAGTTAGCCTTGGATCACATTCGAATTTCTCAATGCCAAAGGTCAATAATATACTCTGATTCTTTGAGTGTATTACAGGCTTTATTATCTTTGAGACGCAGCTGTCATCCAGTTCTCTCTCGGGTTCAGCAGAAGATATATTCTCTTCATAAATATAAATTTGATATTCGCTTCTGCTGGATTCCTAGCCATATTGGGATAAAGGGAAATGATTTGGCTGACACTGCAGCCAAATCAGCAGCTCCCACTAACAATCGTTGCCTGTCAGTCCCCTATACAGACTACAGGCAAATAATACGAGAAAATATATATTCCCAATGGCAAGAACTATGGCATAGAGAGAGAACAAATAAATTATACCAAATAAAGCCTCTAATACAAACATGGCAGTCCAGTCTGCGCAGGAATCGGAGCGAGGAAGTTGCTCTTGCCCGACTCCGCATAGGACACAGTCATCTGACACATTCGTTTCTGCTGAGGGCGGATGATCCTCCTATGTGCGAGCAATGCGACACCATTTTATCCGTTAAACATATTTTATGTGACTGTCCCAGTTTTAGTAATGCTCGTTTTATCGCTTTTAACCATCTGACTGAGCCTTATACACTCAGTCAGATTTTATCCGACAATGACCACGTGTCTGCTATTTTTAGTTTCTTGAAATCAGTAAACCTTTTTAACCATATTTAAAAAATCTTTTTATTTTTACCTTGTTTACTGCTATTCGTCTTTTAAAATATATACGTGGCTTTTATACCCTGACTTAGTGACCTAATTCGTTAGGTCACTGAAAGCTTTTTATCACTTTCATGACAAGGGTTTGGCGCATTATAGCCTTAGTCGCTGATGCGCCAATAAAACTAAACTAAACTAAACTAAACCAAAAGGACCAATCAGCTGCCACTCCTATATCGGTACCTCCTAATGCTCCACAAGTTCCAAAGGTAATTATGAAAGAAAAGAATAAGAAAGGGGAAGTCCCTCCTAGTACCCAAGAAAAGATGGATGTCGAGCAAAAGGAGGTACCCGAAGATTCAGTCTTGGAACTCTTTGCGGAGGAGGAAATGGACACGGGACAGCGTCCTTTCTTCCCCAAAAAGGACAAATCCAAGACTGATAAAAGTAAGCCCTCAGCACCTCGGAAGCCGCCTGATGGACCCACCAAGCCAAAATAATGGCTAAATTCCTACAATGGAATTGTCGTGGATTCCGGCGAAATATAGATGACATCAAGGCCCTCCTGCAAAAGCACGAGCCAGTTTGCTTTTGCTTGCAGGAGACATACCTAAAGGCAAATGACGACCCCACGATGGCCCCGAGTGCCAAGCGTTTCTAGTGATCAGGCGATTTCTGTGCAATTCTAAAGCGATTCATAAAGTGAAAGAGTGTTAGATATATCAAGAGTTTAAAGTTAATTCTCTTCTGTAAATATATATAGTTACTGAAAAGTATCAGTGTAAAGGTTCCTAAGAAAGGAAAGTCACCTTTCTTTTATATATATTCTAGTCCTACTAACCACTAATCTACTTCCGCTTGGTCACTAGGTGGCACCTCTCCTGCCTCCCCGTGGCGGGGCCGGAAACCTGGGAGGAAAAGCTCTCACTCCCAGGGCCAAAAGGAGCAAACATGAATGACTCAAACATTACCACGAATCCCAAAGATCTGACTCCTTTGAGTCGGAAAAATGAGGACAATGTGACTACTGCAACCAAAAGGCAAAAAAAGGAAATAGCATCACTTAATGCACCTACCTTTATTGTCTTTAATTCTACGACAGAACAGCCATTAGGAAAATTGTCGCCATTCGTCATCCAGAAATGTTTAGAAAGTGTGGCTGGAACACCAAAAAATGTTAAGCGACTAAAATCAGGCGACATTCTAGTCGAGACAGCAAATGCCAAACACGCAGAAAGACTGCTTCAAATGAAAACATTTGGTGGGATCCCAGTAAAGGTCTCTCCCCATAATACGCTAAATACATCGAAAGGAGTAATTTCTGAGTGGGACCTTATCAGCGTCTCCGAAGAAGAAATTAAAAATGAACTTGAAAATCAAGGCGTTATAGCTGTGAGAAGGATTAAAATTACAAGAGATGGGACACTTATCCCAACCAGAACTATCATACTAACGTTCAACACTCCTAAACCACCTACAACTGTGAAGGCCGGATATCTAAATTGTAACATCAGACCATACATTCCAAATCCTCTCCGCTGCTTTAAATGCCAAAAGTATGGTCATTCACAAATGGCATGCCGTGGTGTAGCTATCTGTTCCAACTGCGGGTCCCAGGATCACAGCAATCAGAACTGTTCATCCGAGAAACCGAAATGTCCAAACTGCAAGGGAGACCATTCTGCCTATTCCAAGAATTGTGAATATTGGAAAAGAGAAAAGCAGATTCAGCGGTATAAAGTGGAACATTCTGTCACATACCAAGAAGCTAAGAGAACTATACACCCGACTATCTTAAACAGACCTTCCTACGCGCAGGTCATAACGAATTGTCGTACAATAGAAACCCAAACAGATTTTACAATTCCTCCAAAGAAATCTATCTCAGACTGGGCACGAGCACTACTCACAATTTCCCAACCAAAACATCAAGAGAAACTCACCAACACACCACTTTCCGTGCCTCCCGATAAGAAACACTCAGAATCGAAAGCACCTCAAGGAAAACATAATGTCATAAGTCAGAAAGCAACCGAACAAATGGAGACAGAAGCACCCAACCAAGCAGATGAACCAGTATTAGAGATTTTCGCGGAAGACGATATGGACACCGGAAAACCATATTTCCCGAAAAAGGAAAAACCAACGTGTGAAAGACTTAAAACAGCATCTAGGAAACAGACCGAAAACCTCTCCAAAATCAAATAATGAAAACCATAATCCAGTGGAATTGTAGAGGACTCCGCACTAACATAGGTGATATATATGACCTGATTACACAGTATGCACCATTATGTCTTTGCTTACAAGAAACCTACCTCAGACCTCAAGACTCTACCTTAATAAAGAACTATACAGCATACCGAAAGGACAGAGTAACAGGTGGCACAACCCATGGTGGTGTGGCAATACTAATAAATTCTCGCATTCCTTCCCAGATTGTCCCGCTAAACACAACCCTTGAAGCGATTGCAGTACGCATAGCCGCTAGATCCCTCATAACAGTAATAACAATTTATGTTCCACCAAACCAAAATTTATTACAACAGGACTTAGAAGACATTGTAAGGCAGTTGCCAACCCCCTTCTGTATACTAGGCGACCTCAATGGGCATAGCCCTGTGTGGGGTAACACAACCACAGATCGGAGAGGAAAACAAATTGAAAAATGGATAGACGAGAATGATTTAACTTTGTTGAACGACGGCACACATACTTATACACATCTTCCATCAGGAAATACTACAGCTATAGACCTATCTATATGTTCTCCAATACTATTTCCAAGACTTGATTGGTCAGTGCACAGTGATCCTCTCAGCAGTGATCACTATCCAATAATCATCACCATGGCACTAGGAACCACATGCAAGTCACGCAAAACTCCCAGATGGAAAATAAATGAAGCAGATTGGGAAACTTATAAAACATTAGCAAAACTAAATGTTGATACCATCAAGCAAAAACCGTTAGATGCAGCAGTACAATATATAACAAATAAAATAATTCAAGCTGCTGAACACTCTATCCCAAAAACATCGTCTCACTTTCCAACACATCCAAAATCATGGTGGAATGCAGAATGTGCGCAGACTAAGAAAGAGCGAAACAAAACCTGGAATACTTTTCGCAGATATCCAACTTTAGAGAACCTCATATTGTTCAAGAAGGCACGGGCAAGAGCCAGATATATTAGGCGGGCCAGTAGGAAAGAATCCTGGATAAAATTTGCATCTACATTAACAAGTTCCACACCATCTAAAACTGTCTGGAATAAAATTAACAAAATGAGTGGCAGATACCCGATTACCCCAACTCCGATCCTAAACTGGAATGGACAAGTCACTGCAGAGCCATCAGAAATAGCCAATGCACTGGGCGAAACCTTCGCCAGAATATCAGCGACCACTTCATATACTCCCAGTTTTCAAATATACAAGGCAAGAATGGAAAGACATAAACTGAATTTTTCCACAAGAAATAATGAAGAGTACAACCTACCCTTAACATTCTACGAATTGAAACACGCTCTATCCCAGACAAAGCAAAGTGCTGTAGGTCCAGACCAAATCCACTATATGATGTTAAAACAACTCGATGATCAATCCCAAATGGCATTACTAGAACTATATAACAGAATCTTCTTAGAAAACCAATTTCCAGACAGTTGGCGTCATGCAATAATTCTTGCTTTCCCAAAATCGGGGAAAGACCTCTCTGACCCACGCAACTACCGTCCAATTGCTCTAACCAGTTGCCTGGGAAAAGTTATGGAGAAAATTATCAATGCTCGTCTAACATGGTTTTTGAACAGAAATAACCTCCTCAATCCAGCACAGCATGGTTTCAGAAAAAATCGTTCAACACTAGATTTACTGATCAAATTAGAAAACAGTGTGCGGAATGCCTTTATCCGAAAAGAGCACCACGTAATGATATGTTTCGACATAGAAAAAGCTTACGATACTGCGTGGCGTTATGGAATTATTCAAAACCTATACCACCTTGGATTACGTGGACATCTTCCTAAATATATTCAAAATTTCTTACTCCACAGGTCATTTCAAGTTAGATTGCAGAATACTCTTTCAAAAGTTTTCACCCAAGAAGAGGGTGTACCTCAGGGGTCTGTGCTTAGCACAACCCTCTTTGCTATCAAAATAAACTCCATAACTGAGCATATACCAAAACCTATTGATACCGCTTTATACGTTGATGATTTCAGTATGTCCTATCATTCTCAGAGTATGCGAACTATAGAACGGCAGTTACAGGGAGCAATAAATAAAATAAGTCAATGGGCACAAACAAATGGCTTCCGGTTTTCCACACAGAAAACTGCATGTATACACTTCTGTAGGAAACGAAACCTACACCCAGATCCTGAACTTAAACTAGATGGATATATGATCCCAGTTGTACCAAACATAAGATTCTTAGGACTTCTCTTAGATAAAAAACTGACATTCCTTGAACATATTAAGCAACTAAGACATTCTTGCATCAAGAAGTTAAATCTACTCAAAGTTCTCTCCGCAACAACTTGGGGTGCAGATCGACAGACACTACTTAAACTTTATCGAGCAATAGTGCGTTCCAAGGCCCCGGGTGCCAAGCGAATGTGACTGAGCGATTTCTCTGTGCTATCACTGCGATTTTCCAAAAGTGATCTATAGTTATTTTACGTTCTTGTCGTTAATAAATTTATTCATTTAAAAACAGCTCTTGTAACAAAAACACTTGTACAGAGCAAGAAAGGAAAGGCACCTTTCTTTATTTCTTCTAGTTTACTACTAACCACTTACTACTTTTCGCTTGGTCACACCAGGCACTGCTCCTGCCTCCCCGTGGCGGGGCCGGTAACCTTGGCAGAAAAGTCCATCTGCCAGGGGCTAAGAGGAGCCAACATGGAACAAAATATGTTTCCAACTTTAGAGCCGTCAAGCTGTCGGCCAACCACAGAAAATGACCATGACCATGATTCGTCGCAAGCAAAGAGGTTGAAAACCAATCCCTCGGCGACAGACTTACCTGCATTCTTAATAATGCACTCACTATCTGAACAGCCTCTCAGTAAGCTATCCCCCTTTTTAATTCAAAAACATCTAGAAAGTATTGCAGGGTCTCCCAAGACGGTTAAGAGACTGCAATCAGGGGACTTACTTATTGAAACTCTGAATAGCAGGCACTCTGAGAAATTACTAAAAAAGACAACTTTCGCTGGTATTCCAGTGAAAGTAACTCCACATGCAACCCTAAATACATCAAAGGGTGTAATATCTAGTTGGGACCTGATGAATGTGTCGGAGGAAGAAATTAAAGAAGAGCTTCAGGAACCCCTCGACGTGGGCACCTGTACGTGGTGAGGGGACCTCCCAGTGATGCTGCTGGTTTACCAGATTAGCATCACTGGGATCTAACGCCCATACCTTGGTTCCAGGGTTACATCTTTGGAATCCGGCGTGTGCAGCCGTGCGCCGCGACCCGTGGAAGCGGAAAGGGGGATCCTGGTGGTTGAGGGGCCCAGCCTTAATACACCACTTTGGCCCCTGCTTCGACAAGACGGGCGGTCCCGGACCGGCTCGACTGGGATCAATCGGCGGGTGGTTTTATACTGCTAGGGTCAACTGCGTTCCAATAAGTCTCCCTCCCTTTGGTCCTGGGACGGGATAAAGACTTATTGGTAACGTGGGTATGGTGTTCTAAGCGAACTCGGCGTCCCATTCGTGTACGCAGTACCTGCTAGTTCACGAGTGGGCGCCCCCTCGTAGGGCTCCGTGGTGGGTGAGGTACTTAGGCATCAGACATTTTTTCTTTACTCCTATGAGTAATTTAAATTCTTCTTCTGGGGCCCCAACAAGGCCCCTACCTAATCGATCGTCGGAAGAAAGTGAGAGCAATTCTGCTAAAAGAGCCAGAACTGAGGAGAAAACACCATCTGTGACACCGCTTTTCCTCATTCTCCATTCCACAGGAGAGCAGTCAATAGGGAAAATGTCACCTTTCTTTATCCAGAAAGGATTAGAAGGGATGGCAGGTTCACCCAAATCCGTAAAACGGCTGCGTTCTGGAGATATTCTTATTGAAGCATCGAATATAAATCAAGCAGAAAAAATTTTGAAAGCCACATCTATAGGGGGAATACCCATTATTGTAACCCCTCACAAAACTTTGAACTCTTCACGAGGTGTCATATCAGAGTGGGATCTCCTTCATGTTTCTGAAGAAGAGATCTGCTCTGAATTAAAAGAACAAGGAGTAACAGCTGTCAAGCGAATATCCATGCGTAAGGATGGGAATCTTGTCCCTACCCGAGTTCTCATCCTAACATTCAACACCCCAAGGCCTCCAAGTTCCATCAAGGCAGGGTACTTAAACTGCCCAGTGAGGATTTATGTTCCAAACCCACTGAGGTGTTTTAAATGTCAAAAGTACGGCCACTCACAAACAGCTTGTCGTGGTAACCCTGCCTGTGCTCGATGTGGTGCTAAAGATCACGAGAGCAAGGAATGTATAGCTCCTAAGCCTAACTGTATTAACTGCCAAGGAGAGCACCCTGCATACTCTCGAGCATGCCAGCGGTGGAAGGACGAAAAGGAGATACAAAAGTTAAAAACGGAGCTTAACATCTCCTACCCAGAGGCTAGAAAACGCATACAACCAATAAATAGCGGGAAGCCTTCATATGCTCAGAAGGTTTCTGCGAAGTGCACTATCGGTACACAAACAGATATGACTATACCACCAAGAGAGTCATTCACGCCGATTGCCCGCTATTTATTGAGTTCACAAAAGCCCACCACAAAAACACAATCAGCTGCTACTCCAATATCCGTACCTCCTAGTGCCCCACCACTAACAAAACCAAGTGGTAAAAAAGAGCAACCAAAATTAACAGAATCAATGGATGTAGAGGACAAGGAGGTACCGGACGATTCAGTCTTGCAACTCTTCGTGGAGGAAGAAATGGACACCGGACAGCGTCCATTCTTCCCCAAAAAAGATAAAGCCAAGACTGATAAAAGTAAGCCCTCAGCACCTCGGAAACCGCCTGATGGACCCACCAAGCCAAAATAATGGCTAAATTCCTACAATGGAATTGTCGTGGATTCCGGCGAAATACAGATGACATCAAGGCCCTCCTGCAAAAGCACGAGCCAGTTTGCTTTTGCTTGCAGGAGACTTATCTAAAGGCAAATGATGATCCCACCATGCATAACATCACAATCTTTCGTAAGGATAGAATTGCGGATGGTCCTGCTCATGGAGGAGTGGCTATCCTTGTGAATAATCAGACTCCAGTTCAGCCCTTGCTAATTACAACCAGCATAGAGGCTGTTGCAATTCGCCTTACAGTGGGATTTCTATTAACGGTCTGCTCTATTTATTTGCCACCTGGGACTGATATCTCCCAGGAAGACCTTGATGATCTTCTAACGCAGTTGCCTCCCCCTTTCTTACTTCTCGGGGATTTTAATGGACACAATACCCTGTGGGGTAGTGCTAACATCAACGGAAGGGGACGAGTCATAGAGCGTATGCTCAATGACAATGACCTTTCCCTTCTAAATACTGGAACAAACACCTTCTTCCACATGCCTACCCGTACTTTTTCTGCCATTGATCTCTCTATCTGCTCCCCTTCTCTACTCCCTTCACTCACTTGGGAAGTGGAGGAGAATCCATACGGAAGTGATCACTTCCCTGTGATAACCTTGTTACACAGTGGGAGACCATGTCTTCCCTTCAGGTTACCGCGGTGGAAGATTGATCAGGCTGACTGGACTGCCTTCCAACATCAGGCAAATTTTGATCGTAGCACAGTCAGTCAGGAGCCTATCAATGATGCAGTTAAGTACATCACAGAAAATATTGTCCAAGCAGCTGCGAATGCTGTTCCAAAAACATCTGCCCGGTTTCCACCATTTCCCAAACCATGGTGGAATTCACAATGCACAGCAGCCAAAAAGGCTCAAAACAAAGCGTGGGGGATATTCCGTCGATATCCTACCACGACCAACCTTATAGCCTTTAAACGTGCACGAGCCAAAGCACGCTACATCCGTCGTCAGAGTCAAAAGGAATCGTGGATCCGTTTTACATCATCTATTAACCAGTCTACCAACTCTAAGGTAGTCTGGGAAAAAATCCGGAAAATGAAGGGTAAATACACAGCACACCCCTCATCGGTCCTTGAATATAATGGATGTACTATTGCAGACTCTACTGCAATAGCCAATGCTCTTGGGGAAACATTTTCTAAGATCTCTGCAACGTCATCTTACTCCCCAGAGTTTCTGGTCTTAAAGTGCAAGACTGAAAATCAGGCCCTTAAATTCACATCGAAGGGTTCCCACCCATATAATGGGCCATTTACTATCCACGAGCTAAAAACAGCACTTGCCCATACAAAGGCTACCGCTGTTGGACCAGACAACATCCATTATGAAATGATCAAACATCTTTCACCAGAATCCATGGACTGTTTGCTTTTCATGTATAACAGAATCTTCCTTGAAGAGCACTTTCCGGATACCTGGCGCAAGGCAACTATACTTGCTTTTGCCCCTCGACGTGGGCACCTGTACGTGGTGAGGGGACCTCCCAGTGACGCTACTGGACTTCCAGACTAGCATCACTGGGATCCAACGCCCACAGCCCAGGTTCCAGGCTTACATCAATGGAATCCGGCGTGTTTGCCGTGCGCTGCGACCCGTGGAAATTCGGAAAGGGGGATCCTGGTGGTTGAGGGGCCCAGCTTCAATACACCACTTTGGCCCCTGCTTCGACAAGACGGGTGGTCCTGGAAGGCCCGGCTAGGATCAATCGGCTAGTAGGCTCGCCTGCGAGGGTCAACCGTGACAATGCCACGCCCCTACCCTCATGGTCCGAGGGACAGGATTCAGGCTGGCGGCGGTGCGGGTATAGTGTCTGGGTAGCCCTGGCGTCCCACTCCCGAGCGCATTTATTGCATGCCGGGTAGTGGGCGTCCCTTTGGGCTCCGTGGTGGGTGGGGAGCCCGGGCACTGAACCATATAAAAAACTCTATGAATCCTGATAAACTACCTTCTTCAGGGGCCCCAACCCGGTCCCTATCTGAAACCATTGACAAAGATCCAGATAGCATTATTGCTAATAAGAGGCAGCGAACCGAACTACCATCAGGGCCAGTCCCAAGGTTCCTAATCATGCACTCAACCGGTGAAAAACCGATTGGTAAAATGTCGCCCTTCTTCATACAGAAAGGGTTAGACGGGTTAGCAGGTTCTCCCAAATCAGTTAAGAGGCTCCGTTCTGGAGACCTCTTAATTGAAACTAAAAATGACAGGCAATCCGAACATCTACTCCGAACAACATCAATCGGAGGTATTCCTATAACAGTGACACCACACAGAACACTCAATTCATCTAGAGGTGTCATTTCGGAGTGGGACCTTCTCGACGTATACGAGGAGGAAATCTGCTCCGAATTAAAACCACAGGGAGTCATTGCCGTCAAGAGAATCACTGCGCGAAGGGATGGTAAAATTGTTAAAACCAGGAGCGTTATCCTGACTTTTAACACTCCTAAACCTCCTGATGAGATTAAAGCTGGATACATCAACTGTTCAGTGCGTCCATACGTTCCGAACCCTTTACGGTGCTTTAAGTGCCAGAAGTATGGACATTCTCAAATGGCCTGCCGTGGAGTCCTTGCATGCGCTCGATGCGGTGCAAAGGACCACGAAACAACAGCATGTTCAGCCGCAAAACCCACCTGTATTAACTGTGAGGGCGAACATCCGGCCTACTCACGAGCATGCCAGAGGTGGAAGGAAGAAAAAGAGATTCAACGGCTGAAGGCAGAGCTTAATATATCATACCAGGAGGCAAGGAAATCGGTCAAACCCCTGAATATCAACAAACCTACCTACGCCCAGAAGGTAGCAGGGAGATGTTCCGTCGGAACTCAGACGGACATGACCATTCCTCCAAAGGAGTCTTTCACTCCCATCGCGCGGTATCTATTAAGTTCTCAAAAACCTGCACAAAAGGACCAATCAGCTGCCACTCCTATATCGGTACCTCCGAATGCTCCACAAATTACAAAAGTAGTTATGAAAGAAAAGAATAAGAAAGGGGACGTCCCACCTAGTACCCAAGAAAAGATGGATGTCGAGCAGAAGGAGGTACCCGAAGAGTCAGTCTTGGAACTCTTTGCGGAGGAGGAAATGGACACGGGACAGCGTCCATTCTTCCCCAAAAAGGATAAATCCAAGACTGATAAAAGTAAGCCCTCAGCACCTCGGAAGCCGCCTGATGGACCCACCAAGCCAAAATAATGGCTAAATTCCTACAATGGAATTGTCGTGGATTCCGGCGAAATATAGATGACATCAAGGCCCTCCTGCAAAAGCACGAGCCAGTTTGCTTCTGCTTGCAGGAGACATATCTAAAGGCAAATGATGATCCCACCATGCGCAACATCACAGTTTTTCGGAAGGATAGAATTGCGGACGGCTCTGTACATGGGGGAGTGGCTATCCTTGTGGGTAACCATACCCCAGTGCAGCCCTTGCTAATTACAACCAGCATAGAGGCTGTTGCAATTCGCCTTTCAGTGGGATTCTTATTAACTGTATGCTCTATTTATTTGCCACCTGGGACTGACATCTCCCAGGCAGACCTTGATGATCTTCTAACGCAGTTGCCTCCCCCTTTCTTACTTCTCGGGGATATGAATGGACATAACACCCTGTGGGGTAGTGCTAACATCAACGGAAGGGGACGAGTCATAGAGCGCATGCTCAATGACAATGACCTTTCCCTTCTAAATACTGGAACAAACACCTTTTTCCACATGCCTACCCGTACCTTTTCTGCCATTGATCTCTCTATCTGCTCCCCTTCTCTGCTCCCTTCACTCACTTGGGAAGTGGAGGAGAACCCATACGGAAGTGATCACTTCCCTGTGATAACCTTGTTACACAGTGGGAGACCATGTCTTCCCTTCAGGTTACCACGGTGGAAGTTTGATCAGGCTGACTGGACTGCCTTCCAACATCAGGCAAATTGTGATTTTAGTATAGTCAGTCAAGAGCCTATCAATGATGCAGTTAAGTACATCACAGAAAATATTGTCCAAGCAGCTGCGAATACTGTTCCAAAAACATCTGCCCGGTTTCCACCATTTCCCAAACCCTGGTGGAATTCACAATGCACAGCAGCAAAAAAGGCTCAAAACAAAGCGTGGGGGATATTCCGCCGATATCCTACCACGACCAACCTTATAGCCTTTAAACGTGCACGAGCCAAAGCACGCTACATCCGTCGTCAGAGTCAAAAGGAATCGTGGATCCGTTTTACATCATCTATTAACCAGTCTACCAACTCTAAGGTAGTCTGGGATAAAATCCGGAAAATGAAGGGAAAATACACAGCGCACCCCTCATCGGTCCTTGAATATAATGGATGTACTATTGCAGACTTTAGTGCAATAGCGAATGCTCTTGGGGAAACTTTTTCTAAAATCTCCGCAACATCATCTTACTCCCCAGAGTTTCTGGTCCTAAAGCGCAACGCTGAACAGCAGGCCCTTAAATTCACATCGAAGGGATCCCACCCATACAATGGGCCATTTAATATCCATGAGCTGAAAACAGCACTCGCCCGTACAAAGGCTACCGCTGTTGGACCAGATAACATCCATTATGAAATGATCAAACATCTTTCACCAGAATCCATGGACCGTCTGCTCCTCCTGTACAACAGAATCTTCCTCGAGGAGCACTTTCCGGAAACCTGGCGCAAGGCAACTATTCTTGCTTTTGCTAAGCCAGGAAAGGATCCTAAATATCCAAAAAACTATCGTCCTATTGCTCTGACCAGCTGTCTGTGCAAAATATTGGAGAGAATGGTCAATGCTCGGCTCCTATGGTATTTAGAGTCGAATGACCTTCTCTCCCGCTTTCAGTGCGGCTTCCGAAGAAATAGGTCCACATTGGACCACTTAGTTAGACTGGAAACATCTATCCGAGATGCTTTCCTAAAAAGAGAACATTTGGTGTCGGTGTTCTTTGACATGGAAAAAGCGTACGACACAACTTGGAGATTTGGTATTTTAAGAGACCTATACAATCTCGGTCTGAGAGGCCACCTTCCCATTTTTATTAAAAAATTTTTATCCTGCCGTTATTTCCAAGTTCGTGTAGGATCCTCCCTTTCGCGGCCTTTTTGCCAAGAGGAGGGGGTACCACAAGGATCTGTCTTAAGTGTTACGCTTTTTGCCATTAAAATAAATTCTATTTCAGAACAACTTCCTCCAACTGTAAACAGTGCACTCTATGTCGATGACTTCAGCATATTCTCTCAATCATGCAATATGAGGGTTATTGAGAGACAACTGCAACAAGCTATTGACCGTGTTAACATCTGGGCCACGGCCAATGGTTTCAGGTTCTCACCGGAGAAGACCGTTTGCGTCCATTTTTGTCGCAAACGTAACCTCCACCCTGAGCCTGAATTACGACTTGGACAAAGCACCATCCCAGTCGTATCAGAGGCAAAATTCCTGGGACTCATTTTTGACAAAAAGTTGACATTTGTTCAACACATTCGTCAGCTACGTACGAAGTGTACGAGAGGGCTTAACATCCTCCGCTCTCTCTCTTCTACCTCTTGGGGTGCAGACCGATGCACTCTACTTCGTCTGTACCGTGCACTTGTACGTTCAAAATTAGATTATGGGTCTCAGGTGTATGCATCTGCCAGAAATAGCGCCGTTCGTTGGCTTGACCCCATCCATCACCAAGCCATTCGAATCGCTACTGGTGCATTCCGAACATCACCTGTCCAAAGTCTGTATGTCGAAGCAAATGAACCATCGTTGTCGCTTCGACGAATGCAGTTGTCTCTACAATATGCCTTCAAGCTGAAATCCCTGCCGGACCATCCCACGTGGACATCCGTTTTCGAGCCACGATGGGAAAATCTTTATAACACACGGCGGACCGCCAATCGCCCATTCGGCATTCGTGTTCAAGAGCTACTCAATGAACTTAACATCTCGGTAGACAAGGTAGCTCGATCACCAAAGGAGCCCCTTCCACCCTGGCATGCACAAACACCAGCATGTGACTTCTCGCTCAAACTTGCGACGAAGTCTAATACTCCAGCCTCTGTCTACCTTCAGCTCTATTCACAACACCGTGCAGAACATTCTGACTTCTTGCCAGTTTACACAGACGGCTCGAAGTCAGAATCGTATGTGGGATCTGCTGCTGTCTTTCCAAATAATACCGTATCAGAGCAGATACCCCTTGACTGCAGCATTTACACTGCAGAGCTGCATGCCATAGAGTTAGCTCTAGATCACATAAGAAAACACCGTTACCAACGGAGTATTATATATGCCGACTCAATGAGTGCACTACAGGCTTTATCAGCGATGTCACACACTAATCATCCAACCCTGTCCCGAATCCAGCAGATAATATACAGCCTCTTTGTAAGTGGATTCGATATCCGATTCTGCTGGATTCCCAGTCACATCGGGATTAGAGGAAATGATTTGGCTGACACTGCAGCCAAATCGGCAGCCCTGACGGATAATCTTGACACCTGTTAGTCCCCTATACAGACTACAGGCAAGTGATCCGTAGTAACCTACAATCTCAGTGGCAAGATTCGTGGCATCGACTGATTACTACAAACAAACTATGTCGAATTAAGCCTATGATCCATCCATGGCGGTCCAGCTTACGCAGGGATCGCAAAGAGGAAGTTGTTCTTGCTCGGCTCCGCATAGGACACTGTCATCTAACACACTCCTTTTTGCTGAGGGCTGATGACCCTCCTATGTGCGAGCAGTGCGACACCATTTTATCCATCAAACATATTTTATGTGACTGTACCAATTTTAGAAATGCTCGTTATACCGCTTTTAACCATCTGACTGAGCCATATACACTCAGTCAGATTTTATCCGACAATGACCATGTGTCTGCTATTTTTAGTTTCCTAAAAACAGTAAACCTTTTTACTCGTATTTAAAAAAAAAAAAAAATCTTATTATTTTAAGGTTTACTATTGTTACTCGTTTACAGATATTTGTCTTTTACAGTTTACAATTGTTTTTATACTCTGACTTAGTGACCTAATTCATTAGGTCACTGACTGTTTTACTAATTTTTGTTGACAAAGTTTTGGCGCATTATAGCCTAAGTTGCTGATGCGCCAATAAAACTCAACTAACCAACCAACCAACTTGCTTTTGCTAAGCCGGGAAAGGATCCTAAATGTCCAAAAAACTATCGTCCTATTGCTCTGACCAGCTGTCTGTGCAAAATATTGGAGAGAATGGTCAATGCTCGTCTCTTATGGTATTTAGAATCGAACGACCTTCTCTCCCTCTTTCAGTGCGGCTTCCGAAGAAACAGGTCCACACTGGACCACTTAATTAGACTGGAAACATCAATCCGTGATGCTTTCCTAAAAAGAGAACACTTGGTGTCCATCTTCTTTGACATGGAAAAAGCGTACGACACAACTTGGAGATTTGGTATTTTAAAAGACCTTTACAATCTCGGTCTGAGAGGCCACCTTCCCATTTTTATTAAAAACTTTTTATCCTGCCGTTATTTCCAAGTTCGTGTAGGATCCTCCCTTTCACGGCCTTTTTATCAAGAGGAGGGGGTACCGCAAGGATCTGTCTTAAGTGTTACGCTTTTTGCCATTAAAATAAATTCTATTTCTGAACAACTTCCTCCAACTATAAACAGTGCACTCTATGTCGATGACTTCAGCATATTCTCTCAATCATGCAATATGAGGGTTATTGAGAGACAACTGCAACAAGCTATTGACCGCGTTAACACCTGGGCCACGGCCAATGGATTCAGGTTCTCACCGGAGAAGACCGTTTGCGTCCATTTTTGTCGCAAACGTAACCTCCACCCTGAGCCTGAATTACGACTTGGACAAAGCACCATTCCAGTTGTATCAGAGGCGAAATTCCTGGGACTCATTTTTGACAAAAAGTTGACATTTGTTCAACACATTCGTCAGCTACGTACGAAGTGTACGAGAGGGCTTAACATCCTCCGCTCTCTCTCTTCTACCTCTTGGGGTGCAGACCGATGCACTCTTCTACGTCTGTACCGTGCACTTGTACGTTCAAAATTGGACTATGGGTCTCAGGTATATGCATCTGCCAGAAATAGCGCTGTTCGTTGGCTTGACCCCGTCCATCATCAAGCCATCCGCATTGCTACCGGTGCTTTTAGAACTTCGCCTGTCCAAAGTCTGTACGCCGAAGCAAATGAACCATCTTTGTCGCTTCGGCGAATGCAGTTGTCTCTGCAATATGCCTTCAAGCTGAAGTCCCTGCCGGACCACCCCACGTGGACATCCGTTTTCGAGCCACGATGGGAAAATCTTTATAACACACGACGCAATGCCAATCGGCCATTCGGCATTCGTGTTCAAGAGCTACTCAATGAGCTTAACATCTCGGTAGACAAGGTTGCTCGATCATCACAGGAGCCCCTTCCACCCTGGCATGCACAAACACCAGCATGTGACTTCTCGCTCAAACTTGCGACGAAGTCTAATACTCCGCCCTCTGTCTACTTTCAGCTCTATTCACAACACCGTGCAGAACATTCTGACTTCTTGCCAGTTTACACAGACGGCTCGAAGTCGGAATCATATGTAGGATCTGCTGCTGTTTTTCCAGATAAAACCATATCAGAGCAGATACCTGTTAACTGCAGCATTTACACTGCAGAGCTGCATGCCATAGAGTTAGCTCTAGATCACATAAGAAAACACCGTTACCAACGGTGTATTATATATGCCGATTCAATGAGTGCACTACAGGCTTTATCAGCGATGTCACACACCAATCATCCAACCCTGTCCCGAATTCAGCAGATAATATACAGCCTCGATGCAAGCGGATTCGATATCCGCTTCTGCTGGATCCCCAGTCACATCGGGATTAGAGGAAATGATTTGGCTGACACTGCAGCCAAATCGACAGCCCTGACGGATAATCTTGACCTGTTAGTCCCCTATACAGACTACAGGCAAGTGATCCGTAGTAACCTGCAATCTCAGTGGCAAGATTCGTGGCATCGACTGATTACTACAAACAAACTATGTCGAATTAAGCCTGTGATCCATCCTTGGCGGTCCAGCTTTCGCAGGGATCGCAAAGAGGAAGTTGTTCTTGCTCGGCTCCGCATAGGACACTGTTATTTGACACACTCCTTTTTGCTGAGGGCTGATGACCCTCCTATGTGTGAGCAATGCGACACCGTTTTAACCGTCGAACACATTTTATGTGATTGTTCTAGTTTTATAAATGCTCGTCTTACTGCTTTTACCCATCTGACTGATCCGTATACACTCAGTCAGATTTTAAATGACAACGACAATGTGTCAGCAGTTTTTAAATTTTTAAAGTCGATCAATTTGTATACAGTCATATGAAATAAACAATTTGCTTTTGTCATTGTACTGATTTTATGACTGTATGCACCTTAAGACGAAGTAGCTTTTTACAAGTTGCCAGTCTTACCTTTTTATATTTTAACTTTTTCCTGGCGCACTATAACCCTGCTGTTTTTGCGCCACAAAAATCAAAATCAATCAATCAAAATCAATCAAGCTTCAGGAACAAAATGTAATAGCTGTAAAAAGAATAATGATAAAAAAAGAAAATATTCTTACACCTACCAGAAATATCATTCTTACCTTCAACAGTCCAATCCTGCCCTCATCAGTAAAAGCTGGATATCTACTTTGCCGCACTCGTCCTTTCATACCAAATCCGTTGAGATGTTATAAATGCCAAAAGTATGGCCACTCTCAAACGACATGCAGAAGCAACCCAGTTTGTCCCAACTGTGGATCCTCCGATCACATTCAAAGTGATTGTGTGGCGAAAGAAATGATATGTCCCAACTGCAAAGGGAACCATCCGGCCTACTCTAAGACATGTGAGAGGTGGAAAACAGAGAAAAAAATTGTGAAATATAAAGTTGAAAACAGAGTTAGTTATCAGGAGGCTAGAAAATTAATTGCACCGAGTATACCTAACCGTACCTATGCCAATATTACAAAAAAATACCAAACCATTGCCACACAAACCGATGTTACCGTTCCTTCAAACACTTCCATCTCTGACTGGGCTCGAGCTGTCCTCTCTCAGCAACAGTCCAGTGCCGTTAAGCACTCAGACCAAGCAAATAATACGCCTCTCACAATACCAGCAAAATCTCAATCTCCACCAGTGAATGCCACTACAAATAAAGATAGTTCGACTTTGAAAAAGATTATCCAGGACAAATCGATGGAGGCAGAGTATCCACCCAAACAGGAAGATCCAATTCTGGAAATATTTGCTGAAGAAGAGATGGACACTGGTCGCCCTTCCTTCCCGAAAAGAGACAAACCAAAGCCAGAACGCCATAAGACAGCCACGTCAGGTACAGCTTCTTCCTCTAAATTCAAATAATGTCTAACATCTTACAATGGAACTGCAGAGGCTTTCGTGGAAACATTGACGACATCCGTTATTTAATTAATCGCTACTCTCCAGTTGGTTTCTGCCTGCAAGAAACCTATTTAACTCCTCAAATTCCCATTTCCGTCAAAAACTACTCGGTCTATAGGCGAGATCGGAATATATCCGATTCTGCTCGAGGTGGTGTAGCTATTTTAATTAGTACAAGGATTCCAGCTACGCAAATTACTCTCCAAACCCAAATCGAAGCTGTCGCTGTGCGTCTGATTACTCAAACTGCATTAACTCTAGTCTCAGTTTATCTCCCACCAAACCATGCTTACACTTACAACGATCTTAAAGAACTTTTACTGCAGCTACCCTCCCCTATCTGCCTGCTAGGGGATTTCAACGGCCACCACCCTTTATGGGGTTCATCTAAATTAGACAGACGCGGCAGATTGATTGAAACTTTACTGGAAAAAGAAAACCTCACTCTTCTTAACAGTGGCTCGCACACCCATATACAGTTACCCAATGGACAGACTTCTGCCATTGACCTATCGATTTGCTCCCCGATACTGTTTTCAGCTATACAATGGTCCACCCTGGATGATCCCATGGGCAGTGATCATTTTCCAATTGTTTGTAATCTGTTCACTACCCAACCACAATTACAATATCCCTGTAGGAAATGGAAATTCTCTAAAGCCAATTGGGCGAAATTTCAGTCAGCAATCACTCTTGACAAAAAAACTATTCAACTACAGCCCATTGATGAAGTTACTGATTATATTACATCCCGCCTTTTAGTTGCAACTAAGTACTCAACTCCGTTATCAAATCCCCCGTCCCGACGGCATTTAAATTACTGGTGGAACGAAGAGTGCACAAAAGCAAAGAAGGAAAAAAATAAAGCATTTAATTTATTCCGTCGATCTCCAACCACAGCTAATCTAATTAGCTACAAGAAACTAAGGGCAAAGGCGCGTTACATTCAAAAGCAGGCCAAGAAAGATTCTTGGACTAGGTTCGCATCAACTATCAATAGGAACACTGACTCCAGACTAATATGGAGAAAAATTAGGCAGCTTTCTGGGAAGTTTCCAACTGTTCCTTCCCCAATTCTCTCCTGCAATGGGCAAGAACTCTCTGCTCCTGTAGATATAGCCAATGCCTTGGGCAAAACTTTTGCTGAAATATCGGCTGCATCAAACTACACTCCAAAATTCCAGAAAATTAAGACTGCCAAAGAACAGAGACCTATCAACTTTCGAACCTCACTGTCACTTCCATATAATCAGCCTCTGCAATATTGTGAACTTTTACAGGCCATCAGAACAACACGAAACAGTGCCTCTGGGCCAGATGGCATATATTATGTCATGCTACAGCATCTCGATGAGAAAAACTTACAAATGATTCTAATCTTTTTTAACCGGATCTTCCTTGAAAATATCTATCCAACCTCTTGGCACCATGCTACAGTTTTGGCCTTTTTGAAACCTGGAAAAGATCCCTCCAGTTCTAATAGTTACAGACCAATATCTCTGTCAAGTTGCCTTGGTAAAATTCTCGAAAAAATGATCCATAGTCGACTCACTTGGATCATTGAAACTCAACATCTACTGAGTAATTGTCAACATGGCTTTCGCAAAAACAGGTCATCCCTAGATCTGATGATCAAGGCGGAATCTGAAATTCGCAATGCCTTTGTGAAAAACGAACACCTAGTCATGGTCTCCATTGATATAGAGAAGGCATTTGATACTACCTGGCGGTATGGCATTCTCAGTGACCTATATAATCTTGGTTTACGAGGCAACCTACCCATATTTATTAGGAACTTCCTGAAGAGCCGATCTTTCCAGGTGAGATATCAAAATTCCCTTTCTGCTACATTCTCGCAGGAAGAAGGTGTACCACAAGGATCAGTTTTGAGTGCAACCTTGTTTGCCCTTAAAATTGATTCCATTACAAAAGTACTCCCAAATACTGTAGAGGCTTACCTTTACGCTGACGATCTCGCTATTTCTTGCCATTCTCAGAACATGAGATCTATCGAAAGGCAATTGCAGATGTCCCTCAATAAAGTTCAAAAGTGGGCTGAGCTCAATGGATATCGTCTTTCCCCACAGAAAACAGTTGCGATCCACTTTTGCTGTCAACGCAAATTGCATGCAGATCCTGAACTTCGAATTTCAAATTCCACCATTCCGATTGCCAGCAATATGAAATTCTTGGGACTAATCCTGGACAGTAAGCTCAACTTCTTAGATCATGTTAAATTGATACGTACTGCCTGTCTTAAAAAGATCAACATGCTAAGAGCTTTATCTGCCCTCTCTTGGGGAGCAGATCGTACAACTTTGCTGCTCTTATATAGAGCACTGATTAGATCCCGTTTAGACTATGGTGCTCCAGTTTATGATTCTGCCCGAAGGAGTGTGCTACGCTGGCTGGATCCTATTCAACATAATGCATTGCGGATTGCAATTGGTGCATACAGGACATCTCCAACTCAGAGTCTATACATTGAAGCTAATGAGCCCCCTTTGCATCTTCGTAGAAAAATGTTACTACTTAAATATGCAGCCAAAATACAGACTTGCCCTTTGCATCCTATTCAGCCATACCTTTTTAATCAACCACTAGTTAATCTCTATAGACATAAACCAAGTAAAATCCAACCGGCTGGCCTACGGCTCCTTGAAATATCGCAGAACTGGAATGTTCCTCTCCACAATAGGCAACAGATAAAGAATTACTCTCATCCACCATGGACCACCTTTCCTCAACTGACCTCTGATACCTATTTCCTTCAATGGGGAAAGAATTGCCTACCGGCAGTGACTGTGCAACAACTCCATGCTAGCCATATTCAAACCCATGCCGACTTCTTACCGATATATACGGATGGTTCCAAATCTCTGTCAACTGTTGGAGCAGCAGCAGTGTTTCCCTCTGCTATCATATCAGCTTCTCTTCCACCTGAGTATAGCAACTTTTCAGCAGAACTGTATGCAATACAGTTAGCTCTACAAAATTTGAATTTACATCCATCTGCAAAATATATAGTTTATACTGACTCTCTCAGCTCAATCAAAGCAATGCAGAATACATCTCAAAAGAATCACCATATTGTAATGAAAATCAGGAGTTTATTATTGCAGATTTATGATCGTCAACAACTAGTGAAGTTTTGCTGGATTCCAGCACATTCAGGCATAAAAGGGAATGAAGTGGCTGATATATCTGCCAAAAGTCCAAATTCAGACCTAACTTCTGTCCCTATTCCAGCGCCCGATTATAATACCTTAATTCAAGCAGCATGCCATGCACAGTGGACAGAATTATGGCATAACCAAACGAATAACAAACTTTTCCAGCTGAAACAAAACCCAAAGTTCTGGCATTCGAGCAATCAGACAGTGCGGCGGGAATAAGTGGTACTCACACGAATGAGAATAGGACACACCCATCTGACTCACCTCCACCTACTAATGGGCGATGATCCTCCTCAATGTCCACACTGCTTAGAACATCTAACAGTCAAACACATTCTGATTGACTGTCCGCAGTATCAACAACATCGAGATGCAATACTTCAAAATATGGATAATCATTCAGAAACATTGACATTACATCATGTCATTGGAGAGGATGCAAATGTTAACAAACTTTTCTGCTTTTTAAAACAAATCGGAGTGTATCATCTTTTATAAATCGGCTACAGAACTGAAACTAATTTAAACTGGGTTATTTTTTAATATTCCTAAGAACAGGCGCACTATAGCCATAGCAGCTAATGCGCCAATAAACACCCATACCACACACACACACACACAGTGCGTTCCAAGCTGGACTATGGAGCACCAGTTTACGACTCTGCAAGACCAAGTGCACTGAGATGGTTAGATCCCATACACCACAGTGCACTCCGTATAGCACTTGGAGCTTTTCGCACTTCACCTGTACAAAGCCTATATGCAGAAGCCCATGAACCTTCACTACAACTTAGACGACAGAACCTATTATTACACTATGCTGCAAAGATAAAATCCATCACCGACCATCCAAATAGAGAGGTTCTGTTTTCATCGTACTTGGAAAATGTATACCAAGCCCATCCACGAATAAACCGCCCTTCCAACATCCGACTAAAAGATTTACTGTTATGCCGAGAGCTTAATTATGACAGCATAGCTACCACGACTACACACATTATTCCACCATGGATCATAATTCAACCTGTGTGTGACCTGCATTTCCAATCTTGGGGGAAAACAAATCTCCCGAGAACAAACTACCAGCAACTACATGCAGCATACAAAGAAAAATATGAACATTCAACTTTCATATACACAGATGGCTCAAAAACAGAAACTTGTGTAGGAGCTGCGATTCACTCTGAAGACTGTACTCTCATCCAACAACTTCCAAAAGAATGCAGCATCTTTACAGCAGAATTACAAGCCATTTTGATGGCCGTAAACAAAATTAAACATGAACAGATAGCAGACAGCATAATTTTCACGGACTCGCTTAGCTCTGTCATTGCTTTACAGAATGCCAATACTAAAGCACACCCAGTTTTACAACAGGTACAATATACAGTATCTAAGCTATTGCAAAATAATCACAAGATCAGTTTCTGTTGGATTCCAGGCCACACAGGAATAACTGGGAATGAAAAAGCAGATAAAGCGGCAAGAGAAGCTGCTACCTCTTACTATGCATTCCGCTCAATACCATATACCGATTACAAGTCGTTAATCCACCAAAGCAGTTTACAACAATGGCAACAACATTGGAAAGATCAAAGTAACAACAAACTTCGTGTAATTAAACAAACACTCCGACCATGGACTACCAGTTGCCGATCCAACAGACACGAAGAAGTGATCCTTGCTCGATTGCGAATTGGGCATACCCATATGACCCATTCTTACCTACTCAGAGGTGAAGACCCTCCTCAGTGCCAAAACTGTCAAGTTCCACTCACTGTACATCACTTCATGGTGAACTGTCCAAGATTTACTTCAGAACGTATAAAAGCCTTTCAAATAACCACGAACGCACAAAACAACCTAACGCTCAAAACAATTTTAGATAACCGGCCAAATATTACCGACGTTTTCTTTTTCCTTAAGTTAATCGGATACTACCAATACATATAAAAATAAATAGTATAACATTTACCAAAAAGTTACGTAAATATAAAATAAAATCTTGGCTTCCCATCTGAACAACATAATAAAAAATGTCGAAATATGAAACTCTAACCTAGATTAGGCGCGTTATAGCCTAAGCTGCTCTTGCGCCAATAGCTCTCAAACAACAACAACAACAACAACGACCCCACGATGCATAACACCACAATTTTTGGTAAGGATAGAATTGCGGATGGCTCTGTACATGGGGGAGTGGCTATCCTTGTGGGTAACCAGACCCCAGTGCAGCCCTTACTAATTATAACTAATATAGAGGCTGTTGCAATTCGCCTTACGGTGGGATTTTTATTAACTGTGTGCTCTATCTATTTGCCACCTGGGACTGACATCTCCCAGGCAGACCTTGATGATCTTCTAACGCAGCTGCCTCCCCCTTTCTTACTTCTTGGGGATTATAATGGACATAACACCCTGTGGGGTAGTGCTAACGTCAATGGAAGGGGACGAGTCATAGAGCGTATGCTCAATGACAATGACCTTTCCCTTCTAAATACTGGAACAAACACCTTTTTCCACATGCCTACCCGTACCTTTTCTGCCATTGATCTCTCTATCTGCTCCCCTTCTCTACTCCCTTCACTCACCTGGGAAGTGGAGGAGAATCCATACGGTAGTGATCACTTCCCCGTGATAACCTTGCTAGACAGTGGGAGACCATGTCTTCCCTTCAGGTTACCACGGTGGAAGATTGATCAGGCTGACTGGACTGCCTTCCAACACCAGGCAAACTTTGATCTTAGTACGGTCAGTCAAGAGCCTATCAATGATGCAGTTAAGTACATCACAGAAAATATTGTCCAAGCAGCTGCTAATGCTGTCCCAAAAACATCAGCCCGGTTTCCACCATTTCCCAAACCTTGGTGGAATTCACAATGCACAGCAGCAAAAAAGGCTCAAAACAAAGCGTGGGGGATATTTCGCCGATATCCTACCACGAACAACCTTATAGCCTTCAAACGTGCACGAGCCAAAGCACGCTACATCCGTCGTCAGAGTCAAAAGGAATCTTGGATCCGTTTTACATCATCTATTAACCAGTCTACCAACTCTAAGGTAGTCTGGGATAAAATCCGGAAAATGAAGGGAAAATATACCTCCCACCCTTCTGCAATCCTAGATTATAATGGATGCGCTATTGCAGATCCAACTGCAATAGCCAATGCTCTTGGGGAAACATTCTCTAAGATCTCTGCAACATCTTCCTATTCCCCAGAGTTCCTGGTCCTGAAATATAAAATAGAAAAACAGGCACTTAACTTTAAAACTCAGGGCATTTATCCCTACAACGGGGATTTCACTATTGTGGAATTGAAAAGAGCCCTCGCTCTTTCCAAAGCAAGTGCCGTTGGACCAGATGGCATCCATTATGAAATGATTAAACATCTTTCACCAAAATCTATGGCCCCGGGTGCCAAGCGAATTCGAGGTCAAGCGATTTTTCTGCGAAAACAGAGTGCTCATCAAAAGCGATTAAAGTTTTTTCTAATTTCCTACGTTTCTATTAGCAGCTTTATTTCTATATCGTTCTACACTTAAAAGCCACAAGTTAGAACAGAGAAAGGAAACTCACCTTTCTTTATTTATCCATATATTTCTATTTCCACTAACGAACTAACACTTTAACCGCTTGGCCTCCTAGCGGCACTGCTCCTGCCTCCCCGTGGCGGGGCCGGAAATCTTGGCAAGCAAGTCCACTTGCCAAGGGCTAAAAGGAGCAAACATGGCAAACACAGACCATCAGCAGGATATTGAGAACGAAAATCCAAAGAGACAAAAGACTGATCGGATGGAGCAACCTTGCCCATCGTTCTTAATTATCCACTCTCTTACTAGTCAGCCCATTAATAAATTGTCTCCGTTTGTCATACAAAAACATCTGGAGGGTATTGCAGGATCTCCCAAGATGGTGAAGAGACTGCAATCAGGAGACTTACTAGTAGAAACCACCAACCACAGACATTCTGAGAAGCTGTTACAACTGACAAGTTTTGCTGGAATTCCAGCTAAAATATCCCCGCACACAACCTTAAATTCATCTAAAGGTGTGATATCCAGTTGGGACTTATTAAACGTTACTGAGGAAGAAATAACCCAAGAGCTGCAGGGACAACACGTAATTGAAGCAAGACGAATAATGATCAAAAAAGATAATGTACTTACACCTACAAGAAACATTATTCTCACCTTCAATACACCCAACTTACCCTCCTCTGTAAAAGCAGGTTATTTACTTTGCCGAATCCGGCCTTACATTCCAAACCCTTTAAGGTGTTACAAATGTCAGAAGTATGGCCACTCACAAACTGTATGCAGAGGAGTTCCTGTCTGCCCTAATTGTGGATCTGCAGATCACATACAAAGTAACTGTACAGCTACAAAAATGACGTGCGCTAACTGCAAAGGTGACCATCCTGCATATTCCAAGACATGCGAAAAGTGGAAAACCGAGAAAAAAATAGTAAAATACAAGGTTGAGAACAAAGTAAGTTACCCAGAAGCGAGAAAATTAGTTGCTCCAACTATAACCAAAAATATGACCTATGCCAATGCTGTGAAAAAATATCAGACCGTCTCCACTCAAACTGATGTAACAGTTCCCACTAACAAATCAATTTCTGATTGGGCTAGAAATGTTCTTTCTAAGCAACAATCCAAGTTCTCTGACCAAGCCAATAATACTCCTCTGACAATACCAGCGGCATCACCTACTCCGGTCATAGATACCACATCTCATAGTTCAAACGCAAAAGTAGTAAAAAATTTTCAGGACACAACCATGGACACAGATGGCACATCCATACAGGATGATCCCCCTCTAGAAATCCATGCAGAAGAAGAAATGGACACAGGTCGACCAGTTTTCTCTAAAAAAGATAAAACTAAATTAGAGCGTCATAAGCCAGTAACCTTCAAAAAAACAGTCAGATACAGCTCCTTCAATAAAACACAAATAATGCCTTGTATTTTACAATGGAACTGCAGAGGCTTTCGTTGCAACACAGATGATATCCGTGATCTAATTAGCCGATATTCTCCAGTTGCCCTTTGTCTTCAGGAAACTTACCTAACCTCGCAAATTTCTCCTTCAATAAAAAACTATTGTCTTTATCGAAGAGATCGTAACACAGCAAATGCTGCCCATGGTGGTGTAGCAATCCTGATAAACTCAAAGATCCCAACTAAACATATTCCACTTCAAACTGAAATAGAAGCTGTTGCTGTTCATATAACTCTGAATATTTCAATAACAGTTGTTTCAATATACCTACCACCAAACCATACTTATTGTTTAAAAGATCTTGAAGATCTATTCATACAGATACCTCCACCTCTCTGTATATTAGGGGATTTTAATGGGCACCACCCCTTATGGGGCGATCCTAAACTAGACACACGTGGTCGACTCGTTGAAAGCTTTCTAGAGTCACAAAACCTCACCTTACTCAATACTGGTACGCACACTCACATACAACTCCCAACTGGACGGCCCCGGGTGCCAAGCGTTTCCGTGGCCAAGCGATTCTCGTGCGATAGAAAAGCGTTTCTCTGTAAGCGAATAGGTTCTATTTTGTTTTCTCCCTTGATTATTAAACTTTTTCTTTAAGTAGCCCATTTTCTTAAAAGCACTAAGAGGAGAGCCCAGAAGAAGGAAAGACCCTTTTTCTTTAATTAAATTAGTCTTACTAATTGTACTAACCTATACGCTTGGCCACAAGCGGCACTGCTCCTGCCTCCCCGTGGCGGGGCCGGTAATCTGGGTGGTAAAAATATACCCCCAGGGCCAAAAGGAGCTAACATGGATACGAGTAATTATCCACCATTAGAGCCATCAAGCTCAAGGTCAGAAATTCCTGACAATGACCGTGACACCAACCAGCCCAAAAGGTTTAGAAGGGAACCTGAATGCCATGAAGAATTACCAAATTTCTTGGTGATTCATTCCTTATCCTCCCAACCTGTAGGCAAATTGTCACCATTTTTGATTCAGAAATATTTGGAATCAATTACTGGATCACCAAAAATGGTGAAAAGACTACAATCCGGAGACCTCCTCATTGAAACTGCCACCGCTAAACATTCTGAGCGGCTCTTAAACACAACATCATTTTGTGGGCTCACAGTATCAATAACTCCACACAGAACCTTAAATTCATCAAAGGGTGTAATCAGTGAGTGGGACCTAATTACAGTCTCCGAAGAAGAGCTACTTCAAGAACTAAGTAGTCAAAAAGTTACAAATGTGAAACGGATTATGACTAAAAAAGATGGAAATCTCACTCCAACGAGATCCATCATTTTAACATTCAGCACGCCAGACTTACCATCCTCAATTAAAGCTGGCTATTTGAATTGTCGTATAAGACCATTTATCCCAAATCCCGTTCGCTGCTTCAAATGCCAGAAATACGGGCATTCGCAGCAGGCATGTAGAGGTGAGGCCATATGTCCCATCTGCGGCTCTAAAGATCATACTCAAGCGGATTGCTCTGTCAAAACCCCTGTTTGTCCCAACTGCAAAGAAAGCCACCCAGCTTTTTCCAAAACATGTGAGCTATGGATTACAGGAAAGAAAATTCAAAAGTACAAAATAGAAAATAAAGTCACCTTTCCTGAGGCACGTAGACAAGTTATGTCGACCCTGCCTAGTAGTCGTTCCTATGCAGCTCGCACTCGGAACTTCGTTTCTACTGCAGCTCAAACAGATGTATCAGTTCCACCTAACACCTCTCTGGCGAACTGGCTCAAATCTACGCTTTCAACCTCAAAGAAAGATAATCCTCCAAAAAGAACTAGCGAAGCCACAAATACTCCAATCAGCATTCCTACTCATACCCCATTAGCCCCAGTTGGAAAAGAACAATTAAAATCAGAATCAGTCTCTAAAAAAACGGAATCTCCCTCCAAAAGCATGGATGTAGATGAGCTGCTAGATAATGAGGAACCTATTCTAGAACTGCATGCAGAGGACACCATGGATACTGGACGCCCCACATTCTCAAAAAAGGACCGGAAAAAATGTCCCACGTACAGAAAACAGTCAGATGAATCACCCTCAGGTAAACCTAAATAATGAACAATATCATACAATGGAATTGCAGAGGACTAAGCACTCATTCTGATGACGTAAGAGATTTAATAGCTCAATTTAATCCCATAGGTCTATGCTTACAGGAAACATTCTTGTCACCCCAAGTTTTGCCAAAATTTTCAGGTTATACCATTTACAGACGAGATAGGAACTCTGTATCACCTGCACGTGGAGGAGTTGCTATTCTTGTTAACGCTAACATACCATCCAAGCCGATTCAATTGAGAACTACCCTAGAAGCTGTGGCAGCTCGCCTTGCAGCTGGTACGTCATTTACCATTGTTTCTATTTATATTCCGCCCTCTGCACCACTTCTGCTTTCAGAACTTGACAACCTAATTGCACAACTGCCAACTCCAATTTGTCTTTTTGGTGACTTTAATGGACACCATCCAATGTGGGGATCGGCCACAATGGATATAAGAGGCAAATTGATGGAGGAATTCATGCATAATAATGACCTTAATTTATTAAATTCTGGATCTCCTACCTACATCCACTTAGCAACCGGATCTGCTTCCGCAATAGACTTGTCAATTTGTTCGCCATCCATATTTCCAATCATGACATGGTCGGTATTAACCGATCCCTTCAACAGTGATCACTTTCCAATTATTTGCTCGCTACAAACGGGGGTAACTTCAAATCCTGACCAACGATCCACTTGGCAGTTTAAAAAGGCAAACTGGGATGGCTATTCTGCCCAGATACGCTTAGACAGATTTTATGTTCAAAGTCAACATATTGATGATGTCAACACTTACATAACCAATCAAATTCTGACTGCAGCTAAGGCCTCCATTCCAAAATCCACACCATATCGAAAACACAGAAATCACTGGTGGAATACAGATTGTTTAATTGCCAAACAGGAAAAAAACCGCGCCTGGAATCATTTCCGCAAGTATCCCACCACTAGTAACCTAATTGCTTTTAAAAGACTAAAAGCAAAAGCTAGACAAGTTAGGCGGAAAGCGAAACGGGATTCATGGATTGCTTTTGCCTCCACCATTACCAAAGACACGGACACACAAGTCATCTGGAAAAGAATACAGGCACTAAATGGCAAATTTGCTCGGCTGCCCTCTCCGATACTTCATTGGAAAGGGAAAGACATCTCTACTCCCGAAGAAGTTGCAAATGCATTTGCAGAATCATTTGCAAAAATATCAGCTTCTGCCACCTATGCCTCCACCTTCCAGAAAATCAAAGCAGGTGCAGAACGGTATAAAATCAACTTCTCCACGCGCCGTTCATTCCCGTACAACCAACCGTTTACGTTAATAGAACTTCAAGAATCATTAAACAGATCTTCCAATAGTGCTGCAGGTCCAGATGGAGTTTATTATATTATGTTAAAGCATTTACTTGGAGAAGACTTGAGAACCCTATTAATTTTCTACAATCGGATCTACTCTGAAAATGCCTATCCGTCTTCATGGCGCCATTCGTTCATTATCGCCTTACCAAAACCAGGAAAAAATCCTTCCTGTGTTGAAAACTACAGGCCAATATCTCTTACGAGCTGCATGGGAAAAATTTTCGAAAGAATGGTTCACACTAGACTCACTTACATCCTGGAGTCAGAGAATCTCCTTCCAGATCACCAGTATGGCTTTCGAAAAAATAGATCAACCCTAGATGTGCTCATTAAAGCCGAGTCTCATATCCGAAATGCCTTTATCATGAAACAACATCTGGTCATGATCAATTTAGATCTTGAAAAGGCATTTGACACTACATGGCGGCATGGTATTATTATGGACCTTTACCATCTGGGGCTTAGGGGTCATTTGCCAGAAATAATTCAGAATTTCCTGCAACTGCGCTCTTTTCAAGTCCGATACAAAAACGTCCTCTCTACATCTCACATCCAGGAAGAGGGAGTCCCGCAGGGATCAATACTCAGTCCAACACTGTTTTCAATCCGAGTTAGCAGCATGACACGAGATATCCCAAAAACCGTTCAAACTTATATGTATGCAGATGATCTTACCATTTCTTGTCAATCTCAAAGTATGAATACCATTGAACGGCAGCTACAACTTGCCATAACCAAAATAGAATCCTGGACTTCACAGAACGGTTACAGATTGTCAGAAAAGAAATGCACTGTCACTCACTTTTGCAAGAAGCGAGCTCTCCATCCTGAACCTGAATTACAGATAAACAATACTCCAATCCCTCTCGTTAATACCGTTAAATTTCTTGGACTACTATTAGACTGCAAACTAAATTTCCAAGCTCACATCACTTATTTGAGAACTTCTTGTTTAAAGCATTTGAATATACTTCGTTCGGTATCATCTATGTCATGGGGAGCTGATCGGTGTACTTTGCTGCATCTTTACAGAAGTTTAATCCGCTCACGGCTAGATTATGGTTGTCCAGTGTATGACTCTGCCAGGAGCACTACTTTAAAACGGCTAAATATGATCCATCACAGTGCTCTGAGGACTGCGCTGGGAGCTTTCAGGACTTCTCCGATCCAAAGTCTATATATTGAAGCGCATGATCCTCCATTACACCTGCGTAGAAAAGCACTACTGCTTCACTACGCTGCTAAGATCCAGAGTCTACCATCGCACCCAAGTTGGGAATATCTCTATAATACTCGTTGGGATGTCTTCTATGAGAGCAAGCCAAATGAAAATAGACCTGCCTCTCTCAGGATCAAAGAGCTTGTTCAGACTTGGAACGTCGATTTAAATGAAATCTTCCAAGACACAACTACACCTGTTGCTCCTTGGACATATGTGTCTGTCTCTCAAGATACATACTTCCTCCAGTGGGGGAAAAGTATACCTTCCTGCAACATCAGACAGTTACATTCAGCTCATGCTACGGACAACCATGCCTGTAAAATTTATACGGATGGTTCTAAAACTGAGAGTATGGTAGGTGCTGCGGCAGTTTTTCCTTTATGTACAATTTCAGCCACACTACCGCTTGCTTGTAGCGTCTTCACATCTGAATTACATGCCATTAACTTAGCGCTTAGTAAAATAATTGAGCTTTCCATTTCATCTGCCATAATTTACACAGATTCTCTTAGTGCTGTCTCTGCCATAAGGAAGAATTCCTCCATTTCTCACCCTACATTGAAAAAGATTCATTCCCAGCTATTTACTTGCAGTGTGTCCAATCAGTCAATCAGATTTTGCTGGATCCCTGGCCACTCAGGCATTCCGGGAAATGAAAGTGCTGACTTTGCCGCTAAACATCCGGAAACCACTCTCTCACAACATCCTCAGGTTCCTTTCTCTGATTTTAAGTCTGTCATACGCAAAGCCTGCTACAGTAAATGGTCACAGACCTGGAAAAGTGAGCCTAACAATAAACTTTACCAGATAAAAGAAGATCCAAAGCTGTGGCTGTCTGGCTTCCGAAGAAACAGACGAGAGGAAGTTGTATTGGCAAGACTCAGAATTGGACATACTCACCACACTCATCTCTTTCTGTTATTGGGTGAAAGCCCACCACAGTGCCCATCCTGTCAGACGCAACTTACAGTCCGTCATTTCCTGGTTGATTGTCCCTTACATTCAACCATCCGGTCAAACAGTTTTCAGTCTCTCTCTAAATTGAATATATCACCTGATTTATCTCGCATCTTAGGAAATGAAGCAAATATTGAAGAACTTTTATTATATATAAAACATATTGGTTTGTACAGAAGCATATAATGTAATCTCTCTAACAATATACTTTTTGTCAATTAACGATGAAGAGACACAATTTGGCCTTAGTTGCCCTTGTGTCGTTAAACCGAACAACAACAACAACAACAACCCAACTGGACACACCTCAGCAATAGATCTCTCAATTTGTTCTCCAATACTCTTTCCAACCATAGAGTGGGACGTTTTAAATGATCCAATGGGCAGTGACCACCTTCCAATCATATGCAATGTTTTAATGTCACAGACTCCATCAAACAAGCTCCGCAGGAAATGGAAATTCGTTCGCGCAAACTGGGCAAAATTTCGATCATCAATCTCTCTTGACGAGGAAAAAATCCAGCTCCAAAATATTGATAATGTAACAGACTACATCACATCACATCTCCTAAAAGTGGCCAAGGACACAATACCATTATCAAACCCCCCTGATCGCAAGCATTATAATTATTGGTGGAATGATGAGTGCACAAAAGCAAAGAAAGCAAAAATCAAAGCCTGGAATTTATTTCGGCGATGTCCAACCACAACCAATCTCATTAATTATAAGAAGCTAAGAGCAAAAGCACGATTTGTACAAAAGCAAGCTAAGAAAGAATCCTGGACCCGTTTTGCATCGACCTTTAACAGAAACACTGATCCGAAAACTATATGGAAAAAAATTAGACAGTTATCTGGTAAGTTTCCTACTATACCATCTCCAATCCTCTCCTGGAAAGGGCAAGATCTATCCAATTCCTTAGATATTGCTAATGCTTTGGGCAATACTTTTGCTGAAATATCAGCGGCATCAGCATATCCTACATCATTCCAACGAATTAAAAACACTAGAGAAAAGCATGCCATAAAATTTCAAACCGCATGTACTCTTCCATATAACAAACCTCTGCAATACTTTGAACTTCTGCATGCCATTAGAACAGCCCACAATGGTGCAGCCGGGCCAGATGGGATTTATTATGTCATGCTTCAACATCTCGATGTCAAAGCTTTAAGACTGCTTCTGGTTTTTTACAATCGTATATTTTTAGAAAACGTTTTTCCAAATTCTTGGCACCACTCTACTGTTTTGGCATTCCTAAAACCTGGGAAAGATCCAACTAACCCCTATAGCTATAGACCGATCTCTCTGTCAAGCTGTCTGAGCAAAATCCTTGAAAAAATTGTCCACAGAAGACTCGTATGGATCATTGAGTCACAACATCTAATGAGCCATAGCCAATATGGCTTTCGTAAAAATAGGTCATGCTTAGATCTTATGGTCAAAGCTGAATTCGCCATTCGAAATGCCTTTGTTAAACGTGAACATCTTGTAATGGTTTCAATAGATATCGAGAAGGCTTTTGACACTACCTGGCGGCATGGCATACTTAGTGATCTTTACTCTCTTGGTTTGCGAGGCAACCTTCCTATTTTTGTTCAGAACTTCCTACGTACTAGATCGTTTCAAGTTCAGTACCAAGATGCCCTCTCCAAAACGTTTATACAGGAAGAAGGAGTGCCACAGGGATCAGTACTGAGTGCCACTTTGTTTGCTCTTAGAATAGATTCCATCACCAATCAGCTTCCAAATACAGTTGAGACCTACCTTTATGCAGATGATCTTTCTATCTCCTGCCATTCCCAAAATATGAGGTCTATTGAACGGCAGCTCCAGATATCACTTAATAAAATTCAACAGTGGGCCAGCCTCAACGGATATCGACTCTCGCAGCAGAAAACAGTTGCCATCCATTTTTGTAGACAGCGCAAACTTCATCTGGATCCTGAACTTCAAATTTATAATGTCTCCATCCCGGTCACTAATAGCATCAGATTTCTAGGATTAACATTTGACAATAAGTTAAATTTTATAGACCACATTAAAAATGTACGTACTTCCTGTCTAAAAAAGTTAAATATACTCAGAGCTTTATCCTCCCAAACATGGGGCGCAGATCGTACATCTCTGCTTCGGCTGTACCGTGCATTAATCAGATCCCGTCTTGATTATGGAGCTCCCATCTATGATTCAGCCAGATTGAGTGCATTGCGTTGGCTTGATCCAATTCAACACAGTGCCTTGAGACTTTCACTCGGTGCTTTCAGAACATCACCAGCACATAGTCTCTACATTGATGCCCATGAACCCCCACTAACTTTACGTAGGAAAACACTGTTATTGAACTATGCTGTCAAGATACAGAGCTGTGCCATGCATCCGACCCAGTCATACCTGTTCAATCCACAATTAGAAAACCTTTTCAGAAATAAACCAAGCGTAGTAAAGCCAGCTGGTCTTCGCCTTCTCGAACTGATGCAAATTTGGAATGTTCCCATCCTTTCTGTGCAACAGACAACAACTTGTCCTCAACCACCATGGGTTCCACCACCTATACCGACCTGTGACACCTACCTCTCTCAATGGGGTAAGAACATTTTACAAACATCAAATATCAAACAACTTCACGAAGCTCACATTCAAAGATACTTTGACTTCTCTCCAATTTATACAGACGGCTCTAAATCTAATTCAAACGTTGGAGCAGCTGCAGTGTTTCCAAATACCGTTATTTCAGCATCCTTGCCATCCGAATTCAGTATCTTCTCAGCTGAATTATATGCTATCAAACTAGCTTTACAGAATCTCTCTTCTGACTGTGCTTTAAAATATGTTATTTACACTGATTCACTCAGCTCAATCTTGGCTTTATGTAACTCCTTAAATAAAGTACACCCTGTTCTAGACGAAATAAAAAGCATATTACTGAAAATTGAAGAACGCCATCAACTGGTCACCTTCTGCTGGATTCCAGCTCATTCTGGCATTTTGGGCAATGAACTGGCTGATAAAGCTGCAAAAAATCCAACTAGCTTCGACTTAACTGATATCCCTGTTCCGCCATCAGATTTTGCATTAACCATTCAGGCTGCATGCCTGTCAAAATGGACAGCAATATGGCACTCTCAAATTAATAATAAACTATTTCAATTTAAACATGATCCAAAAATTTGGCGCTCTAGTGTCCGCACATCAAGACGAGAAGAGGTAGTCCTTTCAAGGGTAAGAATAGGACATACTTACCTGACCCACCTGTATTTACTCACAGGGAATGACCCGCCACAGTGTCCACTTTGTAATATAAATCTGAGTATTAAACACATTCTGATTGACTGCCCTTACTATGAACAAGACAGAACTTCAACCCTACTATCACTGATTAATCTTCGTAGACCAATAACTTTAGAGAATCTCATTGGAGATGACGCAGATATTTCCCAATTTTTCAACTTCTTAAAGCAAACTGGACTTTTTAATCAATTCTGAATTTATGGAACTTTATCATTTCTTTTTATTATAAATGAATAGGCGCATTATAGCCAAAGTAGCTTATGCGCCATCAAACCTCCATATCAACAACAACAACAACCAAAATCTATGGATTGTCTGCTCCTTCTGTATAACAGAATCTTTACTGAAGGGCAGTTTCCGGACTCCTGGCGAAAGGCAATCGTTCTTGCCTTTCCTAAGCCAGGAAAGGATCCAAAAGTCACCACCAATTATCGTCCTATTGCTCTGACTAGCTGTTTGTGCAAAATCCTGGAGAGAATGGTCAATTCTCGTTTACTATGGTATTTAGAATCAAATGACCTTCTCTCCAACATCCAGTGCGGCTTCCGACGGAACCGGTCCACTTTGGACCATCTTATTAGAATGGAAGCATCTATCCGGGATGCATTCCTAAAACGGGAACACTTGGTGTCGGTGTTCTTTGCCATGGAAAAAGCGTATGACACAACTTGGAGATTTGGCATTTTAAAAGACTTACATAGCCTTGGCCTAAGAGGGCATCTGCCTTTTTTTATTCAAAACTTTTTAGCCAATCGATCGTTCCAAGTTCGTGTGGGATCCTCACTCTCTCGCTCCTTTAGCCAAGAGGAGGGAGTACCACAAGGATCAGTATTAAGTGTCACGCTTTTTGCCATAAAAATAAATTCCATCACAGAACAACTTCCTCCAACTGTAAACAGTGCCCTCTATGTTGATGACTTTAGCATTTTTTGCCAGTCGTGCAACATGAGGGTTATTGAAAGACAACTGCAGAAAGCCATTGATAGTCTGAATTCCTGGGCACTTGCTAATGGCTTCAGGTTCTCGCCGGAGAAGACCGTTTGCGTACACTTTTGTCGCAAGCGTAATCTTCATCCTGAACCTGAATTAAGGCTCGGACAAAATGCCATTCCAGTAGCAGCGAACATAAAATTCTTGGGACTCATATTCGATAAAAAACTGACGTTTTTAGATCATATTCGTCAGCTCCGCACAAAGTGCACAAGAGGCCTTAATATGCTTCGCACGCTCTCCTCTACATCTTGGGGAGCAGACAGATGTATCCTTCTTCGGCTCTACCGTGCACTTGTGCGATCCAAACTAGATTATGGGTCCCATGTATATTCCTCAGCCAGAGACAGTGTCCTGCGATGGCTGGACCCCGTCCATCATCAGGCCCTACGTATTGCTACTGGAGCATATCGCACATCTCCTGTCCAGAGCTTATACGTCGAAGCAAACGAACCACCGTTATCACTTCGACGTAAGCAGTTGTCTTTAAAGTATGCTTTAAAATTGAAATCCCTGCCAGACCATCCTACGTGGCCATTCGTTTTTGAACCACGATGGGAAAATTTATACAATACCCGTAAGACTGCCAATCGTCCTTTTGGTATTCGTTTCCAAGAGCTACTCAAAGAACTTAATATCAAGGTAGACAAGGTTGCCCAAACATCAAAGCAACCCTTTCCACCCTGGCATGCTCGTGTCCCGGCATGCGACTTGTCGCTTAGAAACTGGGGAAAGTTGGACACGCCATCATGTCTCTACCTGCAGCTTCATTCAGCTCACCGAACTGAATATTCCGACTTCGCGCCAGTCTACACAGACGGTTCGAAGTCGGAATCATATGTGGGATCTGCTGCTGTCTTCACAGACAGCACTATATCAGAGCAGATTCCCTCTGATTGCAGCATATTTACTGCGGAGCTGCACGCTGTAGAGTTAGCCTTGGATCATATTAGTAAATGCCAATACCAACGGTTCATTTTATATTCCGACTCTCTTAGCATGTTACAGGCTTTAATATCTGTGAGGTATAATCCTCATCCAGTTCTGTCTAGCATTCAGCAGAAGATTCACGTTCTCCATGAACGCGAATATGACATCCGCTTCTGCTGGATTCCCAGCCACATTGGGATTAGGGGAAATGATTTGGCTGACGCCGCAGCCAAATCAGCACTTCCCAATAATAACCGTTGCCTGTTAGTCCCCTATACAGACTACAGGCAAACAGTACATCAAAAGGTACATTCCCAATGGCAGGATTCGTGGAATAGACAGACTGCGAATAAATTACATCGTATAAAGCCTGTTATTGAACCGTGGCAGTCTTGTCTGCGCAGGAATCGTAAGGAGGAAGTTGTTCTTGCCCGGACCCGCATAGGACATAGTCATTTGACACATTCTTTTCTGCTGAGGGCTGATGACCCTCCTATGTGTGCGTCTTGTGGCACAATTATATCAATTAGACACCTATTAATCGAATGTCCAGATTTTAGCAATATCCGTTCTAGCATTTTTAATCATCTGACTGAGCCGTATACACTCAGTCAGATTTTATCCGACAACGACAACGTGTCTGCTGTTTTTAGCTATTTCAAATTAATAAAAGTTTTTAATTGTATATAAAAATTTACGTTATTGTTACGTATTTATTGGTTCACTTTTTATATCTTTGTTATTATACATATGGACATGGTGGCCTAACTACTTAGGTCACTGAATTTTTTAACCTTTTATATATGACCGGTATTTGGCGCATTATAGCCTCAGTTGCTGATGCGCCAATAAAACACAAACAAACAAACAAACCCAGCAGACCACCCCGCTGGAAAATAGAAAAAGGCAACTGGGAAAAATTTAGAGAACTCGCAATATTTAATGCACAAAGCATTCAAGAAAAATCAGTCGATGAAGCTGTGAAACACGTCACAGATACCTTAATACAAGCAGCTGAGCAAACAATACCCAGAACTTCAACTCGTTTCCCGCTACATCCAAAATCCTGGTGGAATGAGGACTGTATGACAAAAAAAAGACAGCAAAACAAAGCATGGAATAAGTTTCGGAGATGTCCTACAACGGAAAATCTGATAAAATTTAAGCAAGCACGAGCGCTAGCCAGGTACACAAGGAAACAAGCCAAAAAAAATTCCTGGATCCAGTTTACTTCCTCAATAAATAGAACAACAAATACACATACAATATGGAATAAAATACGGAAAATGAACGGGAAATACAAAAACCAACCATCCTTAGTATTACACTGGAATGGCGAAAGCATTACTGACCCTTCAGAGACAGCTAATATACTAGGAGAAATATTTGCCAGAGTATCGTCAAAACAATCATATCGTGAAGAATTTTTGACCTATAAAGAGAAAACTGAAAAAAACAGAATTAATTTTAACACCAAACATATTGACTCCTATAACCAACCAATTACATTGCATGAATTACGTGAAGCATTATCAAAAACAAAATCAAGTGCAGTTGGACCAGACAACATACATTATGATATGCTTAAACATCTGAAGCAAAAAGAAATAGAAAACCTTCTTAAACTGTACAATCGCATTTTTCAAGAAGAGCAATATCCTGAAGCTTGGCATCATGCAATAGTATTAGCTTTCCAAAAACCGAATAAAGATCAGAAGGACCCAAACAACTATCGACCGATAGCGCTCACTAGCTGCTTGAGCAAAGTTTTGGAGAAAATTATCAACAAACGATTAATCTGGTTTTTAGAAACAACCAACTGGTTAAGCAGTATGCAATGCGGGTTTAGAGGTAATAGATGCACCTTAGATCACCTCGTAAGAATAGAAACAGACATAAGAGATACATTTATAAGTTCAAAACATATGGTTACCATATTTTTTGATATAGAAAAAGCATATGATACAGCTTGGAGATACGGTATACTACAAGACATCCACGATACAGGCCTCAGAGGACATTTACCGCACTTCATCCAAAACTTTATGAAAAACAGAACATTTCAGGTCAGAGTACAGAACACCATGTTAAAAATATATAAACAAGAAGAAGGAGTCCCCCAGGGGTCTGTCCTCAGTGCTATACTATTCGTCATAAAAATAAATGGCATCACAAAACAACTTCCATCCACGGTGTCGCATGCACTATATGTAGATGACTTCAGTATATCGTATCAAGCACAGAATATGGGAACAATAGAAAGGCAACTGCAATGCGCAATTAACAAAATCAGTAGTTGGGCCCAGAAAAACGGATTTAGAATTTCACAACAAAAAACAGTCTGCGTACACTTCTGCAGGAAAAGAAATTTACATCCCGACCCTGAACTAACAATAGAAGGTCACAAAATACCCGTCAAACAAAGCGTAAAATTCCTAGGACTCACTTTAGACAACAAGTTAACCTTCGTAGAACATATAAAGCAATTACGAATACAATGTATGAGACGGCTTAATATCCTTAAAGTCTTAACATCACTATCTTGGGGAGCAGACCGTTATACCCTGCTCAATCTGTACAAAACACTAGTAAGATCAAAAATAGATTACGGAGCACCTGTTTATGCTTCCGCCAAAAAGAGCGCCCTCAAATGGTTAGACCCAATTCACCATAGTGCACTACGAATAGCAACAGGAGCATTCCGCACATCACCTTCATACAGTCTTTATACAGAAGCGAATGAACTACCATTGTTCCTCAGGAGACAAAAGCTGGCCCTACTCTATGCATACAAGATAAGATCCACAAGAAATCATCCGACTTGGGCATCATTATTCTCACCAAAATTTGAAAACATATATAGGAATCGCAAAAGTGCAAACAAGCCTCTAGGAATCAGACTGCAAGAGCTATTGACAACATATGATCTTAACGTAAATAATGTTGCAAATCTTGAAAGGCACATAATACCACCATGGATAAACCACTCCGCAACTTGTGAACTCTCCACGCAAACCTGGAATAAAAATAACTTATCACACATTAACTTTCAACAACTACATGCAGCACATAGAACTAAATATCCCAATCATTTACCAATATATACAGATGGATCAAAAGCAGAGAACCATGTAGGAGCATCGGCAGTATTCCCAGACACTACACTGGCACGCCAACTTCCAAAAGAATGCAGCGTCTACACTGCAGAATTAGTAGCAGTTCAGATAGCCCTGGAATACTTCAGAACCACATATCATTTGAGAACAGTAATATACTCTGATTCATTAAGTGCAATACAAGCCATTCAAACCACGACCAATACAACCCATCCAGTTCTAGTGCAAATTAAACAGATATTAACGGATTTAACAAAAGAAAAACAAGAAATACTTTTCTGCTGGATACCAGGACACAAAGGGATAAAAGGAAACGAAGAAGCTGATAGATTTGCAAAATCAACAACTAACCTTCAGAAACAACCTTTCCCAGTTCCGTATCAGGATTATAAACCAATCATTCAAAACCGCTCTCTGACACAATGGCAAGAACTCTGGCAAAAACAAACTTCAAATAAATTATATAAAATAAAACCAAAAGTTGAACATTGGAAAACAAGCACAAGAAAATCAAGGAGAGAGGAAGTTGTTCTGACTAGACTACGAATTGGACATACACGCCTCACACATGGCTATTTACTACGTGCAGAAGAACCTCCAAGATGCCAAACATGCAATACTACCCAAACAATCAGACATATAATCATTGAATGCCCAACCTATGAAAATGACCGACGAAAGATTTTCTCATCATTATATAAAAGAAATCAAGACATCACCCTCAGAGATATCCTAGGTGACGAGGGACGGGTATCAGACATTTTCAGATTCATGCAGACAATCAACATCTACCATCTACTATAAATAATGATAGAGTATATAATCAGAGAAAATATTTAACTCCAGTTAATACGACAAGATATAGAGAATCAATATACATACAAAGACATAATATAACGAATGAACTGGCGCATTATGATCTCCGTTGTCAATGTGCCAATAAACAACAAAACAACCAACCCCAATTCCGAATTTCCTTTAAGTATACACGCATCTTGGTGCGTACCATATCGGAGGGTTATGAAGAATCACACGAATTGTACCACACTCATAACCCTGTGTACGTACTGGATCATCAGACTCTGTCGAAGTACGTACCATATTTTGGAGAGACACGAAGCTCGTGCTCCCTTATCCGCACCAGATGCCCCTCAACGTGGGCACCTGTACGTGGTGAGGGGACCTCCCAGTGACGCTGCTGGGTTTCCAGATTAGCATCACTGGGATCTAACGCCCATACCTTGGTTTCAGGGTTACATCTTTGAAATCCGGCGTGTGCAGCCGTGCGCCGCGACCCGTGGAAGCGGAAAGGGGGATCCTGGTGGTTGAGGGGCCCAGCTTCAATACACCACTTTGGCCCCTGCTTCGACGAGACGGGTGGTCCCGGACCGGCTCGACTGGGATCAATCGGCGGGTGGTATTATACTGCTAGGGTCAACTGCGTTCCAATAAGTCTCCCTCCCTATGGTCCTGGGACGGGATAAAGACTTATTGGTAACGTGGGTATGGTGCTCTAAGCGAACTCGGCGTCCCATTCGTGTACGCAGTACCTGCTAGTTCACGAGTGGGCGTCCCCTCGTAGGGCTCCGTGGTGGGTGAGGTACTTAGGCATCAGACATTTTCTCTTTACTCATATGAGTAATTTAAATCTTTCTTCTGGGGCCCCAACAAGGCCCCTACCTAATCGAAATGATGACGCAGAAAACACCTCTGCAAAAAGAGCCAGGACTGAGGATACACCATCATCAGTGACACCGCTTTTCCTCATTCTCCATTCCACCGGAGAGCAGTCCATTGGGAAGATGTCACCCTTCTTTATCCAGAAAGGATTAGAAGGGTTGGCAGGTTCACCTAAAACTGTAAAAAGACTGCGTTCTGGCGACCTTTTGGTCGAAGCTTCTACCACCAAGCAAGCGGAAAAAATCATAAAGTCTACATCCATAGGGGGAATACCTATCGTCGTAACCCCTCACAAAACTTTAAATACTTCACGTGGTGTCATATCAGAGTGGGACCTTCTTCATGTTTCTGAAGAAGAGATCTGCTCTGAATTAAAAGAACAAGGAGTGACAGCTGTCAAAAGAATATCAATGAGAAAGGATGGGAATCTCGTCCCTACCCGAGTTCTCATCCTAACGTTTAACACCCCACGGCCTCCAAGTTCCATCAAAGCAGGCTATCTAAACTGCCCAGTGAGGATTTATATCCCAAACCCACTGCGGTGTTTTAGATGCCAAAAATATGGCCACTCACAAACATCTTGTCGTGGTAACCCTGCCTGTGCTCGATGTGGTGTGAAAGACCACGAGAGCAAGGAATGTACAGCTCCAAAACCCACCTGTGTCAACTGCCAAGGTGAGCACCCCGCCTACTCAAGAGCATGCCAGCGGTGGAAGGACGAAAAAGAAATCCAAAAATTGAAAACAGAGCTGAATATTTCCTACCCAGAGGCCAGAAAACGTATCCAACCAGTAAATAGCGGGAAACCTTCATATGCCCAGAAGGTTTCTGCTAAGAGCACTATCGGGACACAAACTGAGATGACTATACCACCAAGAGAGTCATTCACCCCGATTGCACGCTATTTATTGAGTTCTCAAAAGCCCACCAAAAAAACACAGTCAGTTGCCACTCCTATATCCGTACCTCCTAGTGCTCCACCACTACCAAAACCAAGTGGTAAAGAGCCTCAAGTAACAACAGAAAGAATGGATGTAGAGAACAAGGAGGTACAGGATGAATCAGTCTTGGAACTCTTTGCGGAGGAGGAAATGGACACGGGACAGCGTCCATTCTTCCCCAAAAAAGATAAATCCAAGACTGACAAAAGTAAGCCCTCAGCACCTCGGAAGCCGCCTGATGGACCCACCAAGCCAAAATAATGGCTAAATTCCTACAATGGAATTGTCGTAGATTCCGGCGAAATATAGATGACATCAAGGCGCTCCTGCAAAAGCACGAGCCAGTTTGCTTTTGCTTGCAGGAGACATATCTAAAGGCAAATGATGATCCCACCATGCACAACATCACAGTTTTTCGAAAGGATAGAATTGCGGACGGCTCTGTACATGGGGGAGTGGCTATCCTGGTGGGTAACCAGACCCCAGTGCAGCCCTTGCTAATTACAACCAGCATAGAGGCTGTTGCAATTCGCCTTTCAGTGGGATTCTTATTAACTGTATGCTCTATTTATTTGCCACCTGGGACTGACATCTCCCAGGCAGACCTTGATGATCTTCTAACGCAGCTGCCTCCCCCTTTCTTACTTCTTGGGGATTTTAATGGACATAACACCCTGTGGGGTAGTGCTAACATCAATGGAAGGGGACGAGTCATAGAGCATATGCTCAATGACAATGACCTTTCCCTTCTAAATACTGGAACAAACACCTTTTTCCACATGCCTACCCGTACCTTTTCTGCCATTGATCTCTCTATCTGCTCCCCTTCTCTACTCCCTTCACTCACCTGGGAAGTGGAGGAGAATCCATACGGTAGTGATCACTTCCCCGTGATAACCTTGCTACACAGTGGGAGACCATGTCTTCCCTTCAGGCTACCGCGGTGGAAAATTGATCAGGCTGACTGGACTGCCTTCCAACATCAGGCAAATTTTGATCTTAGTACAGTCAGTCAAGAGCCGATCAATGATGCAGTTAAGTACATCACAGAAAATGTTGTCCAAGCAGCTGCTAATGCTGTCCCAAAAACATCAGCCCGGTTTCCACCATTTCCTAAACCTTGGTGGAATTCACAATGCACAGCAGCCAAAAAGGCTCAAAACAAAGCGTGGGGGATATTTCGCCGATATCCTACCACGAACAACCTTATAGCCTTCAAACGTGCACGAGCCAAAGCACGCTACATCCGTCGTCAGAGTCAAAAGGAATCGTGGATCCGTTTTACATCATCTATTAACCAGTCTACCAACTCTAAGGTAGTCTGGGATAAAATCCGGAAAATGAAGGGAAAATATACATCCCACCCTTCTGCAATCCTAGATTATAATGGATGCGCTATTGCAGATCCAACTGCAATAGCCAATGCTCTTGGGAAAACATTCTCTAACATCTCTGCAACATCTTCGTATTCCCCAGAGTTCCTGGTCCTTAAAGATAAACTGGAAAAGGAAGCACTTAATTTTAAGACCAAGGGCCTCTATCCCTACAACGGGGCATTCACTATAGAGGAACTAAAAAGAGCCCTCAGTCTTTCCAAAGCAAGTGCTGTTGGACCAGATGGCATCCATTATGAAATGGTTAAACATCTTTCACCAAAATCTATGGATTGTCTGCTCCTTCTGTATAACAGAATCTTTACTGAGGGGCGGTTTCCGGATTCCTGGCGAAAGGCAATCATTCTTGCCTTTCCTAAGCCAGGAAAGGATCCAAAAGTCACCACCAATTATCGTCCTATTGCTCTGACCAGCTGTCTGTGCAAAATCCTGGAGAGAATGGTTAATTCTCGTTTAATATGGTATCTTGAATCAAACGACCTTCTCTCCAACATCCAATGCGGCTTCCGAAGGAACCGGTCCACCTTGGACCATCTTATTAGATTGGAAGCATTCATCCGGGATGCTTTCCTAAAACGCGAACACTTGGTGTCGGTGTTCTTTGACATGGAGAAAGCGTATGACACAACTTGGAGATTTGGCATATTAAAAGATCTGTATCGCCTAGGCCTTAGGGGGCACCTCCCCATTTTTATTAAAAACTTTTTGGCCAATCGATCTTTCCAAGTTCGTGTGGGATCCTCACTCTCTCGTTCCTTTACTCAAGAGGAGGGAGTACCACAAGGATCAGTATTAAGTGTCACGCTTTTTGCCATCAAAATAAATTCCATCACAGAACAACTTCCTCCAACGGTAAACAGTGCCCTCTATGTTGATGACTTTAGCATTTTTTGTCAGTCATGCAACATGAGGGTTATTGAAAGACAACTGCAGAAAGCCATTGATCGCGTTAATTCCTGGGCACTTGCTAATGGCTTCAGGTTCCCGCCGGAGAAGACCGTTTGCGTACACTTTTGTCGCAAGCGTAATCTTCATCCTGAACCTGAATTAAGGCTCGGACAAAAAGTTATTCCAGTAGTGTCAGACACAAAATTCTTGGGACTTGTGTTTGATAAAAAGTTGACCTTTCTCGAACATATTCGTCAACTTCGTACAAAATGCACGAGGGGACTCAATATTCTCCGCTCTCTCTCCTCAACGCGTTGGGGAGCAGATCGATGCACCCTACTACGCCTTTACCGTGCACTTGTACGACCCAAATTAGACTACGGGTCCCAGGTATACTCCTCAGCTAGAGATAGTGTCCTCCGATGGCTGGACCCTGTCCACCATCAGGCTATCCGTATCGCTACTGGAGCTTTTCGAACATCTCCTGTCCAGAGCTTATACGTCGAAGCAAACGAACCATCGTTATCCCTTCGACGTAAGCAGTTGTCTTTAAACTATGCTTTAAAGTTGAAATCCCTGCCAGACCATCCTACGTGGGCATCCGTTTTTGAGCCACGTTGGGAAAACTTGTACAATACCCGTCAGACTGCCAACCGACCTTTTGGTATTCGTGTCCAAGAGCTACTCAACGAACTCAATATCAAGGTAGACAAGGTTGCCCAAACATCCAAGCAACCCTTTCCACCCTGGCATGCTCGTGTCCCGGCATGCGACTTGTCGCTAAGAAACTGGGGAAAGTCGGACACTCCATCATGCGTCTACCTGCAGCTCCATGCAGCACACCGAACTGAATATTCCGACTTCGCGCCAGTCTACACAGACGGTTCGAAGTCAGAATCATATGTGGGATCTGCTGCTGTCTTCACAGACAGCACTATCTCAGAGCAGATTCCCTCTGAATGCAGCATATTTACTGCAGAGCTGCACGCTGTAGAGTTAGCCTTGGATCATATTACTAAATGCCAATACCAACGGTTCATTTTATATTCCGACTCTCTTAGCATGTTACAGGCTGTAATATCTGTGAGGTATAATCCCCATCCAGTTCTGTCTAGCATTCAGCAGAAGATTCACGTTCTTCATGATCGTGAATATGACATCCGCTTCTGCTGGATTCCGAGCCACATTGGGATTGGGGGAAATGATTTGGCCGACGCCGCAGCCAAATCAGCAATTCCCAATCATAACCGTTGCCTGTTAGTCCCTTATACAGACTACAGGCAAATAATACATCAAAACATACATTCCCAATGGCAGGACTCGTGGAATAGACAGACTGCGAATAAATTATATTGTATAAAGCCTGTAATTGAACCGTGGCAGTCTTGTCTGCGCAGGAACCGTAAGGAGGAAGTTGTTCTAGCTCGTCTCCGCATCGGACACAGTCATCTTACACATTCTTTTCTGCTGAGGGCAGATGACTGTCCTATGTGCGAGCAATGCGACACCATTTTATCTATTAATCACATTTTAACCGTATGTCCACGTTTTAGACATGAACGTGATTTATACTTTACCGTTTTTAGTCATCTGGCTGAGCCTTATACACTCAGTCAGATTTTATCTGACAATGACCATGTGTCTGCTGTTTTTAGCCTTTTAAAATCAATAAACTTTTTTACTGCCATATAAAATTTACATTTTATTGTTCTTTTCCATTGATTTATCTTTTATACTTTTGTTATTATTTATTTTGACATGGTGACCTAACTAGTTAGGTCACTGAAAGTTTCAATTTTTATTAATGACATGGTCTTGGCGCATTATAGCCCTAGTAGCTAATGCGCCAATAAAACCAAATCCAAATCCAAATCCAAATCCGCACCAGATGCCAAAAAGCTACGGATTGTAAAGGTTAATATATAAATGAAACACCAAAAGAAATTTACCTGTCTGGAACCGCGTACGTACCCTTTCGGATGGACTCTGCCACTGGTATTTTTCCGTTTCCTCCACCGTCCCACGATCTGTTATCTGCCACTGGTATTTTTCCCTTTCCTCCACCGTCCCACGATCTGCTATCTGCCACTGACTGACACACACAGTTTACCGTTTCTGCACCATCTTCACGGTCTCGTACCTGCCACAATGTCCCTGCTACGTACCAAGTTCCATATGCTCTGTACGTACCACATCGGACGGACACTACCGGTCAAAAATTATACCAACTCATGTCTCCCGACTCCGTACCAGATGCCAGGCATCAGACGTCTGTCTTCCCCCAATTCCGAATTTCCTTTAAGTATTCACGCATCTTGGTGCGTACCATATCGGAGGATTATGAAGAATCACACGAATTGTACCACACTCATAACCCTGTGTACGTACTGGATCATCAGACTGTGTCGAAGTACGTACCATATTTTGGAGGGACACGAAGCTCGTGCTCCCTTATCCGCACCAGATGCCAAAAAGCTACGGATTGTAAAGGTTAATATATAAATGAAACACCAAAAGAAATTTACCTGTCTGGAACCGCGTACGTACCCTTTCGGATGGACTCTGCCACTGGTATTTTTCCGTTTCCTCCACCGTCCCACGATCTACTATCTGCCACTGACTGACACACACAGTTTACCGTTTCTCCACCACCTTCACGGTCTAATACCTGCCACAATGTCCCTGCTACGTACCAAGTTCCATATGCTCTGTACGTACCACATCGGAGGGACACTACCGGTCAAAAATTATACCAACTCATGTCTCCCGACTCCGTACCAGATGCCAGGCATCAGACGTCTGTCTTCCCCCAATTCCGAATTTCCTTTAAGTATTCACGCATCTTGGTGCGTACCATATCGGAGGATTATGAAGAATCACACGAATTGTACCACACTCATAACCCTGTGTACGTACTGGATCATCAGACTGTGTCGAAGTACGTACCATATTTTGGAGGGACACGAAGCTCGTGCTCCCTTATCCGCACCAGATGCCAAAAAGCTACGGATTGTAAAGGTTAATATATAAATGAAACACCAAAAGAAATTTACCTGTCTGGAACCGCGTACGTACCCTTTCGGATGGACTCTGCCACTGGTATTTTTCCGTTTCCTCCACCGTCCCACGATCTGTTATCTGCCACTGGTATTTTTCCCTTTCCTCCACCGTCCCACGATCTGCTATCTGCCACTGACTGACACACACAGTTTACCGTTTCTCCACCACCTTCACGGTCTCATACCTGCCACAATGTCCCTGCTACGTACCAAGTTCCATATGCTCTGTACGTACCACATCGGACGGACACTACCGGTCAAAAATTATACCAACTCATGTCTCCCGACTCCGTACCAGATGCCAGGCATCAGACGTCTGTCTTCCCCCAATTCCGAATTTCCTTTAAGTATTCACGCATCTTGGTGCGTACCATATCGGAGGATTATGAAGAATCACACGAATTGTACCACACTCATAACCCTGTGTACGTACTGGATCATCAGACTCTGTCGAAGTACGTACCATATTTTGGAGGGACACGAAGCTCGTGCTCCCTTATCCGCACCAGATGCCAAAAAGCTACGGATTGTAAAGGTTAATATATAAATGAAACACCAAAAGAAATTTACCTGTCTGGAACCGCGTACGTACCCTTTCGGATGGACTCTGCCACTGGTATTTTTCCGTTTCCTCCACCGTCCCACGATTTACTATCTGCCACTGACTGACACACATAGTTTACCGTTTCTCCACCACCTTCACGGTCTAATACCTGCCACAATGTCCCTGCTACGTACCAAGTTCCATATGCTCTGTACGTACCACATCGGAGGGACACTACCGGTCAAAAATTATACCAACTCATGTCTCCCGACTCCGTACCAGATGCCAGGCATCAGACGTCTGTCTTCCCCCAATTCCGAATTTCCTTTAAGTATTCACGCATCTTGGTGCGTACCATATCGGAGGATTATGAAGAATCACACGAATTGTACCACACTCATAACCCTGTGTACGTACTGGATCATCAGACTGTGTCGAAGTACGTACCATATTTTGGAGGGACACGAAGCTCGTGCTCCCTTATCCGCACCAGATGCCAAAAAGCTACGGATTGTAAAGGTTAATATATAAATGAAACACCAAAAGAAATTTACCTGTCTGGAACCGCGTACGTACCCTTTCGGATGGACTCTGCCACTGGTATTTTTCCCTTTCCTCCACCGTCCCACGATCTGCTATCTGCCACTGACTGACACACACAGTTCACCGTTTCTCCACCAACTTCACGGTCTAATACCTGCCACAATGTCCCTGCTACGTACCAAGTTCCATATGCTCTGTACGTACCACATCGGAGGGACACTACCGGTCAAAAATTATACCAACTCATGTCTCCCGACTCCGTACCAGATGCCAGGCATCAGACGTCTGTCTTCCCCCAATTCCGAATTTCCTTTAAGTATTCACGCATCTTGGTGCGTACCATATCGGAGGATTATGAAGAATCACACGAATTGTACCACACTCATAACCCTGTGTACGTACTGGATCATCAGACTGTGTCGAAGTACGTACCATATTTTGGAGGGACACGAAGCTCGTGCTCCCTTATCCGCACCAGATGCCAAAAAGCTACGGATTGTAAAGGTTAATATATAAATGAAACACCAAAAGAAATTTACCTGTCTGGAACCGCGTACGTACCCTTTCGGATGGACTCTGCCACTGGTATTTTTCCGTTTCCTCCACCGTCCCACGATCTACTATCTGCCACTGACTGACACACACAATTTATCGTTTCTCCACCAACCTCACGGTCCAATACCTGCCACAATGTCCCTGCTACGCACCAAATTCCCGATTCTCTGTACGTACCATATCAGAGGGACCCTACCGTTCAAAATTTATACCAATTCATGTTCCCGACTCTGTACCAGGCAGGTAAATATTGCGGATCAGTATCCTCAATCATCTAGATAATACTTAACAATCAAGAAGTCTCTAGCCACCAGTTAATGGCTGATCAACTTTGACTGGTGGCTAGAGACTTACTGAGCCACAAAGTCTTGGCATATCGTATATATACGCTTGAATTCATTGTTACGTTTTAGAGACATTACAACCATTGAGTTATAATTCACTGATAACAAAATAAACTTCCGTTTCTTCCATAATGAGTAACAATCCTTGAATTATAATTTTCTATTGTTGCAGAACGCTGTGGTGTTGAATAAACGGAAAGCACATCACAATATGGGTAACGTGGTTTTGCCTGATATTTTGAAGAGGTTGGAATTGGTTTTTTCTGGTTAAGTGGTTATAGCTTAACAATGAACAAAAAACAAATCTGAAGTTGATCAACATGTAAATACGTGCCTACCACTTGATTTGTGGTAAATATCCAGTTTTCCATTTTAATCGTGTGTGATTTCCCAATGCTTCAAAAATGGTGACTTTAGATTGCAATTCATCACGACAATCAGTTTGTTTCTGCACCACAGCAATTGCTGACCACGTTTATGCTGACCACGTTTATGCTGACCACGCACTGCAAGTGAATAGCGAGAAAGCAGTTCGATTTTCTTCTTCGTCTCTTAATTAATCGTGTTTGTTGATACAGACATTTCTAGTCCAGCTTTAACATGGTTGGAATCGGACTCAAGCAGCCGCATAATGAAAAAATTATTCCATTTGGTGGTAATCATCCATGCCATGAAACCTGTCTGTAGAACCATAAGTTGTTCTGTCCTAAAATCTAACTGATTACGGATTGTGGGTGGTTAGAATGTGTGCTTTCTTTTAATCACTGTTGCCACCCTTTTATATACTTGAGGATAGTCTCCTGAGTATCCATGACCATGAGTATCAATTTTTACACTAATTGCGCAATTAGATATCCTTCAGATAACATTGCCGTGCAATTCCTGCACCCTATTTGCGATACACTTCACCAAATTATGCAGGTGCGTCATCACTGTAATACAGTGTATTCAGTAAAACATTGTTTTACTGAATACACTGTATTGCAGGGATGACGCCAGAATCTCTTCACTCCAGCCACAACAGAAGACCCTCTTACGCTTACTTCACTTTTAGGGAATGAAGCAAATGTCTCAAGCATTTTTGCCTTTCTCAAAATGATTAATGTATACCACTTCCTTTAGCTAGTTAAAAACTAACTTTCTGGTACTATTGTGTGATTTTTATCTCTGACAGGAAATAGCATAAATACTTACCATATTATGCTACCAAAATAAGAAGCCCTCCATCTCATTCTTGTTGGATATACCTCAACCAACATCTTTGGACAACACTCTGTGAATCCAAACCTAATGAACCGAGGCCTGCTGGGATACGTCTTCAAGAAATAACAGAGAAGTGGAAAATTCATCCAAATTGAAGAAAGCGCAAATATGCCTTTACCTCCATGGGATAAAGATGATATAGATTCTGATCTATACTTCACTCAGTGGTCAAAAAGACCGCTTCATCATTTAACATCCAACAGCTACGTGCCAACCATACTTTGGAACATACTGGAAAGCTCAATCTATACAGACGGCTCTAAATCGCACTCACATGTAGGTGCAGCAGCTGTTTTCCCTTCACATGTAGTATCAAACTCTCTCCCACTTGAGTACAGAATATTTTCTACAGAGTTATATGCCATCCAGCTTGCATTAAGTGAAACATGTCAGCAATCATCAATTTCTGTCTTTATATATTCTGATTCGCTCAGTGCTATCTCAGCCATACAGGGTAAACCTCATTCATGTAAACCCATCCCACAACGAATTAGCTTTCTAATCAAATTCTGTCAAAAAACATTCTGAAATAACTCTATGCTGAATTCCAGGACACTCTGGAATAAAGGCAATGAAAAAGTAGATAATGCAGCAAAGTCACCTACACAGCGGCCAAACAAAATAATGATAGTACCATACACTGATTTCAACCCCTCGACGTGGGCACCTGTACGTGGTGAGGGGACCTCCCAGTGACGCTGCTGGACTTCCAGACTAGCGTCACTGGGATCCAACGCCCACAGCCTAGGTTCCGGGCTTACATCAATGGAATCCGGCGTGTTTGCCGTGCGCTGCGACCCGTGGAAATTCGGAAAGGGGGATCCTGGTGGTTGAGGGGCCCAGCTTCAATACACGACTTTGGCCCCTGCGTCGACAAGACGGGTGGTCCTGGAAGGCCCGGCTAGGATCAATCGGCTAGTAGGCTCGCCTGCGAGGGTCAACCGTGTCAAAGCCATGCCCCTACACTGATGGTCCGAGGGACAGGATTCAGGCTGGCGGCGGTGCGGGTATGGTGTCTGGGTAGCCCTGGCGTCCCACTCCCCAGCGCATTTATTGCATGCCGGAGAGTGGGCGTCCCTTTGGGCTCCGTGGTGGGTGGGGAGCCCGGGCACTGAACCACCTAAAAAAACTCATGAATCCTGATAAACTAACTTCTTCAGGGGCCCCAACCCGGTCCCTATCTGAAACCATTGACAAAGATCCAGATAGCATTATTGCTAATAAGAGGCAGCGAACCGAATTACCATCAGGGCCAGTCCCAAGGTTCCTAATCATGCACTCAACCGGTGAAAAACCGATTGGTAAAATGTCGCCATTTTTCATTCAAAAAGGGTTAGATGGGTTAGCAGATTCTCCCAAATCAGTTAAGAGGCTCCGTTCTGGAGACCTCTTAATTGAAACTAAAAATGACAGGCAATCCGAACATCTACTCCGAACAACATCAGTCGGAGGAATACCTATAACGGTGACACCACACAGAACACTCAATTCATCGAGAGGTGTCATTTCGGAGTGGGACCTTCTCGACGTATACGAGGAGGAAATCTGCTCCGAATTAAAACCACAGGGAGTCATTGCCGTCAAGAGAATCACTGCGCAAAGGGATGGAAAAATTGTTAAAACCAGGAGTGTTATCCTGACTTTTAACTCTCCCAAACCTCCTGATGAGAGTAAAGCTGGATACATCAACTGTTCAGTGCGTCCATACATTCCGAACCCTTTACGGTGTTTCAAATGCCAGAAGTATGGACATTCTCAAATGGCCTGCCGTGGAGTCCTTGCATGCGCTCGATGCGGTGCAAAGGACCACGAAACAACAGCATGTTCAGCCGCAAAACCCACCTGTATTAACTGTGAAGGCGAACACCCGGCCTATTCACGAGCATGCCAGAGGTGGAAAGAAGAAAAAGAAATTCAACGGCTGAAGGCAGAGCTTAACATATCATACCAGGAGGCAAGGAAATCGGTCAAACCCCTGAATATCAACAGACCAACCTACGCCCAGAAGGTAGCAGGGAGATGTTCCGTCGGAACTCAGACGGACATGACCATTCCTCCAAAGGAGTCTTTCACTCCCATCGCGCGGTATCTATTAAGTTCTCAAAAACTGCACAGAAGGACCAATCAGCTGCCACTCCTATATCGGTACCTCCTAACGCTCCACAAGTAACAAAGGTAACTATGAAAGAAAAGAATAAGAAAGGGGAAGTCCCCCCTAGTACCCAAGAAAAGATGGATGTAGAGCAGAAGGAGGTACCCGATGATCCAGTCTTGGAACTCTTTGCGGAGGAGGAAATGGACACGGGACAGCGTCCATTCTTCCCCAAAAAAGATAAATCCAAGCCTGATAAAAGTAAGCCCTCAGAACCTCGGAAGCCGCCTGATGGACCCACCAAGCCAAAATAATGGCTAAATTCCTACAATGGAATTGTCGTGGATTCCGGCGAAATATAGATGACATCAAGGCCCTCCTGCAAAAGCACGAGCCAGTTCGCTTTTGCTTGCAGGAGACATATCTAAAGGCAAATGATGATCCCACCATGCACAACATCACAGTTTTCCGAAAGGGAAGAATTGCGGATGGCTCTGTACATGGGGGAGTGGCTATCCTTGTGGGTAACCATACCCCAGTGCAGCCCTTGCTAATTACAACCAGCATAGAGGCTGTTGCAATTCGCCTTTCAGTGGGATTCTTATTAACTGTATTTGCCACCTGGGTCTGACATCTCCGAGGCAGACCTTGATGATTTTCTAACGCAGCTGCCTCCCCCTTTCTTATTTCTTGGGGATTTTAATGGACATAACACCCTGTGGGGTAGTGCTAACATCAATGGAAGGGGACGAGTCATAGAGCATATGCTCAATGACAATGACCTCTCCCTTCTAAATACTGGAACAAACACCTTTTTCCACATGCCTACCCGTACTTTTTCTGCCATTGATCTCTCTATCTGCTCCCCTTCTCTACTCCCTTCACTCACCTGGGAAGTGGAGGAGAATCCATACGGTAGTGATCACTTCCCCGTGATAACCTTGCTACACAGTGGGAGACCATGTCTTCCCTTCAGGCTACCACGGTGGAAGATTGATCAGGCTGACTGGACTGCCTTCCAACACCAGGCAAATTTTGATCTTAGTACAGTCAGTCAAGAGCCTATCAATGATGCAGTTAAGTACATCACAGAAAATATTGTCCAAGCAGCTGCTAATGCTGTCCCAAAAACATCAGCCCGGTTTCCACCATTTCCTAAACCTTGGTGGAATTCACAATGCACAGCAGCAAAAAAGGCTCAAAACAAAGCGTGGGGGATATTTCGCCGATATCCTACCACGAACAACCTTATAGCTTTCAAACGTGCACGAGCCAAAGCACGTTACATCCGTCGTCAGAGTCAAAAGGAATCGCGGATCCGTTTTACATCATCTATTAACCAGTCTACCAACTCTAAGGTAGTCTGGGATAAAATCCGGAAAATGATGGGAAAATATACATCCCACCCTTTTTCAATCCTAGATTATAATGGATGCGCTATTGCAGATCCAACTGCAATAGCTAATTCTCTTGGGGAAACATTCTCCAAGATCTCTGCAACATCTTCGTATTCCCCAGAGTTTCTGGTCCTGAAATATAAAATCGAAAAACAGGCACTTAGCTTTAAATCTAAGAGTATTTATCCCTACAACGGGGATTTCACTGTTCTGGAACTGAAAAGAGCCCTCGCTCTTTCCAAAGCAAGTGCCGTTGGACCAGATGGCATCCATTATGAAATGATTAAACATCTTTCATCAAAATCTATGGATTGTCTGCTCCTTTTGTATAACAGAATCTTTACTGAAGGGCAGTTTCCGGACTCCTGGCGAAAGGCTATCGTTCTTGCCTTTCCTAAGCCAGGAAAGGATCCAAAAGTCACCACCAATTATCGTCCTATTGCTCTGACTAGCTGTCTGTGCAAAATCCTGGAGAGAATGGTCAATTCTCGTTTAATTTGGTATCTTGAATCAAACGACCTTCTCTCCAACATCCAGTGCGGCTTCCGAAGGAACCGGTCCACTTTGGACCATCTTATTAGAATGGAAGCATCCATCCGGGATGCTTTCCTAAAACGCGAACACTTGGTGTCGGTGTTCTTTGACTTGGAAAAAGCGTATGACACAACTTGGAGATTTGGCATTTTAAAAGATTTACATAACCTAGGCCTTAGAGGGCATCTCCCCTTTTTTATTCAAAACTTTCTCGCCAAACGATCGTTCCAAGTTCGTGTGGGATCCTCACTCTCTCGCTCCTTTAACCAAGAGGAGGGAGTACCACAAGGATCAGTATTAAGTGTCACGCTTTTTGCCATCAAAATAAATTCCATCACAGAACAACTTCCTCCAACTGTAAACAGTGCCCTCTATGTTGATGACTTTAGCATTTTTTGCCAGTCGTGCAACATGAGGGTTATTGAAAGACAACTGCAGAAAGCCATTGATAATCTGAATGTCTGGGCACTTGCTAATGGCTTCAGGTTCTCGCCGCAGAAGACCGTTTGCGTACACTTTTGTCGCAAGCGTAATCTTCATCCTGAACCTGAATTAAGGCTCGGACAAAATGCTATTCCAGTAGCAGCGAATACAAAATTCTTGGGACTCATATTCGATAAAAAATTGACCTTTTTGGATCACATTCGCCAACTCCGCACAAAGTGCACAAGAGCCCTTAATATGCTCCGCTCGCTGTCCTCCTTATCCTGGGGTGCAGACCGATGCACCCTTTTACGGCTTTACCGTGCACTTGTGCGATCCAAATTAGATTATGGGTCCCAAGTATATTCTTCACCCAGAGACAGTGTACTTCGATGGCTGGATCCTGTCCATCATCAGCTATACGTATTGCTACTGGAGCATTTCGAACATCTCCTGTCCAGAGTTTATACGTCGAAGCAAACGAACCACCGTTATCGTTTCGACGTAAGCAGTTGTCTTTAAAGTACGCTTTAAAACTGAAATCCCTGCCAGACCATCCTACGTGGCCATTCGTTTTTGAGCCACGATGGGAAAACTTGTACAACACCCGTAAGACTGCCAATCGTCCTTTTGGTATTCGCGTCCAAGAGCTACTGAACGAACTCAATATCAAGGTAGACAAGGTTGCCCAAACATCAAAGCAACCGCTTCCACCCTGGCATACTCGTGTCCCGGCATGCGACTTGTCGCTTAGAAACTGGGGAAAGTCGGACACTCCATCATCGGTCTACCTGCAGCTTCATTCAGCACACCGAACTGAATATTACGACTTCGCGCCAGTCTACACAGACGGTTCGAACTCAGAATCATATGTGGGATCTTCTGCTGTCTTTACAGACAGCACTATATCAGAGCAGATTCCCTCTGATTGCAGCATATTTACTGCAGAGCTGCACGCAATTGAGTTAGCCTTGGATCAAATTAGTAAATGCCAATACCAACGGTTCATTTTATATTCCGACTCTCTTAGCATGTTACAGGCTTTAATATCTGTGAGGTATAATCCTCATCCAGTTCTGTCTAGCATTCAGCAGAAGATTCACGTTCTCCATGAACGCGAATATGACATCCGCTTCTGCTGGATTCCCAGCCACATTGGGATTAGGGGAAATGATTTGGCTGACGCCGCAGCCAAATCAGCAATTCCCAATAATAACCGCTGCCTGTTAGTCCCCTATACACACTACAGGCAAATTGTACATCAAAAGGTTCATTCCCAATGGCAGGAATCGTGGAAGAGACAGACTGGAAATAAATTATATCGTATAAAGCCTGTAATTGAACCGTGGCAGTCTAGTCTGCGCAGGAATCGTAAGGAGGAAGTTGTTCTTGCCCAGACCCGCATAGGACACAGTCATTTAACTCATTCGTTTTTGCTGAGGGCTGATGACCCTCCTATGTGTGTGTCCTGTGGCACAGTTTTAACGATTAGACACCTTTTAATTGACTGTCCAGATTTTAGCAATATCCGTCTTACCGCTTTTAATAATCGGACTGAGCCGTATACACTCAGTCAGATTTTATCTGACAATGACAATGTGTCTGCAGTTTTTAGGTTTTTAAAATCAATAAATATTTTTAATCGAATATAAAATTTACAATTTTCCTTTATATATTTGTTATACCTTTGGACATAGTGACCTGACTAATTAGGTCACTGAAAGTTTAAACTTTTTTTATAAATGACATGGTCTTGGCGCATTATAGCCATCGAAGCTAAGGCGCCAAAAAAACCAAAACCCAAACCCAAACCTGTACGTGGTGAGGGGACCTCCCAGTGAAGCTGCTGGACTTCCAGACTAGCATCACTGGGATCTAACGCCCATACCTTGGTTCCTGGGTTACATCGTTGGAATCCGGCGTGTGCAGCCGTGCGCCGCGACTCGTGGAATGCGGAAAGGGGGATCCTGGTGGTTGAGGGGCCCAGCCTTAATACACCACTTTGGCCCCTGCTTCGACAAGCCGGGTGGTCCCGGACCGGCTCGACTGGGATCAATCGGCGGGTGGTTTTATACTGCTAGGGTCAACTGCGTTCCAATACGTGTCCCTCCGGCCCCGGGTGCCAAGCGTTTCCGTGGCCAAGCGATTCTTGTGCGATTAAAGAGCGTTTTTTGGTAACCGACTAGGTTCTCTTTTGTTTTCTCCCTTACTTATTAAACCTTTTTGTTAAGTAGCTTCATTTTCTTAAAAACACTTAAGAAGTGAGCCCAGAAGAAGGAAAGTACCTTTTTCTTTAATTTAGTACTTATACTAACTAAACTAACCTCTACGCTTGGCCACAAGCGGCACTGCTCCTGCCTCCCCGTGGCGGGGCCGGTAACCTGGGTGGTAAAGGTAAACCCCCAGGGCCAAAAGGAGCTAATATGGATACAAATAGTTATCCACCTTTAGAGCCATTGAGCTCAAGACAAGAAACTTCTGAAATTGACCGTGACTGTGTTCACCCAAAAAGGCTTCGAAGGGAAGCAAAATGTCAAAATGATATCCCGAACTTCTTGGTGGTACATTCGTTATCTGCCCAACCTGTAGGCAAGTTATCACCATTCTTGATACAAAAGTGTCTAGAGTCTATTGCAGGGTCACCAAAAATGGTGAAGCGACTCCAATCCGGAGACCTCCTGATCGAAACAGCCACCTCAAAACATTCTGAGCGGCTGTTAAATACAACATCTTTTGGGGGGCTAACAGTATCAGTTACTCCCCACAGAACCTTAAATTCATCAAGAGGTGTGATCAGTGAGTGGGACCTAATTTCAGTCTCCGAAGAAGAACTACTACAAGAACTTAGTAGTCAAAAAGTAACAAATGTAAAAAGAATTATGAGTAAAAAAGATGGGAATCTAACTCCAACTAGAACCATCATATTAACATTCAATACTCCAGACTTACCATCCTCAATCAAAGCTGGCTATTTGAATTGCCGTATTAGACCATATATTCCGAATCCCGTTCGTTGCTTCAAATGCCAGAAATATGGTCATTCACAGCAGGCATGTAGAGGTGACTCCATCTGTCCCATATGTGGATCTAAAGACCATACTCAAGGTGATTGCTCAGCGGCAACCCCTGCGTGTTCAAACTGCAAGGGAAATCACCCTGCCTTTTCCAAATCTTGCGAGTTATGGATTACAGGGAAAAAAATTCAAAAATATAAAGTAGAAAATAAAGTTACGTTTCCTGAGGCACGTAGGCAAGTTATGTTGAGCATGCCTAGCAGTCGAACCTACGCTGTTCGCACTAGAAACTATGTATCTACTGGAGCACAAACAGATGTATCAATTCCGCCTAATACGTCAATGGCTAACTGGCTTAAATCTACTCTTTCAAATTCAAAAAAAGAAAATCCTCAAAATAAAACTAGCGAAGCTACAAATACCCCAGTCAGTATCCCTAGTGATACTCCATCGGTCCCATATGACACAGAGCAAACGAAATCTGACACAGGTTCAAAACAAATGGAAACTCCTACCAACAGTATGGAAGTAGATGAGCGTTTAGATAATGGGGAACCCATTTTGGAACTCCATGCAAATGACACCATGGATTCCGTACGCCCCTATTTACCAAAAAAAGATAAAATAAAACAAGACAGACCGAAATGCTCCACTTCTAAAAAACAGTCAGACCAATCGAGCACAACTAAACTCAAATAATGTCTAATATCATACAATGGAATTGTAGAGGACTAAGAAGCAATTCTGATGACATAAAAGATTTACTGATTAGATATAATCCGATAGGAGTATGTCTACAAGAAACTTTCTTATCATCTCAAGCTTCACCAAAATTTACAAACTATACAATATATAGAAAAGACAGGATTTCGGAGTCTCCTGCTCGTGGAGGAGTAGCTGTGCTTATAAAATCAAACATACCGTCCAGGCAAATTCAATTACAAACTAGTCTAGAAGCTGTGGCAGCACGTATTTCAATCGGTATATCAATCACCCTAACTTCTATATATATATCCCCTTCTCAACCATTATCAAATACAGAACTTGATAATTTGGTTATGCAACTACCATCTCCAATCTGCCTTTTTGGTGACTTCAATGGCCACCATCCATTATGGGGGTCGCCTGCGATTGACACAAGAGGCAAATTAATAGAATCATTCATGAATAATAACAACCTAACTATACTAAATTCTGGATCTCCCACTTATATTCACCTATCTACAGGATCTACTTCTGCAATAGACTTGTCAATCTGCTCACCAGCAATTCTCCCAAGTATGACATGGTCAGTGCTAAACTATCCTCTAAACAGTGATCACTTCCCAATCCTTTGCTCATTACAAACAAGGGTAACTGCAAATCTCGAGCACCGATCCACCTGGAAGTTCAAGAAGGCAAACTGGGAGAGCTACTGTACCCAGGTCCAGTTAGACAGGAGTTATGTTCAGCAACATCCAATTGAAGACGTAACTAACTACATTACCAATCAGATATTAAATGCAGCAAAAAATTCAATTCCGAAGTCACGACCTCACAAGTGCTCCCACCATAACAACTGGTGGAACACAGATTGTTCTAATGCCAAGCGTGAGAAAAACCGTGCTTGGAACAAATTTCGTAAGTTTCCTACAACCAGTAATCTAATAGAATACAAAAGACTTAAAGCCAAAGCAAGGCAGATTAGGAGAAAAGCCAAACGTGACTCCTGGATCTCATTTGCCTCAACTATCACCAAAGACACTGACCCACGATTCATTTGGAGAAGAATTAAAGCGCTAAATGGAAAATTCATTCGACCACCCTCTCCAATACTCTGTTGGAATGGAAAAGATCTCTCGGCACCTAAAGAAATCGCGAATGCGCTAGCAGAATCATTTTCTTCAATATCTGCTTCTGCTTCCTACTCCATCTCCTTTCAGCGCATCAAGGCAGATGCAGAACGCCGCAAAATTAACTTTTCCACACGGCTCTCACTTCCATACAATCAACCATTTAATATAACAGAACTCAAAGAATCCTTAAATAAATCTTCAAATAGTGCTGCCGGCCCAGACGACGTACATTACATCATGCTAAAACAATTACTTGAAGAGGACTTACGTACCCTATTGATCTTCTATAATCGAATCTTCTCAGAAAATGATTATCCACTTTCGTGGCGTCATTCTCATATTCTTGCCATACCAAAACCAGGCAAAGACCCTTCTTTGGTTAACAATTATAGGCCAATATCTCTCACAAGCTGCATGGGGAAAATTTTTGAAAGAATGATACATACGAGGCTTACCTGGATCTTAGAAGCAGAGAACCTTTTAACAGATCATCAGAGCGGCTTTCGTAAGAACAGATCCACTCTTGATGTACTTATCAAAGCTGAATCGAATATTCGCAACGCCTTTGTCATGAAGCAACATCTAGTCATGGTCAATTTAGATATTGAAAAGGCATTTGATACTACCTGGCGACATGGTATTATTATGGACCTTTATCATCTAGGACTAAGGGGTCATCTCCCTCAGATAATTCAGAATTTCTTGCGCCACCGCTCTTTTCAGGTCCGTTATCAGAACGTACTGTCTACACCCCATATTCAGGAAGAAGGAGTACCGCAGGGATCTATACTCAGCGCAACGTTATTTGCAATTCGAGTCAACAGAATAACTAGAGACATCCCCAAAACTGTGGAGGCATATATGTACGCGGATGACCTCGCCATCTCTTGCCAATCGCAAAACATGAACACCATTGAGCGTCAACTCCAACTTGCCATTAACAGAATTGAATCCTGGATGTCACGCAACGGATATCGTCTAGCTGTACAAAAGTCTACCACCACTCACTTTTGTAAGAAACGTGCTGTCCACCACCATCCTGAATTACGGCTAAACAATTCTCCAATACCTGTAGTAAACAGCATCAGATTTCTCGGTCTGATTTTAGATAGTAAGCTTAACTTCCAAGCACATATCACATATCTACGAACTACTTGTCTAAAACAGTTGAACATGCTTCGATCAGTCTCATCCATGTCGTGGGGAGCTGATCGGTACTCCTTACTTCACCTATCTTAATTCAAGCAGCATGCCATGCACAGTGGACAGAATTATGGCATAACCAAACGAACAACAAACTTTTCCAACTGAAACAAAACCCAAAGTTCTGGCACTCCAGCAATCAGACAGTGCGGCGGGAAGAAGTGGTACTCACAAGAATGAGAATAGGACACACCCATCTGAGGAGGATCATCGCCCATTAGTTGATGGAGGTGAGTCAATGTCCACACTGCTTAGAATATCTAACAGTCAAACACATTCTGATTGACTGTCCGCAGTATCAACAACATCGAGCTGCAATATTTCAAAATCTGGCTAATCGTTCAGAACCATTGACATTACATCATATCATTGGAGAGGACGCAAATGTGAACAAACTTTGCTGCTTTTTAAAACAAATTGGAGTGTATCATCTTTTATAAATAGGCTACAGAACTGAAACTAATTTAAACTGTATTATTTTTCAATATTCCTACGAATAGGCGCACTATAGCCATAGCAGCTAATGCGCCAATAAACAACCATACCACACACACATACCTTACTTCACCTCTACAAATCTCTGATTCGTTCACGCTTAGATTATGGTTCTCCCGTATATGACTCAGCTAGGAAAAGCACATTAGATCGGCTGAATGTCATCCAGCACAGTGCCCTGAGGACTGCTCTGGGCGCATTCAGGACTTCTCCCATGCAAAGTCTTTATATCGAAGCCCACGAGCCTCCATTACATCTCCGTAGGAAAACATTATTGCTTTTCTATGCTTCGAAGATCCAGAGTCTTCCATCGCACCCCAGTTGGGAGTATCTTTATCACACTCGGTGGGATTCCTTTTATGAGAATAAGCCACATGAAAATCGACCTGCTTCTCTCAGGATCAAAGATCTTATTCTGAGTTGGAACATTGATTTAGCTGATATTTATCAGAACACAACTGCACCCATTCCACCTTGGATGTATGTTTGTGCCTCACATGACGCACATTTTCTCCAGTGGGGGAAGAATGTCATATCTCCCAATAACATGAGACAGTTGCACTCAGCTCATGCTAATCTTAACTCCGATTTCTGTAAAATATATACTGATGGGTCCAAAACTGAGAGTATGGTAGGTGCTGCAGCTGTCTTTCCTACATGTACAATTTCAGCCACACTACCTTTATCATGCAGTGTCTTCACTACTGAGCTTTTTGCCATCAAGTTAGCACTTAGTAAGATTATTGAACTTTGCATCTCACCCGCAATAATTTACACGGATTCCCTCAGTGCTATCAATGCCATAAGGAAGAATTTCTCCTCTTCTCATCCTACATTGAAAGAAATTCATTCCCAACTATTTTCCTGTAGTATGTCCAATCTGTCAATCTGCTTTTGCTGGATCCCTGGCCATTCTGGCATTCCGGGAAATGAAAGTGCGGACTATGCTGCTAAACATCCTCAACCCACTCTCTCACAACATCCTCAGGTTCCATACACTGATTACAAACCTGTTATTCGTAAAGCATGTTACCACAACTGGTCACAGATATGGAAAAGGAATACTAACAGCAAACTTTACCAAATAAAACAAGAACCAAAGCTGTGGCTCTCTTGCTTCAGACCAAACAGACGTGAGGAAGTGGTGTTGGCAAGGCTAAGAATTGGACATACACATCATACCCATCTCCACTTGCTATTGGGAGAAATCCCACCTCAGTGTTCATCCTGTAACAGTCGGCTCACAGTCCGCCACTTTCTGCTTGATTGTCCCTTGCATTCAACCATCTGGTCAAACACTTTTCAATCAATTTCCAGGCTTAACGTATCACCTGATTTATCTCATATCCTAGGAAACAATGCAAATATTGAAGAACTTTTAATATACCGAAAATGTATTGGCCTATACAACAGTATATAATTTAACAACTATAAAGATAGAGTCATGCAACTAAACGATGAATAGACACAATTTGGCCTCAGATGCCCTTGTGTCTTTAAACCCAATAACAACAACAACAACGTCTCCCTCCCTTTGGTCCTGGGACGGGATAAAGACTTATGGGTAATGTGGGTATGGTGTTCTAAGCGAGGCCCCAAGTGCCAAGCGATTCTGTGATCAAGTGACTTTGCTCTGAATTAGCGCTCTTTCTTGAAGTAGAAATCGTTTCCTTATTTAAAGCATTTATTAACACACAATTAAATAATCCATAGTAAAGAAAGCAACTTTACTAGATTAAGAAGGAAAGCAACCTTCTCTCTCTCTTTTATTTTTTGGTTATATATTAATTACTAACCTCCTAGTGCTTGGTCACAGGGGTGGCACTGCTCCTGCCTCCACGTGGCGGGGCCGGTAACCTGGAAGGGAAAAGCTCTCCCTTCCAGGGCGAAATGGAGCGAACTGACTCCAATACCCAGGAATCCACTGGGTCAACGGACCCGAATAGAACTGACCCAAGATATGAGAAATCTAGTTCTTTCGGAGACACCTCTAAGGCAATCAGAAAAGGCGATACAAATGACTCTGTCTCCACAAAGAGATTAAAAACAGACGTTAAAATTTTAATTTCCCCAACATACATTATTATACATTCAAAGACTGAGAAAGCGGTAGGGCAATTGTCACCCTTTCTCATACAAAAAACTCTTGAGAGTTATGTCGGCCCACCAAAACAAGTTAAAAGACTAAAATCAGGCGACATTTTGGTAGAAACAGCCAACGCTAAACACTCCGAAAAATTATTACAAATGACAACCTTTGCAGGAATACCAGTAACGGTATCCCCACACAATACATTAAATACCTCAAAAGGTGTCATTACGGAATGGGACCTTCTAAATGTGCCCGAAGAGGAAATTCAAATCGAGCTTCAGGAACAAGGAGTCATAAGTGTTAAAAGAATTACAATTAAAAAAGAAGGGATAATCACCCCCACCAGGAATCTGATACTCACCTTCAACACACCTAAAGCGCCCAGATCAGTAAAAGCTGGATATCTACACTGCAATATAAGACCGTACATCCCGAACCCTCTCCGTTGTTTCAACTGTCAGAAGTTTGGTCACTCACAGACAGTATGCAGAGGAAAACTAACATGTGCAAACTGTGGTTCGCAAGAACATGCCACTTCTACTTGCACAGCTGGAAACCATAAATGTGTAAATTGTAAAGGGGAACACACCGCATATTCAAAGGAGTGTGAAATTTGGAAGAAGGAAAAAATGATACAAAAATACAAAGCAGAAAATGGAGTTTCATATCAGGAAGCTAAAAAGGCGATTATAATAAATATAGCAAACAAACCTTCTTATGCGCAGATTACCACAACCAAAAAGGCTCCGGAAATTAAATTACCCAATTCAAAATGTTGTGGCACACAAACGGATGTCACAATCCCCCCAGGAGAATCCATCTCAGAATGGGTTCGTGAGTTTTACAAACCATCTCCATCACAAAAACAAGAAAAGATTATCAATACTCCGTTATCTTTCCCACCAGATAATTCAGAAAATGTAAGGAGAAAAGGAAACAAAGAAAAGCTAGGTAGTACAGGGAAAAAGATTTCAGAACAAATGGATACAGATGCAAGAAACCAAGGAGAGGAACCAGTCCTCGAAATCTTCACTGAAGAAGAAATGGATACGGGTAGACCATACTTTTCAAAGAAAGATAAAATTAAGGTAGACAAAGTTAAATCAGCCCCAAGGAAGCAATCCGAGGGAACATCTAACCTCAAATGACAGGTACAATTATCCAATGGAACTGTCGAGGTTTTCGCTCAAACACTAACGATGTTATAGACCTCATCACCCAGTATCACCCACTAAGTATCTGCCTACAAGAAACATATTTAAAACCACAGGACAATAGTATAATCAAAAATTATATCATATATAGAAAGGATCGCATAACGAATGGAACAACGAGAGGAGGAGTTGCAATATTAGTTAACAGACATGTACCTTCCCAAACAATACCATTGAACACACCATTAGAAGCAGTTGCAGCCCGTCTAGCAATAGGCTTCAACATTACCATAGCCTCAATATATATACCCCCTAATCAAGAATTCCAGTTTAAGGATTTCGAAGAGCTGATCACTCAGCTACCACCTCCATTCTTTATCTTAGGTGACCTAAATGGACATCACCCACTATGGGGCGATCCCAAAATAGACCAAAAGGGTAAGCAAATAGAAAAATTAATTGTCGAGAACAACCTAATGATTTTAAATGACGGCACACACACATATTTCCACCTTCCATCAAAAAGCAGTTCTGCAATAGACTTATCAATCTGTTCCCCAACACTGTTCCCTATGACTAAATGGAGCGTGCACGAGACTCCATTGAGTAGCGACCACTACCCTATTATTTTGAAAATCACGACGAAAACACCATGTCAAGTCAGTAGGCACCCCAGGTGGAAAATATATGATGCAGATTGGGAAACATTCAGGTTACTAGCCAAGTTAGACTGCAACATTATTAAACGAGAATCAGTACAAACATCAGTAGCCTATGTTACTGATAGTATGCTTCAAGCTGCCGAAAAGACAATACCTAAAACATCTTCTAACATTAGAATATATCCAAAACCATGGTGGAACAAAGAGTGCTGGGAAGCTAAAAAAGAGAGAAATAGAACCTGGAACCTCTTTCGCAGAAATCCAACAACAGACAATCTGATACAATTCAAGAGAGCCAGAGCTAAGGTCAGGAAAGTGCAAAAAATAAGCAAAAAAGCTGCTTGGATGAAATTTGCATCCACTATAACTATTTCCACACCAGCTACACTTATCTGGAAAAAGATCAGAAGGATGACAAATAATTCTCAATCAAACCCCTCTCCCTTGCTAGATTGGAAGGGACAGCTGGTTACAAATACCTTAGATATAGTCAATGTGCTTGGTGAAAATTTTTCGAATACATCTGCTAATTGTGCATACCCCACTGCTTTCAAAACATACAAGAAAGAGGCCGAAAAAATAAAACTAAACTTTTCTAGCAATCAGTGTGAACAATACAACTTGCCGCTCACAGTAGCAGAACTAAAACAAACTCTAGTGCAGGCAAAACACAGCGCAGTCGGTCCTGATGAAATCCATTATGCAATGATACAACAATTAGATGAACAGTCCCAATTAGCGCTGTTAGATCTATACAACAAAATATACTTGGAAAATTCTTTCCCAAAAAAATGGCACCACGCAATAATACTAGCTCTCCCAAAACAGGGAAAAGATCTATCAGACCCACAGAACTATCGTCCCATAGCTTTGACCAGCTGCTTAGGCAAGATCTTAGAGAAAATGGTCAACAATAGACTAACATGGTATCTAGAAAATAATGATCTTCTCAACTCAGAACAATTTGGCTTCAGAAAAAATCGCTGTACCTTGGATGTACTTATACAACTGGAAAATCAAGTAAGAAATGCGTTTCTCAGGAAACAACACCAAGTCATGGTTAATTTTGACATCCAAAAGGCATACGATACCACGTGGCGATATGGTATACTTAAAAGATTACATCAACTTGGCCTTAGAGGACATCTACCCCTCTACGTATGCAATTTCCTTAAGAATCGGACCTTCCAAGTTCGAATGAACAATACACTTTCCAATATATTTTATCAAGAAGAAGGGGTCCCTCAAGGATCTGTACTTAGTGCCACACTTTTTGCAATCCACTTCAGCACAATACTAGAACAAATTCCAAACAATATCTTCACAACTGTTTATGCTGATGATTTCAGCATTTCTTATCAAGCGCAGCATATGAGGACAATAGAGCGGCAATTGCAAGTAGCCATTAACAGAGTCATAAAATGGACAGAAAGAAATGGATATAGAATATCGGTACAAAAGACTGCATGTATACATTTCTGCAGAAAAAGGAATCTCCATCCAGACCCAGAACTCAGGCTGAAAGAACAGATCATCCCAGTTGAAAATAGTGTCCGTTTCTTAGGATTAGTTTTTGACAAAAAACTGACTTTCCTAGAGCATATCAGTCACATAAGAGTCCACTGTTTGAAGAAAATGAACATCTTGAAGGTCCTATCCGCTATATCCTGGGGAGCAGACAGGACAATCCTACTACGTTTATATCGCCTTCTCATTCGGTCTAAGCTAGACTATGGTGCCCCAGTCTATGATTCGGCAAGACCTAGTGCCCTGAGATGGCTCGATCCGGTACATCACTGCGCACTCCGTTTAGCCCTTGGAGCTTTCCGCACCTCACCCGTGCAGAGCCTGTACGCCGAAGCTCAAGAACCTCCTCTGCAAATCAGAAGACAAAATCAATTACTCTCTTATGCAGCTAAAATAAAATCCTTACCAGATCACCCTCTACACAAAACTCTTTTTACTTCTGAATGGGAACAACATTATCAGCAACAACAAAGAATCAATAAACCTGCGAATGTAAGATTAAAAAACCTTCTTCTCAGTAGAGAGCTTAACCTAGATAACATAATTCCGCTGACGAAGCAGTCTACCCCACCATGGATAATCAGACAACCTTTATGCGACTTCTCCTTCCACTTCTGGGACAAACAAACCCTTTCCCATATAAACCATCAACAGCTGCACGCTGCTTATAAGGCACAATTTTCAGATCATTGCTTTTTATATACAGATGGATCCAAAACTGATTCTCATGTGGGAGCGGCAGTTTACTTTTCTGACATCACATTGGCCCAAAAACTCCCAAAAGACTGTAGCATTTATACTGCAGAACTGCAAGCCATTATGTTAGCACTAAACGAAATCGACCATTCAAGTTTTCAAAACAGCATAATTTTTACTGACTCTCGTAGTTCCATGATGGCAATACAAAATATCAGTTCTAACAAACATCCACTACAACAGCAGATTCAATACAGAATATCCAAACTCCTTGAACAACATCGTAACATTAGATTTTGCTGGATCCCAAGCCATGTCGGAATACATGGTAACGAACAAGCAGACAGAGCTGCTAAAGAAGCCAACAACAATATTTCCGCATCAGAATATATCTCTTTCTCAGACTACAAACGCGTTATTGATCACAGTGGGATACATCACTGGCAGCAGCAATGGCAAGTACTTACCACTAACAAATTGCATCAGATTAAAAGATTACTCCAACCATGGAAATCCAGCATTCAGAAAAATAGACGCGATGAAGTGATACTTGCTAGGTTAAGGATAGGACACACATATTTCAGTCACTCTTATCTTTTGCGAGGAGAAGATCCACCCCTATGTCCTATCTGTCACACACAACAAACAGTAGAACATGTACTGATTACTTGTCCAGCCTTTGCAGATGATCGCCGAAACTCCTTCAAAGAGCTAAACAAACATCACTCCCTCACTCTCAAAACCATACTGGAAGATAGAAAAAATATAGCAGATGTTTTTCAGTTCCTCAAGAAAATAAATTACTATAATCAAATATAAAACTAAATATTACCTATTACTCTTGGAAATTATTAGCAGCAATATACCAATTAGAACAAAACCGATATATTAAATCTTACAGGCGCATTTTAGCCACAGTAGCTCTTGCGCCAAGAATTCTTAAATCAAATCAAATCAAATCAGTTCTAAGCGAACTCGGCGTCCCATTCGTGTACGCAGTACCTGCTAGTTCACGAGTGGGCGTCCCCTCGTAGGGCTCCTTGGTGGATGAGGTACTTAGGCATCAGACACTTTTTCTTTACTCTTATGAGTAATTTAAATTCTATTTCTTCTGGGGCCTCAACAAGGCCCCTACCTAACCGATCAGATGAGAATGACACCAATTCTGCCAAAAGAGCCAGAACTGAGGATAAACCACCATCTATAACTCCGCTTTTCCTCATTCTCCATTCCACCGGAGAGCAGTCAATTGGGAAGATGTCACCCTTCTTCATCCAGAAAGGATTAGAAGGGTTGGCAGGATCACCAAAATCCGTTAAACGGCTGCGTTCTGGCGATCTTTTACTCGAAGCTTCAAACACAAAGCAAGCAGAAAGAATGTTAAACGCGACATCCATAGGGGAATTCCGATCAGTGTAACACCCCATAAAACTTTGAACTCTTCACGCGGTGTCATTTCAGAGTGGGATCTTCTTCATGTCTCAGAAGAGGAGATGTGCTGTGAACTAAAAGATCAAGGAGTGACAGCTGTCAAGAGAACATCAATGCGGAAGGAAGGGAATCTCGTCCCTACCCGAGTTCTCATCCTAACATTTAACACCCCACGGCCTCCTAGTTCCATCAAGGCAGTGTGTTCAAACTGCCCAGTGAGGATCTATATTCCAAACTCACTGAGGTGTTTTAAATGCCAAAAATACGGACACTCACAAACGGCTTGTCGTGGTAACCCTGCCTGTGCTCGATGTGGTGCGAAGGACCACAAGAGCAAGGAATGTTCAGCTTCTAAACCGATCTGTGTAAATTGCCAAAAAGATCATCCTGCCTACTCCAGAGCATGCCGGCGGTGGGAGGATGAAAAAGAGATCCAAAAATTGAAAACGGAGCTGAATATTTCCTACCCAGAGGCTAGAAAACGCATTCAACCAATAAATAGCGGGAACCTTCATATGCCCAGAAGGTTTCTGCGAAATGCACTATCCGTACGCAGATTGAGATGACGGTACCACCAAGAGAGTCATTCACACCGATTGCCCGCTATTTATTGAGTTCACAAAAGCCCACCGAAAAAACGCAATCAGCTGCCACTCCTATATCCGTACCTCCTAATGCTCCACCACTACCAAAACCAAGTGGTAAAGAGCCAACGGTAATAACAGAAACAATGGATGTCGAGCACAAGGAGGCACCGGATGAATCAGTCTTGGAACTCTTTGCGGAGGAAGAAATGGACACCCGACAGCGTCCATTCTTCTCCAAAAAAGATAAAGCCAAGACTGATAAAAGTAAGCCCTCAGAACTTCGGAAGCCGCCTGATGGACCCACCAAGCCAAAATAATGGCTAAATTCCTACAATGGAATTGTCGTGGATTCCGGCGAAATACTGATGACATCAAGGCCCTCCTGCAAAAGCACGAGCCAGTTTGCTTTTGTTTGCAGGAGACTTATCTAAAAGCAAATGATGATCCCACCATGTATAACATCACAATCTTTCGTAAGGATAGAATTGCGGATGGTTCTGCTCATGGAGGAGTGCCTATCCTTTGAGTAATCAGACTCCAGTTCAGCCCTTGCTAATTACAACCAGCTTAGAGGCTGTTGCAATTCGCCTTACAGTGGGATTTTTATTAACGGTCTGCTTTATTTATTTGCCACCTGGGACTGACATCTCCCAGGAAGACCTTGATGATCTTGGAACGCAATTGCCCCCCTCTTTCTTACTTCTAGGGGATTTCAATGGATATAATACCCTGTGGGCTAGTGCTAACATCAACGGAAGGGTACGAGTTATAGAGCGTATGCTAAATGACAATGGCCTTTTCCTTTTAAATACTGGAACAAACACCTCTTCCACGTGTCTACCGGTACTTTTTCTGCTCGAACAAAATTCTATTCCAGTAGCAGCGTACACAAAATTTTTGGGACTCGTATTCGATAAAAAGTTGACCTTTCTGGATCACATCAGTCAACTACGCACAAAGTGCACAAGACGGCTGAATATTCTGCGCTCTCTTTCTGGCCCCGAGTGCCAAGCGATAGTGACAAGCGATTTTTCTCTGCGACTCATAAAGTGATCTTTGAAAGTGATATAGTTCTATTTTTTGTTGTGCGATTTTCTTCCGTTTTGTTCACTTAAAGCGGTTCTTCACTTAAAAAGTCTTACGTAAGAACCCAGAAAGGGAATCTACCTTTCTTTTTTTGTATTTATATTAAATACTCATACTCTACTAACCTAAATAACCGCTTGGTCACTGGTGGCACCGCTCCTGCCTCCACGTGGCGGGGCCGGTAATCTGGGAGAAGAAAGACCTTCTCCCAGGGCTAAAAGGAGTAAAAATGGATACTCATGATTTCCCACGATTAGAGCCAAAAAGCTCTCAACATGACAGCCACGAAACCGATCATGACTTCTCATTGTCGAAAAGACAAAAAAAGGATGCAAACAAGCAGGAATCTCCATCTTTCCTGATTATTCATTCTCTGTCTTCACAACCTGTCAGCAAGCTCTCTCCTTTCATCATACAACGATGCCTTGTAAATGCAGCAGCATCTCCAAAAATGGTGAAACGTCTTCAGTCCGGTGACTTACTAATAGAGACCTCTCACCCGAGACACTCAGACCTCCTGTTAAAACTTACATCTTTAAGTGGAATTCCAATTCAAGTCACTCCACATAACACCCTGAATTCTTCCAAGGGAGTGATCAGTGAATGGGACCTATTGAACGTTCCCGAGGAAGAAATAATCCAGGAACTAAAGGATCAAAATGTCACTCAGGCCAAGAGAATTATGATACGAAAAGACGGCACCTTAGTCCCAACACGTAGCATAATTTTAACCTTTAGTTCACCGAACCTACCATCCTCAGTGAAAGCAGGCTATTTAAACTGTCGTGTTCGGCCCTTTATCCCAAACCCTCTGAGATGCTACAAATGTCAGAAATTTGGCCACTCCCAGACAGCATGCCGTGGAGATGCAACATGTCCAAACTGCGGTTGCAAAACGCATACTCAATCGGAATGCAAGGCTCAAACCCCACAATGTCCCAATTGCAAGGGCAATCACCCAGCTTACTCCAAAGATTGCGATCTCTGGAAGTTAGGAAAACAAATACAGAAATACAAGACTGAAAATAAAGTATCTTTTCAAGAAGCTAGAAGACAAGTAAAATTAAGTATTCCAAAAACCACTTATGCTTCGGCTTCCCATAGTTTCAAATCAGTAGCATGTCAGACAGAAGTGGCAGTCTCTCCCAAGAAATCGATCGCCGACTGGGCTCGATTAGTACTAACAACTCAACCTACATCTGAATCACAGTTAGTGGACCAAAGTAATAATACGCCACTCACAGTTCCAACTCAAAACGTAACCCACAGTACAATGACAGAAAAATTGCATAAACCAGATCCTGTGGAGGTGAAACAACCAACAAGCATGGATACTGATGATATGCCAAACCAAGAGGATTTTCTTGAATTGCATGCAGATGGAGATATGGAAGATAAAAATGATTCAGGACGCCCTAATTTTCCCAAAAAAGAAAAATCTAAATCTGACCGTTTCAAACAACCCATGCATAAAAAGCAGACAGATTCAACTTCCTCTTACAAAACCAAATAATGGAACATGTTATCCAATGGAATTGTAGAGGTCTTCGCAGTAACTTAGATGATATACACGAATTAATTCATCACTATAAACCTCTTGCAATGTGCTTACAAGAAACTAATTTGACATCTCTGGTCTCAGTTTCAATCAAAAATTACACTGTATTCAGACAAGACAGGGCTGACTCCAATAACCCTCATGGAGGGGTAGCGATACTCGTGGACTCAAGCATCCCCGCCAGACGTATTCCATTACAAACATCCTTAGAAGCCGTTGCCACGCGTGTTGTTAATGGTATTACTCTAACATTGGTTTCCATTTATCTTCCACCTAGTCATCAATATACTATTCAGGAACTTGAAAATCTTGTCATGCAGTTACCATCTCCGTTTTGTTTACTAGGAGACTTTAATGCACATCACCCGTTATGGGGTTCCCCCACCTCAGACAGACGAGGTAAGCTTATCGAAATGCTCATCGATAGGCAGAATTTAACATTATTGAATACTGGGTCTCCTACATATGTCCACCTACCTACGGGCTCAACATCTGCCATAGACCTTTCCATCTGTTCCCCAATCCTTTTTCCAAGTATAGATTGGATATCTCTAAGTGATCCTTATAGCAGCGACCACTTTCCGTTAATCTGCAAAATTCAAACATCCTATTCCCTTTCAACAGAAAGTCCAATTAAATGGAAATTTTCAAAGGCTGACTGGGCAAAATATAGATCGCACATCACATTTGACAACGATATCATTCAGTTCGGTTCCATCAATAGTGTTACTGAGCATATCACAAATCAAATGCTGGCAGCTGCATCCGTCGCAATTCCTCAATATCAAGCAAGTAATAGACGAAAAATAAATTACTGGTGGAACGAAGATTGCAATAATGCAAAAAAAGAGAAAAACAAAGCATGGAATCTTTTCCGCAAATATCCTACCACCTCCAATCTTATTAACTATAAACGGCTCAGAGCTAAAGCTCGCTATGTCAGACGCAAAGCAAGAAAAGAAACGTGGATTAAATTCGCCACATCAGTTAATAAAAATACCGACATCAGATTAATCTGGAGAAAAATAAAATGTTTGAACAATAAATTTCCACCTCTATCCACCCCGATACTAAACTGGAATGGACAAGAACTCTCTAATCCCACAGAAATATCAAATGCACTGGGAATTGTATTTTCTCTGTTGTCTTCTTGTAATGCTTACGATCAGTCTTTCCAAAAACGCAAAACAGTTGCAGAGAAAACCAGACTGAATTACACTGACAATTCTGCTTTATCTTATAATCAACCATTTACCATGTTTGAGCTACAGCAATCTCTTACAAACTCAAGAAACAGTGCTGCTGGCCCTGATGGGATATATTATGTAATGCTCCGAAATCTAGATCAAAGATCACTCTCTTCGCTGCTCATATTTTATAATCGAATCTTTTCTGAACATACCTTCCCAAGCTCCTGGAGTCATTCATATGTACTACCGATTGCAAAACCCGGTAAAGATCATTCTGCTCCTCAAAATTACAGACCGATATCCCTTACCAGCTGTCTCAGCAAAACTCTCGAGAAAATGATACATCGCCGTCTCACTTGGTTCCTTGAGTCTCAAAACTTAATAAATAACAACCAATTCGGTTTCCGGAAAAACCGATCCTCACTTGATCTCATGATCAAAGCCGAGTCAAATATCAGAAATGCTTTCATCAAAAAGGAACATCTCGTCATGGTCTGTCTTGACGTTGAGAAAGCTTTTGACACTACGTGGCGTTTTGGCATCTTAAAGGATCTACATTCTCTTGGCCTGAGAGGTAATTTACCATATTTTATCCAAAATTTCCTTCAACGGAGATCTTTTCAAGTTCGCTATCGGGGAACCCTCTCTAAAATCTTTATCCAAGAAGAAGGAATTCCACAAGGGTCCGTTCTCAGCGCTACCTTGTTTGCAATGAGAATGAATCATATAACTGAATTCATTCCGAAAACTGTGGACTCATACCTTTTCGCAGATGATCTCTCAATTTCTTGTCATTCTCAAAACATGCATTACATTGAACGCCAACTTCAAATATCAATGAATCGCATCCTGACATGGATGACACAAAATGGTTATAGACTGTCCAGCCAGAAATCTACTGCCATTCACTTCTGCTCCAGACGCAATATGCATCCGGACCCCGAGCTGCATTTGAATAACCATCCTCTTCCCATAACTAATTGTATTCGTCTACTAGGATTGTTTTTTGACAATAAGTTAAATTTCCAAAAGCATATTGAACATCTCCGGACTACTTGTCAAAAAAAACTAAACATACTCAGAGTCTTATCAGCCACAACATGGGGAGCAGATCGTTACAGCCTGCTTCATTTATATAGAACCATAATCAGATCACGACTGGACTACGGTGCACCTGTCTTCGACTCTGCTAGGGAGAGTGCTTTATCTCGCCTCAACCCTATTCAACATTCAGCTCTCAGAACAGCACTAGGTGCATTCAGAACATCTCCAGTGCAAAGTTTGTATGTTGAAGCTCATGAACCTCCCCTAAATATCAGGAGAAAGATGTTGCTGCTGAACTATGCAACCAAGATCCAAAGCCAAATGACCCATCCTAATTGGTCAATACTTTATAATCCACATTTTACGACCTTGTATAGAAACAAACCACAGTCAGTTCGGCCTGCTGGTATTAGGCTAAAACAACTAGCAGAAGATTGGGATATTCACTTTAATAAAATCTTACAAGATCCTATAGATCCCAACCCTCCATGGTCTGCTATCATGCCATCTTGTGACAACTATTTCCAACAATGGGGTAAACACTCCCTATCAGATATAAATATCAAACAGCTACACATAGCTCATACTCAATGTTATCCCGACTTCATTAAAATTTATACGGATGGATCGAAGTCTGAAAGTGGAACGGGCGCAGCAGTAGTACTCCCCGATACTATCATTTCTCTATCTCTCCCAAAAGAGTGCAGTAGTTACACTACTGAATTATATGCCATAAAGCTTGCTATAGAACACATTTTCCATATGTCAATTCAAAAGAGCTTAATATACACAGACTCGCAGAGTTCCTTATTAGCCTTGCAAAACAACTCTCCGTCTAATCACCCTCTAATAAAGCTCATTAGAACAGAGTTGATACGTCTGAGAGAGCATCAACAAAAGATTATTTTCTGCTGGATACCTGGCCATACTGGAATACCAGGAAATGAAATTGCGGATGATGCTGCCAAACATCCATCGAGAGCAGCCCCAACGAATTCATTAGTACCATTCATAGATTATAAAATTAAGATCCGAACTATATGTAATGGTCGATGGACTCTGCAATGGCAAGCGCAAATTCATAATAAACTTTTCCAAATTAAACCTGTACCAAAATTATGGGCTTCCAGCCCCATTGCAAACAGACAAGAAGAAGTAATTCTGGCCAGAGCCAGAATAGGCCATACTCATCTAACTCATCTGTTCCTCCTGTCAGGGAATGACCCTCCTCAGTGTAACCATTGCCATACACTACTCACAGTCAAACACATACTTCTGGAATGTACTCTATATAATAATGCTCGATTAGTATCATTCATTTCTCTGGCAAGCTTAAAGGAACCTTTGTCACTTAGCCATATCATAGGCGAAAAATCAAATCTCACAGAATTCTTTTCCTTCTTAAAACAAATAGGTCTGTACAGCCATTTCTAACTGTCTCTACATGAAACAACACAGGCAGTATGAATCACTTTTCTAAGTGCAATATGGCCTAAGTAGCCATTGCACTTAAAACCCCATCAACAACAACAACGCTCTCTTTCTTCTACATCTTGGGGTGCGGATCGATGCACCCTACTACGCATCTACCGTGCACTTGTATGATCCAGAATAGATAATGGGTCCCTGGTATACAATTCGGCCAGAGACAGTGCACTTCGTTGGCTGGATCCTGTCCATCATCTAGTTCTCCGTATCGCTACTGGAGCATTTCGAACATCTCCTGTCCAGAACTTATACGTCGAAGCAAACGAACCGCCGTTATCGCTTCGACGTAAGCAGTTGTCTCTAAACTACGCTTTAAAACTGATATCCCTGAGAGACCACCCTATGTGGCTATCTGTTTTTGAGCCACGATGGGAAAATTTGTACAACACCTGTAAGTCTGCCAACCGACCTTTCGATATTCGTCTGCAAGAGCTACTCAAAGAACTTAATATCAAGGTAGACAAGGTTGCCCAAACACCAAAGCAACCCCTTCCACCCTGGCATGCTCATTTCCCGGCATGTGACTTGTCCCTTAGAAATTGGGGAAAGTCCGACACTCCATCGTCTGTCTACCTGCAGCTTTATTCAGCACACCAAGCTGAATATTGACTTCGCGCCGTTTACACAGACGGCTCGAAGTCGGAATCATATGTGGGATCTGCTACTGTCTTTGCAGACAGCACTACATCGGAGCAGATTCCCTCTGAAAGCAGCATATTCACTGCAGAGCTGCTCCCCTCAACGTGGGCACCTGTACGTGGTGAGGGGACCTCCCAGTGACGCTGCTGGACTGCCAGACTAGCATCACTGGGATCCAACGCCCACAGCCTAGGTTCCGGGCTTACATCAATGGAATCCGGCGTGTTTGCCGTGCGCTGCGACCCGTGGAAATTCGGAAAGGGGGATCCTGGTGGTTGAGGGGCCCAGCTTCAATACACCACTTTGGCCCCTGCTTCGACAAGACGGGTGGTCCTGGAAGGCCCGGCTAGGATCAATCGGCTAGTAGGCTCGCCTGCGAGGGTCAACCGTGTCAATGCCACGCCCCTACCCTCATGGTCCGAGGGACAGGATTCAGGCTGGCGGCGGTGCGGGTATAGTGTCTGGGTAGCCCTGGCGTCCCACTCCCGAGCGCATTTATTGCATGCCGGGTAGTGGGCGTCCCTTTGGGCTCCGTGGTGGGTGGGGAGCCCGGGCACTGAAAAATTAAAAAAACTCCATGAATCCTGATAAACGTATTCCTTCAGGGGCCCCAACCCGGTCCCTATCTGAAAATAACGACGGAGAGGCAGATAGCATTATTGCTACAAAGAGGCAGCGAACCGAACTACCATCAGGGCCTGTCCCAAGGTTCTTAATAATGCATTCCACCAATGAAACACCGATTGGTAAAATGTCGCCCTTTTTTATACAAAAAGGGTTGGATGGGTTAGCAGGTACACCCAAGTCAGTTAAGAGGCTCCGTTCTGGGGACCTCTTGATTGAAACAAAAAATGACGGGCAGTCTGAACATCTACTCCGAGTAACATCAATCGGAGGTATACCCGTAACAGTGACACCACACAGAACACTAAATTCATCGAGAGGTGTCATTTCGGAGTGGGACCTTCTCGACGTCACCGAGGAGGAAATCTGCTCCGAATTACAACCACAGGGAGTTACTGCCGTCAAGAGAATCACTGCGCGAAGGGATGGGAAAATTGTTAAAACCAGGAGTGTTATCCTGACTTTTAACTCTCCCAAACCTCCTGATGAGATTAAAGCTGGATACATCAACTGTCCAGTACGTCCATACATTCCGAACCCTTTACGGTGTTTTAAATGTCAGAAGTATGGACATTCTCAAATGGCCTGCCGTGGAGTCCTTGCATGCGCCCGGTGCGGTGCAAAGGACCACGAAACAACAGCATGTTCAGCCACTAAACCCACCTGCATTAACTGTGAGGGAGAACATCCGGCCTATTCAAGGGCATGCCAGAGGTGGAAAGAAGAAAAAGAGATTCAACGGCTGAAGGCAGAGCTAAACATATCGTACCAGGAGGCAAGAAAAGCAGTGAAACCTCTTAACATCAAAAAACCTACCTACGCCCAGAAGGTAGCAGGGAGATGTTCGATTGGGACTCAGACGGACATGTCTGTCCCTCCAAAAGAATCATTTACTCCCATTGCACGTTATCTTTTAAGCTCCCAAAAACCTGCACAAAAGGACCAGTCAGCTGCCACTCCTATATCGATACCTCCTAATGCTCCACAAGTAACAAAAGCAAAAGAAAAGAATAAGAAAGGGGAAGTAACACCTAGTACCCAGGAAAACATGGATGTCGAGCAGAAGGAGGTACATGATGAGTCAGTTTTGGAACTCTTCACTGAGGAAGAAATGGACACAGGACAGGGTCCGTACTTCCCCAGGAAAGATAAATCCAAGACTGACAAAATTAAGCCCTCAGCACCTCGGAAGCCGCCTGATGGACCCACCAAGTCCAAATAATTGCTAAATTCCTACAGTGGAATTGTCGTGGATTCCGGCAAAATACTGACGACATCAAGGCTCTCCTGCAAAAGCACAAACCAGTTTGCTTTTGCATACAGGAGACTTATTTAAAGGCAAATGATGACCCCACCATGCATAACATTACCATCATTCGTAAGGATAGAATTGTGGATGGTTCTGCCCACGGAGGAGTCGCAATCCTCGTCGGCAACCAGATCCCATTTCAGGCTTTGCAGCTTACAACTAGCATTGAAGCTGTAGCAATTCGCCTTACAGTGGGGTCCTTATTAACTGTCTGCTCTGTTTATTTGCCACCTGGGATTGACATCCCCCAGAAAGACCTTGATGATCTTATCATGCAATTGCCTTCCCCTTGTTTAATTCTTGGGGATTTCAATGGACATAACACTCTGTGGGGTAGTGCTGACATCAATGGAAGGGGACGAGTCATAGAGCATATGCTCACTGACAATGATCTCTCCCTCCTAAATGTGGGAACAAACACCTTCTTCCACATGCCTACCCGTACATTCTCTGCCATTGATCTTTCTATCTGCTCCCCTTCTCTCCTTCCTTCACTTACTTGGGAGGTAGAAGAAAATCCATATGGAAGCGATCACTTCCCCGTGATAACAACCCTAACTAATGGTAGACCCTGTCTGCCAATTAGTTTACCGCGGTGGAAGATCGATCAGGCTGACTGGAATGCCTTTCAATATCTGGCAAACTTTGACATCACTACAGTCAGTCAGGAGCCAATCAATGATGCAGTCATGTACGTCACAGAAAGAATTGTCCAAGCAGCTGCAATTGCAATCCCAAAATCATCCAGCCGGTTCCCACTATTTCCCAAACCTTGGTGGAATTCCGAATGCACAGCAGCAAAAAAAGCACAAAACAAAGCGTGGGGGATATTCCGCCGATATCCCACCACTGAAAATTTAATATCATTCAAACGTGCACGTGCGAAAGCGCGTTATGTACGACGTCAGAGCCAAAGGAAATCTTGGATTCGTTTTACATCTTCCATAACTCAGGCTGCTAGCTCAAACGTAGTCTGGGATAAGATCCGGAAAATGAAGGGAAAATATCCACCATGCCCTTCTGTGATCCTCGAGCATAACGGATGTCCAATTGCAGATCGAACTGCAGTAGCAAATACTCTAGGGGAAACATTTGCAAAAATATCTGCAATAACATCTTTTCCCGCAGAGTTTTTGGCCCTGAAAGAGAAAAATGAGAAAAACCCCCTGAACTTCTATTCAAAAGGGCTTGAATCATATAACAAGCCCTTTTCACGGGAGGAATTAAATGCTGCACTCTTTCTCACACACGCAAGTGCTGTAGGGCCCGATGACATCCACTATGAAATGCTAAAACACCTCTCACCACAATCTAAGGATCACCTTTTAATTCTGTTTAACAGAATTTTTATTTACAAACAATTTCCGGATTCCTGGCAAAGGGCTATCGTCCTTCCTTTCCCAAAACCAGGAAAAGATCCTAGCAATCCAAGTAACTATCGGCCTATTGCTCTGACAAGCTGTTTGTGCAAAGTCCTGGAAAGAATGGTTAATGCACGACTGGTATGGTATTTAGAAACAAACGGTCTGCTTTCCAGGACACAGTGCGGCTTCCGAAGAAATAGATCCACTCTGGATCATTTAATCCGATTGGAAACGTCCATTCGTGATGCTTTTATTAAATCCGAGCATTTGGTAGCAGTTTTCTTTGATATTGAAAAAGCGTACGACACAGCCTGGCGATTTGGGATTTTGAAAGACCTTTATAACTTTGGTCTTAGAGGTAACCTTCCTCTTTTCATTAAAAACTTTCTTTCGAATCGCCAATTTCAAGTCCGTTTAGGATCCACCCTCTCTCGAGTTTTCTCTCAGGAAGAGGGAGTCCCACAAGGATCCGTTCTAAGTGTCACGCTTTTCGCAATCAAAATAAACTCTATCACAGAACAACTTCCACCCACTGTAAACAATGCCCTCTATGTAGATGACTTTGCTATATTTTGTCACTCATGCAATATGAGGGTCATTGAAAGGCAACTGCAGAAAACCATCGACCATCTTACAGCTTGGTCTTTGGCTAATGGGTTCAGATTTTCATCACAGAAGACGGTTTGTGTACACTTCTGTCGCAAACGTAATCTTCATCCTGACCCAGAATTAAGGCTTGGGCAAAATAACATCCCAGTTGTAGCAGAATTCAAATTCCTTGGACTTATTTTCGACAAAAAGCTGACATTTTTACAACACATCCGTCAGCTGAGGACAAGATGTGTCAAAGGGCTTAACATCCTTCGTGCCCTTTCATCAACCTCATGGGGCGCAGATCGTTCTACCCTTCTTCGCCTTTACCGAGCACTTGTCCGTTCCAAACTCGACTATGGGTCTCAGGTTTATGGTTCTGCTAGAGATAGTGCACTTCGGTGGTTAGATCCAATCCACCATCAAGCCATCCGGACAGCCACTGGAGCATTTCGCACATCTCCTGTCCAAAGCCTTTACGTCGAAGCAAGTGAACCATCTCTGTCTCTTCGACGTAAGCAGTTGTCCTTACAGTATGCATTCAAATTAAAATCCCTGCCCGATCATCCCACGTGGCCATCCGTTTTTGAGCCGCGTTGGGAAAATCTCTACAACACCCGTCGGACTGCCAACAAACCTTTTGGTATTCGCATTCAAGGGCTGCTGAATGAGCTGAACTTGACGGTAGACAATGTTGCCCAGTCACCAAGGCAATTCTTTCCACCCTGGCATGCTCATTTTCCAACTTGCGACTTCTCCCTTAAGATCTGGGAGAAGGCTACTACACCGCCATCTGTCTACCAGCAACTCTTTGCAGTACATCGACAGCAGTATTCTGACTTTCTGCCAATCTATACAGATGGCTCAAAGTTAGAATGTCATGTGGGATCTGCTGTTGTGTTCCCTCACAAAACAATATCCTATAAGATCCCACAAGAAACTAGCATTTATACTGCAGAGTTGCATGCAATACAAACAGCCCTAGATCACATTAAAAATTGCGACTACCAGAGGTATATGATTTATTGCGATTCATCAAGCGCGTTACAGGCTCTGGTATCGGTGAGTTTTAATCCTCATCCGATCCTATCCAGGATCCGGCAGATTCTTTTTTCTCTCATAGAATTGGAATATGATATTCGCTTTTGCTGGATCCCAAGCCACATTGGGATCCGGAGAAATGAATCGGCTGATGCCGCTGCTAAATCAGCCATTTCCCTGGATAATCATTGCCTGTCAGTCCCCTATACAGACTACAGGCAAATAATACGTTCTAAATTACTCTCCCAATGGCAAGATTCTTGGCACGGACAGGCCACAAATAAATTACATCGCATTAAGCCTGTAATTGCGCAATGGCAGTCCAGTCTACGCAGGGTCCGAAGAGAGGAAGTTGTTCTTGCTCGGCTCCGCATAGGTCATAGTCATCTAACCCATTCCTACTTGCTGAGGGCGGATGACCCACCTATGTGCGAGATATGTAATGTTATTTTAACCGTTAGTCATATTTTAATAGAATGTCCTGATTTTATAGAAGCGCGACGTTTGTATTTTACCGTTTTTACTAATGTGACTGAGCCATTTACACTCAGTCACATTATAGGTGACAGAGACAATATGTCTGACGTTTTTAACTTTCTACAGTCTATTAATTTTTATAAAAGAATCTAAGGTTTACACTTTTTATACTTTTACTGTACATCTTTTGACAATGATTTATTACTTGACGTGGTAGCTTTGGCTACCAAAATGTTTAGTAGCGTTTTAAAATTTGACTTGGCGCATTATGGCCTTAGCTGCCAATGCGCCATAAAAAACCAAATCAAATCAAATCAAATCAAAGCAGAGCTGCACGCTATAGAGTTAGCCTTGGAACACATTAGTGAATGCCAACACCAACGGTTCATTTTATATTCCGACTCTCTCAGCGTGTGTTACAGGCTTTAATAACTGTGAGATATAATCCTTATCCGGTTCTGTCTTGCATTCAGCAGAAGATTCACGTTCTCCATGAACGCGAATATGACATCCGCTTCTGCTGGATTCCCAGCCACATTGGGATTAGGGGAAATGATTTGGCTGACCCCGCAGCCAAATCAGCAATTCCCTGTAATAATCGCTGCCTGTCGGTCCATACTGCGCATGCCTGTAATTGAACCGTGGCAGTCTAGTCTGCGCAGGAATCGTAAGGAGGAAGTTGTTCTTGCCCGGACCCGCATAGGACATAGTCATTTGACTCATTCGTTTTGGCTGAAGGCTGATGACTCTCCTATGTGTGAGTCCTGTGGCACAATTTTAACAATAAGACACATTTTAGTTAACTGTCCAGATTTTAGCAATATCCGTTTTACGGCTTTTAATCATCTGACTGAGCCATATACACTCAATGAGATTTTAACCGACAATGTGTCTGCTGTTTTTAGCTTTTTTAAATCAATAAAGGTTTTTACTCGTATTTAAAATTTATACGTTATTGTTATTTCTTTTATTGATAAGCTATTTAGTATATCTGGTCATGGTGGCCTAACTACTTAGGTCACTGAGAGGATAAATTTTTAAATTTTTATATATTACCTGGTCTTGGCGTATTATAGCCTTAGATGCTACTGCGCCAATAAAATCCAAACCAACAACAACAACAGCGGCCACTCACAAACATCTTGTGGTAACTCTGCCTGTGCTCGATGTGGTGTTAAAAACCACGAGAGCAAGGAATGTTCAGCTCCATAACCGATCTGTGTCAATTGCCAAGAAGAGCACCCCGCCTACTCTAGAGCATGCCAGCGGTGGAAGTATGAAAAAGAAATACAGAAACTGAAAACAGAGCTGAATATTTCCTACCCAGAGGCCAGTAAACGTATCCAACCAATAAATAGCGGGAAACCTTCATATGCCCAGAAGGTTTCTGCTAAGTGCACTATCGGTACACAAACTGAGATGACTATACTAGTCATCGATTGCACGCTATTTATTGAGTTCACAAAAGCCAACAAAAAAAACAGTCAGCTGCCATTCTTTTATCCGTATCTCCTAGTGCTCCACCACTACCAAAACCAAGTGGAAAAGAAAAGCCAAAAACTTCAGAAGAGTCATCCATGATACCAGAAACAATGGATGTAGAGAACAAGGATGTACCGGATGAATCAGTCTTGGAACTCTTTGCGGAGGAAGAAATGGACACCCGACAGCGTCCATTCTTCCTCAAAAAAGATAAATCGAAGACTGACAAAAGTAAGCCCTCAGCACCTCGGAAGCCGCCTGATGGACCCACCAAGCCAAAATAATGGCTAAATTCCTACAATGGAATTGTCGTGGATTCCGGCGAAATATTGATGACATCAAGGCCCTCCTGTAAAAGCACGAGCCAGTTTGCTTTTGCTTGCAGGAGACTTATCTAAAGGCAAATGATGATCCCAACATGCATAACATCAAAATCTTTCGTAACGATAGAATTGCGGATGGCTCTGCTCATGTAGGAGTGCCTATCCTTGTGGGAAACCAGACCCCAGTTCACCTCTTGCTAATTACAACTAGAATAGAGGCTGTTGCAATTCGCCTTACAGTGGGATTTTTATTAACGGTCTGCTTTATTTATTTACCACCTGGGACTGACATCTCCCAGGAAGACCTTGATGACCTTGTAACGCAGTTGCCTCCCTCTTTCTTACTTCTAGGGGATTTCAATGGATATAATACCCTGTGGGCTAGTGCTAACATCAACGGAAGGGAACGAGTCATAGAGCGTATGCTAAATGACAATGGCCTTTTCCTTTTAAATACTGGAACAAACACCTTCTTCCACGTGCCTACCGGTACTTTTTCTGCCATTGATCTCTCTATCTGCTCCCCTTCTCTACTTCCTTCATTCACTTGGGAAGTGGAGGAGAATCCATACGAAAGTAATCACTTCCCTGTGATAACCTCTTTACACAGTGGGAGACCGTGTCTTCCCTTCAGGTTAGCACGGTGGAAGATTGATCAGACTGACTGGACTGCCTTCCAACATCAGGCAAATTTTGACCTGAGTACCGTCAGTCAGGAGCCTATCAATGATGCAGTAACGTACATCACAGAAATTATCGTTCAAGCAGCTGCGAATGCTGTTCCAAAAATATCTGCCCGGTTTCCACCATTTCCCAAACCTTGGTGGAATTCACAATGGACAACAGGAAAAAAGGCTCAAAATAAAGCGTGGGGGATATTCCGCCGATATCCTACAACGACCAAACTTATAGCCTTTAAACGTGCACGAGCCAAAGCACGCTACATCCGCCGTCAGAGTCAAAAGGAATCGTGGATCCGTTTTACTTCATCAATTACTCAGTCCACTAGTACTAAGTTGGTCTGGGATAAAATCCGGAAAATGAAGGGAAAATATACGTCCCACCCTTCTTCAATCCTAGATTATAATGGATGCACTATTGCAGATCCAACAGCAATAGCCAATTCTCTTGGGGAAACATTCTCTAAATCTCTGCAACATCATCGTATTCCTAAGAGTTCCTGGTCCTGAAACATAAAACCGAAAAACAGGCACTTAATTTTAAGTCTAAGAGTGTCTATTCGTACAACAGGCCATTCACTATACAGGAGCTGAAAAGAGCTCTTATTCTTCCCAAAGCAAGTGCTGTTGGACCAGTCGGCATCCATTATGAATGATTAAGCATCTTTCACCAAAATCTATGGATTATCTGCTCATTCTATATGACAGAATCTTTATTGAAGGGCAGCTTCCGGATTCCTGGCGCAAAGGCAATCGTTCTTCCCTTTGCCGATCAATTTTCCGATCAATAAATCCTGGATATAATGGTTAATTTTCGTGTAATATGGTATATAGAATCAAATAACTTTCTCTCCAACATCTAGTGCGGCTTCCGAATTAACCGGTCCACTTTGGACCATCTTATTAGACTAGAAACATCCATCCGGGATGCTTTCCTAAAACGCGAACATTTTGTGTCAGTGTTCTTTGACATGGTGAAAGCGTATGACACAACTTGGAGATTTGGCATTTTAAAAGGTCTGCATAGCTTTGGTCTTAGAGGGCACCTCCCCATTTTTATTGAAAACTGTCTAGCCAATCGATCTTTCCAATTTCGTGTGGGATCATCACTCTCTCGTTCCTTTAGCCAAGAGGAGGGAGTACCACAAGGATCAGTTTTAAGTGTCACGCTTTTCGCCATCAAAGTAAATTCCATCACAGAACAACTTCCTCAAACCGTAAACAGTAAAAGGGCATTGTTAAAATATTACAATCGAATATTTCTAGAAAATATTTACCCAAACTCCTGGCGTCACTCAATTATACTAGCCTTTCCAAAGCCAGGAAAGGATCGCAGCTTTCCACATAATTACAGGCCGATTTCACTGACCAGCTGCTTAGGCAAAGTCTTGGAAAAAATGGTTCACAGGCGGCTAACGTGGTTCCTGGAAACTAACAACTTGCAAAATAATAATCAGTACGGGTTTCGAAAGAACCGGTCCACGTTAGATGTAATGATAAAAGCAGAAGCAAACATACGAAATGCCTTCATAAGGGGACAACATCTGGTCATGATCAATCTTGATATTGAGAAAGCCTTTGATAACACCTGGCGATACGGTGTACTTCAAGATCTTCATTCTTTTGGCTTGAGAGGTCATTTACCCCACTTTATAGAAAACTTCCTATGCCACAGAACATTTCAGGTTAGATACATGAACAATTTATCTAAATCATTTGTACAAGAGGAGGGTGTTCCTCAGGGGTCCATTCTTAGTCCGACGTTATTTTCAATAAGAATTACAAACATGACACAGGATGTACCTAATACAGTAGAATCATATATGTTCGCTGATGACCTCGTTGTTTCTTGTCAATCCCAAACCATGAACACCATTGAAAGACAACTCCAAATTTCCATCGCTAAAATTGAATCATGGGCATTGCGGAATGGCTATTCCCTATCAGAAAAGAAATCTAGCGCAATTCATTTTTGTAAAAAACGCAAACTTCACCCGGATCCCGAAATATTTTTAAAAAACAACCTGATTCCTGTCACTAACAATTTCCGTCTGTTGGGGTTATATTTAGATAACAAACTTAATTTTGCTTCCCATATTGCTTTCCTTCGAACTACATGTCTAAAAAAACTGAACATCCTGAGAGCAGTCTCTGCTAAGTCCTGGGGTGCTGACAGAAGCTCTCTCCTTCATCTGTATAGAGCTTTAATAAGATCACGATTAGATTATGGATCACCTGTCTATGACTCCGCTAGGAAGAGTTCACTATTACGTCTAAACACCATACAGCATAGTGCTCTTAGGACAGCTGTGGGAGCCTTCAGAACATCTCCGGTCCACAGCCTGTATATTGAGGCAAATGAACCCCCTTTGAATCTCAGGAGAAAATCCTTATTGTGTAATTATGCAGCAAAAATTAAAAGCATGCCATTCCACCCTAGCTGGCAGTACCTGTTTGATCCTCAATATGTTGAATTATATCACAGTAAGCCTAATGAAAACCGCCCCGCAGGGATTCGATTGCAAGAACTCACGATCAGTTGGGATCTTAAATTTCACAACATATTCCAAGACCTTGCTACTCCTGAAACTCCCTGGACTGAATTCTCACCTCTCTGCGACAATTCCTTTTCCAGATGGGGAAAATCCTCTGTGGCAAATATAAACTATCAACAGCTCCATAAAACTCATTTGTTGGAAAACTCAGATAAAGTACCTATCTATACTGATGGCTCCAAAACAGATGCAGCCGTTGGTGCTGCAGCAGTTTCTTCTACCTTTTCAGATGCTGTGTCTCTTCCTACGGAATGTACTATCTATACTGCAGAATTATTTGCTATTAAACTAGCTCTAGATAAAATACACAACAGCTGTATAAAGCAATCTATGATATACACAGACTCCTTAAGCGCAATCACTGCCATTCAAACTACCATGCCGCCCTCTCATCCGATTCTTAAAGAGATACGGTCCAAGTTATTTTACTGTAAAAAAGCCAACCAGAAGGTTACCTTCTGCTGGATACCTGGTCATGCAGGCATTCCAGGTAATGAACAAGCGGACGCCGCTGCTAAACACCCTGACTCAAGCACTTCCAGGCAACAAACAGTGCCCTACACCGACTACAAATCCATCATTGAAACATCATGTAGGAAGCAATGGTCTGACCTATGGAAAGCTCAAATAAATAATAAACTGTTGCAGATAAAAAAAGAGCCAAAATTGTGGACATCTAGTATCAGGAAAAGCAGGCGGCAAGAAGTAATTCTAGCAAGGCTCCGCATCGGACACTCACATCCAACTCATCTGTATTTGCTTATGGGAGAGAACCCTCCTCAGTGTTTGTTCTGCCAGTCACAGTTGACAATATATCATATTCTCATTGAATGTCCCCAACTTTCAACTACCAGAAAATCAACCTTTACCTCCCTGTCCCATTTGAAGGAACCGATAACCTTATTGCAGATTCTTGGCAATGATGCAAATTTGGAGGAACTGTTTACTTATTTGAAACAGATAAATCTCTATAATAGCCTATGATCACAATAACATGAGAAATTTGTGATAAGCAAATATCGAACAGGCACAATATGGCCCAAGAGGCCCTTGTGCCAGAAAACCCAAATACAACAACAACCGTAAACAGTGCCCTCTATGTTAATGACTTTAGTATATTTTGTCAGTCATGCAACATGAGGGTAATTGAAAGACAACTGCAGAAAGCTATTGATCGCCTCAACTCCTGGGCTCTTGCTAATGGCTTCAGGTTCTCGCCGGAGAAGACCGTTTGCGTACACTTTTGTCGCAAGCGTAATCTTCATCCTGAACCTGAATTAAGGCTCGGACAAAATGCTATTCCAGTAGAGGCGGACACAAAATTCTTGGGACTCGTATTTGTTAAAAAGCTGACCTTTCTGGATCACATCCGTCAACTCCGCACAAAGTGCACAAGAGGGCTGAATATTCTGCGCTCTCTTTCCTCTACATCTGGGTGCGGATCGATAGGGTGCGGATCGACGCACCCTACTACGCATCTACCGTTCACTTTTCCGATCCAGACTATATTACGGGTCCTTGGTATACAATTCGGCCAGAGACTGTGTATTTCGTTGTCTGGATCCTGTCCATCATCTGGCTCTCCGTACCGCTATTGGACCATATCGAATATCTCCTGTCCAAAGCTTATACGCCGAAGCAAACGAACCGCGGTTATCGCTTCGACGTAAGCAGTTGTCTCTAAAGTACGCTTTAAAACTGAAATCCCTGCCAGACCATCCTACGTGGCCATTCGTTTTTGAGCCACGATGGGAAAATTTGTACAACACCCGTAAGACTGCCAAAATTTGTACAACAGACTACGAATAAATTATATCGTATAAAGCCTGTAAATGAACCGTGACAGTCTAGTCTGCGCAGGAATCGTAAGGAGGAAGTTGTTCTTGCCCGGACCCGCATAGGACATAGTCATTTGACTCATTCGTTTTTGCTGAGGGCTGATGACTCTATGTGTTAGTCCTGTGGCACAATTTTATCCATAAGAAAAATTCACTTGACTGTCCAGATTTTAGCAATATCCGTTTTACCGGTTTTAATCATCTGACTGAGCCGTATACACTCAGTCAGATTTTATCCTACAATGACAAATTGTCTGCTGTTTTTAGCTTTTTTAAATCAATAAAGGTTTTTACTTGTGTTTAAAATTTACATGTTATTGTTATTTCTTTATTGATTTATCTTTTCTACATTTTATACCTTTGTTATTTTATACATTGACGTGGTGACTAATTAAGTCAGTGAAAGTTGAAATTTTTTATATATCACCTGGTTTTTGGGCATTATAGCCTTAGTTGCTAATGCGCCAATAAAACCCAAAAACAAACAATCACTTCTTTGTAGTACTTCAACTAATAGAAATGTATTGACATGTACTAAATTGACGGTTTCAACCAGAAAGACGATCTATATAGGGCTGTGAGTTGGTAAAATTTTAGAATAGAGCGTAAAAGATATTTTACCTTTTCTGTGGTCAACTAGGATTAAAAGCAATCGACGTTGTTTTCGCTTCTTCCGTTATTGGGAGACTATAAAGTGCTGCCATCTATCGATCTACGTGAACAATGCTAGTCTATATTATTATTTATTATATATAAACTAACATTAGAGCATTTTAGAGTTAGGGTAACATTTTCCCTAAATGTTTCTCACCTGTAGAATGGAATATCAGATAATAGGGTGCTGTTTATCAATGGATTTTTCTCTTTTTTGAAAAAATATTGGAACGAATCATAAATTCTAAAAGATCTCTCTTATAAAACATAAAGTGATTATATCTGAAATTTGTTTTTTATCATTTTCTTATGAAATATCAACGCCATTTCGTGCAGTGTACACTTCTAGGAGAGTTCGCGCATTATAGCCTTAGTTGTTAATGCGCCAAAAAAATCCAAACAAACCAAACCAATCTAGGAGAGTACACTGCAAGAAATTATTTGAAGTCAGAATCAATGTAACTTTCCAAGTGCTATTCTGATCTCAGAGAAAATAGCAAATGCAGTTTAAGGTAAAACAACCTGGAACGATTTCAATTAGCAGAGTCAATATAAATTTACTTTGAACGTAACCATTGGAAACGGCATTAAACTAAGAAAATGAAACATTGAAGTGTGTCCGATATAGTGTTAAGTAGACCAGGCTCTCGGCTCGACGCCACGAGTGCCAAGCTTTCGGTGCCCAAGAAATTCTGTTCCGTCTTCGAAAGCGAACAGATTCTACTTTTCGTTTCGACAATCATTTGAATGATTTTCGTATCAGAGTAGCTCTTTCGCTTTACAAGAGGCGGGTAGAGGCTCACAAAAAAAAGACCCAGAAATTCGGACACCCCCCGAGGTAATGCAGTATACCCTAACTAAATTGAACTCGTCACTTTGCCGTAATAGTAAATACAATCACCCAGCGTCCTCTAACACACAGTCTGGTCTGCGCAGGAATCGGAGCGAGGAAGTTGTTCTTGCTCGACTCCGCATAGGTCACAGTCATCTGACACATTCTTTCCTGCTGAGGGCGGATGACCCTCCTATGTGCGAGTCTTGCGACACCGTTTTAACTCTAAAGCATATTTTAATAGATTGCGTTCATTTTACCCATGTTCGCAATAAACATTTTACCGCTTTTACTCATCCGACTGAGCTCAGTCGGATGAGTAAAAGGAGATCCATTATTCTGGAGATCCATTCAGAAGATGAAATACACTCAGTCGGATTTTATCAGACAACGACCACGTGTCGGCAGTTTTTAAATTTTTAAAAGCGATTAATATATACCCACATATATAAATAACAATTTGACGAGGTAACCTTTTTAAAGGTTACCAGAATTTATCTTTATTGTTATTTTAATCGTTTCTTGGCGCAGTATAACCTTAGTTGTTTTTGCGCCAATAAACCGAAAATCAAATCAAACCTCTAACACAAGTTACCAGGGTATATGAAAAAAACAAACATCCAGATGTACAAGGTAGAAAAGTTGGTCTCCTTTTTCGAAGCAACAGAACAATTACATCAACAGATGCCACACGCTCAGCTCTGATTTTCTTCAATATCAGCTCTGACTGCTATCAATATCAGTTCTAATTCCACGAAGCATCTCTATTTCTGAATGGCCTGAATCTTTACTCACTTCCGTACCTCAATCCTCAAAACAACTGAAGTAAAATAGAACAGGTGGTATTGTGACATCAGTCACATCACCACCTGTTCAGAGACCTATTCAAGCTGAAAACTCATACCGTTATTAAACAGCAAGCTGATTCCCTCCTTGTGGAAGACTTGCAGTCAAGAAGAAACTGAAATTATTCTGGAGATCCATTCAGAAGATGAAATAGACGCAAAGCCTTTTTTGACCGCCTGAAACAGATTTCCAAAAGCCATATCACAATCCTGCTCCCTTTCGAACGAAAAATCTATCTTTATTCTTCCGGCGACAGTTTCTTCTAAACAATTACAACTCTTTGTAAACCTCAATGTCTGTTCAATCAGGAAATGCGGTTCTAGCTTCTCGGTTAGTGCGACAAAAACCGTATTTAAAAACTTCAATCTGTGTACCTATGAACCCTCGAATGTAATGATACTTATCATCCATTAGTGATGGCGCAACCTGAAACGAAAATAAAAAAATATATTATAAAAAACTTACCTGACTGGATCTGATGTACGGAACTGCCCTCACGGAGAGACACTCGGAATGACAAACAGTGAACCGTTTCCTCCTCCGTCCTCACGGTCAAATATCTGCCACCCTCATATCCCCGCTCCGTACCAGATGCCATGCCACAAAATCTCTGATTCCACTCCATCTCTGCTCTGCATGGGGGTTGAATGCGAACATTACATGCATTCTACTTCTCACCCTTCTTTCGCTGACCAACCACTCCTCCTCGACTTATTGGATCAAAGAAGCAAAACTCGAAGTCATAAACAACATAAGTCACTAAGTGATATCTGAATTCAAATAAATGAGGAATGCGATTTTGGATAAACAATCTTGAACGATTTCAATTATCCGAAATGGGAGAAAAAGGTTGTCTTGCCTGAAATATATTTTCAAACTAAGCAGTCGCAGTAGCATTAAACTTAAAAATGAAACATTGAAGTTTGTCTGATGTACAAATAATTCATAGACCGAGCACTGGGTTTGACTCAGTATAGATTCAAATGGAAACATGGAATCGCATTAAAAGGTTTCCCTTGCGAAAAGAAAAATATAAATAAACTGAAAAGAAGGCAGTTTTCTGAATAACAGAAAGTATGCAGACAAGCCAGCTTCCGGCATTTTTCTGCTTCCTAAAACGGATACAACTATACGATCGTCTTTGACTGTTCTTTCAATCAACATATCTGATTTCCATCTCGTTGATATACGCAGTATTGCCCAAGTAGCCCTTGCGCCAGAAATAACAATACCAATACAAGCCAGTGCCTTTCAAAGCAGAAAACAGTGGCGTGGAAATTTTCCAGTCGATGTATATTTATCGAAGTTTTTCCCAAGCTGTTCGTTCTTTCTATAGTCTTTCTATATCACAAATAGACCTTTCTCAAGAATGACATCATTAACCGTATTTCAGGTCACATGTATAAGAACCGAGATGGAACTCAAGCAAATCTCTCCTTCCTAACTGCTGCAAGTAATTCTTGGAGCATCTAAAATACCATAATTTTAAAACTCATTCGAACTGAAATACTTTAAGTACATTTTGTAATAAAAAAAATTTGATAGCCAACACACGCACACACAAACTCTTATGGACATGCACACACAATCATCCAACATTCTTCAATCAAAGAAAAACACTACTCAGCTGAGATCTGACCACACAACCTGAACTGAAGAGAGTCTTCAACTAAACTACCTGCCAATATTCGGAGAGACACTCGTGATGACAGATATTGTACCAATTCCTCCACCTGCCGCATGGTCAAATATCCGACACACTCGAGTCCCAGTTCCACAGATGTAATACATAAGCATTCATTCCCGCCCTCCTTTACCCTAACCACCGCTCCACCGGGGGGTTCATATTGACATGTACACTACTTCCCGCCCTCCTTTACCCTAACCAACCACTCCACCGAAATCTTGTCGAAGGATGAATCTTGTTAGTAATCATCCTTCAACGTAAACAAAATTCAGTAATATCACTAAATAACAACATATATATAAAAAAAAATATATATATATATAGCAAAAAAATTCAAATTAATAAAAGATGTGCATTGTAACTTATACAGGGCGACTCTTGAACTCCGTTAAGTCAACTCCGCTGTGGTACACTATGATGATACACAACTAAAAAACAGAAAAATGAGTTAATTCCAGAAAGGAACTGTCGCCAGGGATGCTGATTTCTAGTATTTCATGGCAACAAAAGGCAGGCCACAACGGTGTACGTTCTGGCCTACAAATGAGTACAATACGTTTTGGAACAGGAAACCCGAACCAGTGCTCCCAGCAGATTTACACTGAATGAGGCAGAATTTTCGGTACTGGAGACCAATCTAGCCATTGAAGTAGAATCGAAAGCGGAAATAAACAGTAGACCCGTCAGAATTGACGGCCATCAATATCACATTTTGTTCCACAGATTTGTTCCACAGTTCAATATCCACGAAACATCTCTGTTTCTGAATGGCCTAAATCTTTACTCTCTTCTGTACCTCAATCCTCAAAAGTTCTGGAGCGAAATAGAACAGATAGTATTATGACATCAGTCACAACACCACCTGTTCAGAGAGACCTAATTCAAAATTCTAATGAATTTTTCATGTAACTCCTGAAATTAATTTTAAACAAGTGGAGTCCGTTTTACTACTAAAGTTTCCGGTTCCCATAAGAAAACAAACATCCTGTCGTCTATCCTCTCCTATGTATGCGACACATCACCTGGGTGACATTAGTTGATTGAATGATGTATTTGCAGTGAATGCCATTGAAATCAATGGAGTTTTCCCTAATATTGCTGGACACTAATCTTCGGAGACACAACAGTTGAGAACCACTCTAACATCGTTGGATTGAATGGATTCCAAATTGAAATTTATTCAAGCTGACGATAGTGGTCACTCCATTAATTACCGGATCTTACATTGTCTTGGAAAATTCCATCTGGTTAATAATCACTAAATGGATTCGAGCAACGTCGATCACTTGAAGATATCCCTGCATTTTGTTCATCTGTGGAACAAAATGTGATATTGATAGCAATCAGAACTGATTGCTATTGTATAATCACAAAATACCAGAACTGATATTGATTTCATTCAATATCAGTTCTGATTCTACGAAACATCTCTATTTATGAATGTCCTAAATCTTTACTCTCTTCTGTACCTCAATCCTCAAAAGAACTGAACCAAAATGCAACAGATGGAATTATGACATCAGTCACAACATCACCTGTTCAGAGAGACCTATTGAAACTAAAAACTCTGATACCGTTAACAAACGGCCCCGAGTGCCAAGCGATAGTGACAAGCGATTTTCTTCCAGTGATTATAAAGTGATCTCCAAAGTGATATAGTTTCTTTATTTTCCAGTGCGTCTGTTACTTTATTTACTTGAAGTGGTTCTGTGCTTTAAAAGTCAAAAGTAAGAACCCAGAAAGGCAATCCACCTTTCTTTTCTTATTCCTTATATATATATATCACTAACCAAATCCACTAACTTAAACAACCGCTTGGTCACTGGTGGCACCGCTCCTGCCTCCACGTGGCGGGGCTGGTAACCTGGGGGAAAAACCAACCCTCGGGGCGAAAAGGAGCAAAGATGGAAACAAATGAATTTCCACGTTTAGAGCCGAAGTGCTCTCAACATGAACTTGACAATGACACCGATCATGACTTCTCTCTTTCAAAGAGACTTAAAAAAGACACTAGGAAGCAGGAATCTCCAGCTTTCCTAATAATACACTCTTTGTCATCCCAACCTGTGAGCAAGCTCTCACCTTTCATCATCCAGAGATGCCTTGAAAACGCTGCAGGTTCACCAAAAATGGTTAAACGTCTCCAATCAGGAGATCTACTAGTAGAGACTTGTTACTCAAGACATTCTGAGTTATTACTACAACTTACTTCTTTAAGCGGAATACCAATTCAGGTTACCCCACACAACACACTAAATTCTTCCAAAGGAGTGATCTCCGAATGGGATCTATTATATGTTTCTGAGGAAGAAATTGTCCAGGAGCTAAAAGATCAAAATGTCTCTCATGCAAAACATATCATGATCAGAAAAGACGGCAACTTAACTCCCACGCGAAACATAATCTTGACTTTCAGCACTCCAAATCTACCGGATTCTGTCAAAGCTGGTTACCTGAATTGCCGCATTAGGCCTTATATCCCAAATCCGCTCAGATGCTTTAAATGTCAAAAGTTCGGCCATTCTCAGACAGCATGCCGTGGAGACACCATATGTCCAAACTGCAGCTGCAAGAATCACACACAAGCAGAATGCAAAGCTCCAACACCACAGTGCCCTAATTGTAGTGGCAAACATCCAGCCTACTCTAAAGACTGTGAACTGTGGAAGATAGGAAAAAAAATTCAAAAATATAAAATTGAAAATAAAGTCTCTTACCAAGAAGCGAAAAAACAGATCAACTTAAGTATGCCAAAACGCACTTATGCTTCTACCACTCTCAGACACGAATCTGTGGCATGTCAGACTGAAGTATCCATCTCTCCAAATATATCAATATCAGACTGGGCACGATCAGTACTCTTGATCCAGCAGCCATCTAAACCGAATTCAACAGATCAAAGCAATAACACGCCACTCTCAATTCCAACCCAGAGACTTCCTCATCGTCAGGCAGCAGAAAATTTGCAAAGATCTTATTCTGCTGAGACGAAAGTATCAGGTCTATCAGGTCTAACAAGCATGGATACAGATGATTCTATCGGTCAAGAAGAACTGCTTGAAATACACGCAGAAGATGATATGGACGACAGCAATGAATCGGGACGTCCCACTTTTCCCCGAAAAGAAAAACCAAAACCGGACCGTCATAAACAATCAACTTACAAAAAGCAGTCAGATACATCTTCCACGAACAAAACCAAATAATGGAACATATCATTCAGTGGAATTGTAGAGGCTTTCGCAGCAACATCGATGATATCAATGAACTAATTCACTGCTTCAATCCTGTAGCTATGTGCCTACAGGAAACCAACTTGACACCCCAAGTTTCCACTACAGTCAAAAATTACACTATCTACAGACAAGATAGATCTGACAATAATAGTGCTCATGGAGGAGTAGCTATCCTGTTGGACTCAAGAGTTCCTTCCAGATGCATTCCATTGCAAACCTCTTTAGAAGCTGTTGCCGCACGCATAGTAATTGGAATCACCGTTACATTGGTCTCAATTTATCTTCCACCTAATCGTCCATATTCTATTCAGGAAATCGAAGATCTTGTGTTGCAACTACCAGTACCCTTCTGTCTACTAGGTGACTTTAATGCTCACCACCCATTATGGGGTTCTTCCAGCTTAGACAGGCGTGGAAAACTTGTTGAAACGTTAATAGATAGACAGGATCTAACATTGTTAAATACTGGCGCTCCTACCTATGTTCATTTTCCTACCGGATCAACCTCTGCAATAGACCTTTCCATCTGCTCTCCAGTGCTCTATCCAAGTATCCAGTGGGCAACTATTAATGACCCTCACAACAGCGATCATTTCCCAATAATATGCAAAGTTCAAACTTCCTGTTCATTACCAATAGACAATCCAGTAAAATGGAAATTTCCAAAGGCTGACTGGATAAAATATAGCACGCTTGTCTCGTTCGACAACCACATCATACAGTGCTCTTCTATCAACCATGTTACTGAACATATCACAAACCAAATTCTAACAGCTGCAACCGCTGCAATTCCACAATACCAAGTCAGGAAAAGGCGAAAATTAAATTATTGGTGGAACGAAGAATGCAACAATGCAAAAAAACAGAAAAACAAAGCTTGGAATCAATTCCACAAACATCCAACCACTTCCAATCTTATTAATTATAAGCGACTTAGAGCAAGAGCCCGTTATATCAGACGGAAAGCAAAAAAAGAATCTTGGATTAAATTCGCTTCCTCAGTTAATAAAAATACAGACACCAGACTGATCTGGAATAAGATAAAATTGTTAAATGGCAAAATTCCTCCAACATCTACTCCACTAATTAACTGGAATGGACAGGAACTCTCTACTCCTGCAGAAATCGCAAATGCACTAGGATCTGAATTTTCCCAGTTGTCCTCCTCAACTTCTTATGACCAATCGTTTCAAAAAATTAAAGGTGTAACTGAAAAATCCAAACTGAATTTCACTGACAGATGTGCACTAAAATATAATCAACCATTTACCATGGTTGAACTTCAGCATGCTCTTACCAACACAAGGAATAGCGCTTCTGGCCCTGATGGGATATTTTATATAATGCTTAAAAATTTAAATACAAAGTCACAGTCATCACTGCTGTTCTTCCTCAATCGAATATTCACTGAACATACATACCCAAGCTCCTGGCGTCATTCCTACGTTCTGGCAATCCCAAAACCTGGTAAAGACTCTTCTGTTCCTCAAAACTACAGACCAATTTCACTTACCAGCTGTCTGAGCAAAACCCTCGAAAAAATGATTCACAGCCGCCTGACTTGGTATCTTGAGTCCCAAAAGTTAATCAATAACAATCAATTTGGATTCAGAAAAAATCGATCATCATTGGACCTTATGATTAAAGCCGAAGCAAATATCAGAAATGCATTCATCAAAAAGGAGCATCTCGTTATGATCTGTCTGGATATTGAGAAAGCTTTTGACACCACATGGCGTTTTGGCATTTTAAAGGATCTACATTCTCTTGGCTTGAGAGGAAGTTTGCCATATTTCAACCAAAAGTTTTTAGATCAAAGAACCTTTCAAGTTCGTTACCGGGGAACTTTCTCTAAAAAGTTTGTTCAGGAAGAAGGAATCCCTCAAGGGTCCGTTCTCAGCGCTACTCTATTTGCAATTAGAATTAATCACTTAACTGAAATTATTCCGAAAACAGTGGACTCATATCTTTACGCCGATGATCTAACAATCTCCTGCCACTCTCAAAACATGAACTACATTGAGAGACAATTGCAGATATCAATAAATCAGATCCAGATTTGGATGACACAAAACGGTTACAGACTATCCAGCCAGAAATCTACTGCCATTCATTTCTGCACCATGCGTAAAATGCATCCTGATCCTGAACTCCGATTAGATAACCATCTTATTCCAATTGCGAATAGTATTCGTCTGCTTGGCTTAATTTTTGACAGTAAGTTAAACTATCATAAACACATTGAACATCTCCGGACAGCTTGCCAAAAGAAAATGAACATACTCAGAGCCTTATCAGCAACAACCTGGGGAGCAGATCGTTACACCTTGCTTCACTTATATAGATCCATAATTAGATCTCGTCTGGACTATGGCGCACCTGTCTTCGATTCTGCAAGGGAAAGTACCTTATCTCGTCTGAACTCTATTCAACATTCAGCTCTAAGAATAGCTTTAGGTGCGTTCAGAACATCACCAGTGCAAAGTCTTTATGTGGAAGCCTACGAAGCTCCTCTAAACATCAGAAGAAAGATGTTATTACTGAACTACGCAACCAAGGTCCAAAGCCAGTCGACCCATCCCAATTGGTCAATATTTAATGATCCGCCACTCAAGACCTTTTATAGAAACAAACCACAAGCAATTAGGCCTGCAGGTATTAGGTTAATGGAACTAGCAGAAAACTGGAACATACAACTCAAAGTCCATCAAGAACCTATAGATTACGTCCCTCCATGGTCTGTCATCATGCCGTGTTGTGATAATTATTTCCACCAATGGGGGAAACACTCTTTAACGAGTACTAACATCCAGCAACTCCACATTGCACATCTACAATGTTATCCAGACTTTGCGAAAATATATACTGACGGTTCAAAATCCGAGAATGGATCAGGTGCAGCAGTGGTACTACATGACACTATCACTTCTGTGTCACTTCCAACAGAATGCAGTAGTTACACCACTGAATTATATGCCATAAAGCTTGCTCTGGAAATCATTTTCCAACTCTCAATCGAAAAGAGCATAATCTACACAGACTCGCAAAGTGCCCTATTAGCAATGCAAAAGATTTCCCCATCTACTCATCCGTTACTACAGCAAATCAGATCAGAGTTGATTCGTCTCCGAGATCATCGGCAAAGCATTGTCTTCTGCTGGATCCCAGGACATAGTGGAATAGCAGGTAACGAAATTGCAGATGATGCTGCCAAGCATCCATCCAGCACAGCCGCAATGAATTTTCTGGTCCCGCTCAGTGACTACAAAATCCATATACGAAATATATGTAAGGAACGATGGACACTACAATGGCAAACGCAGATGCATAACAAACTCCTTGAAATTAAACCTATACCCCAATTATGGGCCTCCAATTTTCGCACAAACAGACAAGAAGAGGTTGTCCTGGCCAGAGCCCGAATAGGCCACACCCATTTGACCCATCTATTTCTGTTATCAGGTAATGACCCTCCACAGTGTTCACATTGCCACAGGCCACTCACAATAAAACACATACTCCTGGAATGCACCTTGCATAACAACTCCCGTCTAATTTCATTCACTTCTCTGTCAAACTTACAAGAATTGTCACTACGTCATATGATAGGCGAAAATTCAAACCTTACAGAATTTTTTTCCTTTCTGAAACGAATAGGTTTATATAACCGTTTCTAGCTGCTTCCATAGAAGCCAATAAAATTAGTACTAACTACTATGATAGGTGCAATATGGCCTAAGTAGCCTTTGCACCAGAAAAATCCAAGCACAACAACAACAACCGTTAACAAACAGCACGCTGATTTCCTTCTTGAGGAAGACTTGTAGTCAAGAAGGAACTTAAACTATTCTGGAGATCCATTCAGAAGTTGAAATAGATGCAAAACCTTTCTTTTTTTGGCCGCCTGAAACATATTTCAAAAGCAACGGCACAATCTTGCTCCCTTTCGAACGAAAAATGTATCTTTAGTCTTCTAGCGATAGTTTCTTCTAAACAATTACAACTCTTTGCAAACCTCAATGTCTACTCAATGTTGAAAAATGGCTCTAGCAATTCGGTTAGTGCTACAAAAGCCGTATTTAAAAATTTCAATCTATCCACCTATGCACCTATAAACCAACGAATGTAATGGAAATTATCATCCATTAGTGAACACCCGAATGGCAACAATCTGAAACGAAAATGAAAAATTATATTACAAAAAACTTACCTGACTGGATCTTATGTACGGAACTACCCTCATGGAGAGACACTCGGAATGACAAACAGTGAACCGTTTCCTCCTCCGTCCTCACGGTCAAATATCTGCCACCCTCATATCCCCGCTCCGCACCAGATACCATGCCACAAAATGTCTGATTCCACTCCATCTTTGCATGGGGGTTGAATGCGAAAATTGAAGTCATAAACAACCTAAGTTACAAAGTGATATTCGGATATCAGATAAATGAGGAATGCGATTCGGGATAAACAATCTTGATCGATTTCGATTACCGAAAACGAGAGAAAAAATTTGTCTTGCCTGAAATATATTTTCAACACCTAAGCAGTCGAAGTAGCATTAAAATGAAACATTGAAGTTTGTCGGATGTACCCATAATTCATAGACCTGTTTAGAAACATTCCATGTTTCCATTTGAATCTATCCTGAGTAGAGCCCAGACCTTCACTCAGGATAAATTCAAATGGAAACATGGAATCGCATTAAAAAGCTTCCGTTACGAAATGAAAAATAAAAAGAAACTATGAAAAGAAAGCAATTTTCTGAATAACAGAAAGTATGCCGACAAGCCAGCTCTGGGAATTTTTCTGCTTCCTAAAACGGATACAACTATATGATCGTCTCTGACTGTTCTTACAGTTAACACATCTGACTCCATCACGTTGATATGCGCAATATGACCCGAGTAGCCTTTGCAACAGAAATAACAATACCAATGCCAATACAAGCCAAGTCGTATATTTGTAGAGGGTTTTACCAAACTGTTCGTTCTTTGTATACTCCAGGAAAACCACATAGATCAGTGGAGTTGACAAATAGACCTTTCTCATGAATGAAATCGTTAACCGTATTTCAGGTCACATATATAAGAACCAAGATGGAACTCAAGCAAATCACTCCTTCTTAACTGCTGCATGTAATTCTTGGAACATCTAAAATACCATAATTTTCAAACTCATTCGGACTGAAATATTTTTAAGTACATTTTGTAACTAAAAAATTTTGATAGCCCACAAGCGTACATACAAACCATTATGGACATGCACACACCATCACCCAACACTCCTGAATCAAGGAAAATAAACACTACTCAGCTGACATCTGACCACAACCTGAACTGAAGACAGTCTTCAACTAAACTACCTGCCAATATTCGGAGAGACACTCGTGATGACAGATATTGTACCATTTCCTCCACCAGCCGCATGGTCAAATATCCGACACACTCGAGTCCCAGTTCCACAGATGTAATATATAAACGTTCATTCCCGCCCTCCTTTACCCTAACCAACCGCTCCACCGGAATCTTGTCGAAGGATGATTCTTGTGCGTAAACATTCTTCAACGTAAAATAAAATATAGTAATATCATTAAATAACATTACATATATAAAAAAAAAATATATATATATACAGTATATAGTAAAAAAATTCCAATTAATGAAAGATGTGTATTGTAACTTATGTGGGGCGACTCCTGAACTCCGTTAAGTCAAATCCACTGTGGTACACTTTGATGAGGCCCCGGGTGCCAAGCGTTTCCGTGGCCAAGCGATTCTTGTGCGATTAAAGAGCGTTTTTTTGGTAAGCGACTAGGTTCTCTTTTGTTTTCTCCCTTACTTATTAAACCTTTTTGTTAAGTAGCTTCATTTTCTTAAATACACTTAAGAAGTGAGCCCAGAAGAAGGAAAGTACCTTTTTCTTTAATTTAGTACTTATACTAACTAAACTAACCTCTACGCTTGGCCACAAGCGGCACTGCTCCTGCCTCCCCGTGGCGGGGCCGGTAACCTGGGTGGTAAAGATAAACCCCCAGGGCCAAAAGGAGCTAATATGGATACAAATAGTTATCCACCTTTAGAGCCATTGAGCTCAAGACAAGAGACTTCTGAAATTGACCATGACTGTGTTCACCCAAAAAGGCTTCGAAGGGAAGCAAAATGTCAAAATGATATCCCGAACTTCTTGGTGGTACATTCGTTATCTGCCCAACCTGTAGGCAAGTTATCACCATTCTTGATACAAAAGTGTCTAGAGTCTATTGCAGGGTCACCAAAAATGGTGAAGCGACTCCAATCCGGAGACCTCCTGATCGAAACAGCCACCTCAAAACATTCTGAACGGCTGTTAAATACAACATCTTTTGGGGGGCTAACAGTATCAGTTACTCCCAACAGAACCTTAAATTCATCAAGAGGTGTGATCAGTGAGTGGGACCTAATTTCAGTCTCCGAAGAAGAACTACTCCAAGAACTTAGTAGTCAAAAAGTAACAAATGTAAAAAGAATTATGAGTAAAAAAGATGAGAATCTAACTCCAACTAGAACCATCATATTAACATTCAATACTCCAGACTTACCATCCTCAATCAAAGCTGGCTATTTGAATTGCCGTATTAGACCATATATTCCGAATCCCGTTCGTTGCTTCAAATGCCAGAAATATGGTCATTCACAGCAGGCATGTAGAGGTGACTCCATCTGTCCCATATGTGGATCTAAAGACCATACTCAAGCTGATTGCTCAGCGGCAACCCCTGCGTGTTCAAACTGCAAGGGAAATCACCCTGCCTTTTCCAAATCTTGCGAGTTATGGATTACAGGGAAAAAAATTCAAAAATATAAAGTAGAAAATAAAGTTACGTTTCCTGAGGCACGTAGGCAAGTTATGTTGAGCATGCCTAGCAGTCGATCCTACGCTGTTCGCACTAGAAACTATGTATCTACTGGAGCAAAAACAGATGTATCAATTCCGCCTAATACGTCAATGGCTAACTGGCTTAAATCTACTCTTTCAAATTCAAAAAAAGAAAATCCTCAAAATAAAACTAGCGAAGCTACAAATACCCCAGTCAGTATCCCTAGTGATACTCCATCGGTCTCATATGACACAGAGCAAACGAAATCTGACACAGGTTCAAAACAAATGGAAACTCCTACCAACAGTATGGAAGTAGATGAGCGTTTAGATAATGGGGAACCCATTTTGGAACTCCATGCAAATGACACCATGGATTCCGTACGCCCCTATTTTCCAAAAAAAGATAAAATAAAACAAGACAGACCGAAATGCTCCACTTCTAAAAAACAGTCAGACCAATCAACCACAACTAAACTCAAATAATGTCTAATATCATACAGTGGAATTGTAGAGGACTAAGAAGCAATTCTGATGACATAAAAGATTTACTGATTAAATATAATCCGATAGGAGTATGTCTACAAGAAACTTTCTTATCATCTCAAGCTTCACCAAAATTTACAAACTATACAATATATAGAAAAGACAGGATTTCGGAGTCTCCTGCTCGTGGAGGAGTAGCTGTGCTTATAAAATCAAACATACCGTCCAGGCAAATTCAATTACAAACTAGTCTAGAAGCTGTGGCGGCACGTATTTCAATCGGTATATCAATCACCCTAACTTCTATATATATATCCCCTTCTCAACCATTATCAAATACAGAACTTGATAATTCGGTTATGCAACTACCATCTCCAATCTGCCTTTTTGGTGACTTCAATGGCCACCATCCATTATGGGGGTCGCCTGCGATTGACACAAGAGGCAAATTAATAGAATCATTCACGAATAATAACAACCTAACTATACTAAATTCTGGATCTCCCACTTATATTCACCTATCTACAGGATCTACTTCTGCAATAGACTTGTCAATCTGCTCACCAGCAATTCTCCCAAGTATGACATGGTCAGTGCTAAACTATCCTTTAAACAGTGATCACTTCCCAATCCTTTGCTCATTACAAACAAGGGTAACTGCAAATCTCGAGCACTGATCCACCTGGAAGTTCAAGAAGGCAAACTGGGAGAGCTACTGTACCCAGGTCCAGTTAGACAGGAGTTATGTTCAGCAACATCCAATTGAAGACGTAACTAACTACATTACCAATCAGATACTAAATGCAGCAAAAAATTCAATTCCGAAGTCACGACCCCACAAGTGCTCCCACCATAACAACTGGTGGAACACAGATTGTTCTAATGCCAAGCGTGAGAAAAACCGTGCTTGGAACAAATTCCGTAAGTTTCCTACAACCAGTAATCTAATAGAATACAAAAGACTTAAAGCCAAAGCAAGGCAGATTAGGAGAAAAGCCAAGCGTGACTCCTGGATATCATTTGCCTCAACTATCACCAAAGACACTGACCCATGATTCATTTGGAGAAGAATTAAAGCGCTAAATGGAAAATTCATTCGACCACCCTCTCCAATACTCTGTTGGAATGGAAAAGATCTCTCGGCACCTAAAGAAATCGCGAATGCGCTAGCAGAATCATTTTCTTCAATATCTGCTTCTGCTTCCTACTCCATCTCCTTTCAGCGCATCAAGGCAGAGGAGGAACGCCGCAAAATTAACTTTTCCACACGGCTCTCACTTCCATACAATCAACCATTTAATATAACAGAACTCAAAGAATCCTTAAATAAATCTTCAAATAGTGCTGCCGGCCCAGACGACGTACATTACATCATGCTAAAACAATTACTTGAAGAGGACTTACATACCCTATTGATCTTCTATAATCGAATCTTCTCAGAAAATGATTATCCACTTTCGTGGCGTCATTCTCATATACTTGCCATACCAAAACCAGGCAAAGACCCTTCTTTGGTTAACAATTATAGGCCAATATCTCTCACAAGCTGCATGGGGAAAATGTTTGAAAGAATGATACATACGAGGCTTACCTGGATCTTAGAAGCAGAGAACCTTTTAACAGATCATCAGAGCGGCTTTCGTAAGAACAGATCCACTCTTGATGTACTTATCAAAGCTGAATCGAATATTCGCAACGCCTTTGTCATGAAGCAACATCTAGTCATGGTCAATTTAGATATTGAAAAGGCATTTGATACTATCTGGCGACATGGTATTATTATGGACCTTTATCATCTAGGACTAAGGGGTCATCTCCCTCAGATAATTCAGAATTTCTTGCGCCACCGTTCTTTTCAGGTCCGTTATCAGAACGTACTGTCTACACCCCATATTCAGGAAGAAGGAGTACCGCAGGGATCTATACTCAGCGCAACGTTATTTGCAATTCGAGTCAACAGCATAACTAGAGACATCCCCAAAACTGTGGAGGCATATATGTACGCGGATGACCTCGCCATCTCTTGCCAATCGCAAAACATGAACACCATTGAGCGTCAACTCCAACTTGCCATTAACAGAATCGAATCCTGGATGTCACGCAACGGATATCGTCTAGCTGTACAAAAGTCTACCACCACTCACTTTTGTAAGAAACGTGCTGTCCACCACCATCCTGAATTACGGCTAAACAATTCTCCAATACCTGTAGTAAACAGCATCAGATTTCTCGGTCTGATTTTAGATAGTAAGCTTAACTTCCAAGCACATATCACATATCTACGAACTACTTGTCTAAAACAGTTGAACATGCTTCGATCAGTCTCATCCATGTCGTGGGGAGCTGATCGGTACTCCTTACTTCACCTGTACAAATCCCTGATCCGTTCACGCTTAGATTATGGTTCTCCCGTATATGACTCAGCTAGGAAAAGCACATTAGATCGGCTGAATGTCATCCAGCACAGTGCCCTGAGGACTGCTCTGGGCGCATTCAGGACTTCTCCCATGCAAAGTCTTTATATCGAAGCCCACGAGCCTCCATTACATCTCCGTAGGAAAACATTATTGCTTTTCTATGCTTCGAAGATCCAGAGTCTTCCATCGCACCCCAGTTGGGAGTATCTTTATCACACTCTGTGGGATTCCTTTTATGAGAATAAGCCACATGAAAATCGACCTGCTTCTCTCAGGATCAAAGATCTTATTCTGAGTTGGAACATTGATTTAGCTGATATTTATCAGAACACAACTGCACCCATTCCACCTTGGATGTATGTTTGTGCCTCACATGACGCACATTTTCTCCAGTGGGGGAAGAATGTCATATCTCCCAATAACATGAGACAGTTGCACTCAGCTCATGCTAATCGTAACTCCGATTTCTGTAAAATATATACTGATGGGTCCAAAACTGATAGTATGGTAGGTGCTGCAGCTGTCTTTCCTACATGTACAATTTCAGCCACACTACCTTTATCATGCAGTGTCTTCACTACTGAACTTTATGCCATCAAGTTAGCACTTAGTAAGATTATTGAACTTTGCATCTCACCCGCAATAATTTACACGGATTCCCTCAGTGCTATCAATGCCATAAGGAAGAATTTCTCCTCTTCTCATCCTACATTGAAAGAAATTCATTCCCAACTATTTTCCTGTAGTATGTCCAATCTGTCAATCTGCTTTTGCTGGATCCCTGGCCATTCTGGCATTCCGGGAAATGAAAGTGCAGACTATGCCGCTAAACATCCTCAACCCACTCTCTCACAACATCCTCAGGTTCCATACACTGATTACAAACCTGTTATTCGTAAAGCACGTTACCACAACTGATCACAGATATGGAAAAGGAATACTAACAGCAAACTTTACCAAATAAAACAAGAACCAAAGCTGTGGCTCTCTTGCTTCAGACCAAACAGACGTGAGGAAGTGGTGTTGGCAAGGCTAAGAATTGGACATACACATCATACCCATCTCCACTTGCTATTGGGAGAAATCCCACCTCAGTGTTCATCCTGTAACAGTCGGCTCACAGTCCGCCACTTTCTGCTTGATTGTCCCTTGCATTCAACCATCTGGTCAAACACTTTTCAATCAATTTCCAGGCTTAACGTATCACCTGATTTATCTCATATCCTAGGAAACAATGCAAATATTGAAGAACTTTTAATATACTTAAAATGTATTGGCCTATACAACAGTATATAAAGATAGAGTCATGCAATTAAACGATGAATAGACACAATTTGGCCTCAGTTGCCCTTGTGTCTTTAAACCCAATAACAACAACACTTTGATGATACACAACTCAACAAAGAAAAACGAGTTAATTCCAGAAAGGAGCTTTCGCCAGGGAGGCTGATTCCTAGTACTCCAAGGCAATTTTCGGTACCTGAGTCCAATCTAGCCCTTGAAGTATAATCGAAAACAGAAATAAACACTTTAATTCCCTTTCAAAAAAACATGTATTTCACATACCATTATTAATTTTCATCGAAAATTGTAATGATCATGAAACTTCTGATTTAATTTTAAACAAGTGGAGTCCCTTCTACTTCTTAAATTTCCGGTTCTCATAAGAAAACAAACGTCCTGTCGTCTATGTTCTCTTACGTATGGGACACATCACCTAGGTGACATTGATTAAATGATGTATTGCAGTGACTCCCAGTCTTTAATCACTCAATGTATACTTGACTTTAAGACACTTAAATAGCCATTGCCATTGAAATCAATGGAGTTTTCCCTAATATTGCAGGACAATAATCTGTTGAGACAAACCAGTTGAGAACAACTCTAATATCCTTCGATTGAATGGATTCCAAATGAAATTTATTCAAGCTTGCGACAGTGATCAATCCATCAATTACCGGCTCTTGCATTGCCTTGAAAAATTCCATCTGGTTAATAATCACTAAAGGGCCATCAACGTCGATCTCTTGCAGATATCCTGACAATTTATTCATCTGTGATCCAATTTCCGGAGGGAAAAAACATTGCACTCCCCAAGAATATTCCCCTCAACGTGGGCACCTGTACGTGGTGAGGGGACCTCCCAGTGATGCTGCTGGGTTTCCAGATTAGCATCACTGGGATCTAACGCCCATACCTTGGTTCCAGGGTTACATCTTTGGAATCCGGCGTGTGCAGCCGTGCGCCGCGACCCGTGGAAGCGGAAAGGGGGATCCTGGTGGTTGAGGGGCCCAGCCTTAATACACCACTTTGGCCCCTGCTTCGACAAGACGGGCGGTCCCGGACCGGCTCGACTGGGATCAATCGGCGGGTGGTTCTATACTGCTAGGGTCAACTGCGTTCCAATAAGTCTCCCTCCCTTTGGTCCTGGGACGGGATAAAGACTTATTGGTAACGTGGGTATGGTGTTCTAAGCGAACTCGGCGTCCCATTCGTGTACGCAGTACCTGCTAGTTCACGGGTGGGCGCCCCCTCGTAGGGCTCCGTGGTGGGTGAGGTACTTAGGCATCAGACATTTTTTCTTTACTCTCATGAGTAATTTAAATCCTTCTTCTGGGGCCCCAACAAGGCCCCTACCTAATCGATCGTTAGATGAGAGTGAAAGTAATTCAGCTAAAAGAGCCAGAACTGAGGAGAAAACAACATCTGTGACACCTCTTTTCCTCATTCTCCATTCCACCGGAGAGCAGTCACTTGGGAAAATGTCACCCTTCTTCATCCAGAAAGGATTAGAAGGGATGGCAGGTTCACCCAAATCCGTTAAAACGGCTGCGTTCTGGAGATATTCTAATAGAAGCATCAAATGTAAATCAAGCTGAAAAGTTTTTGAAAGCCACATCTATAGGGGGAATACCCATCATCACAACCCCTCACAAAACTTTGAACTCTTCAAGAGGTGTGATATCAGAGTGGGATCTTCTTCACGTTTCTGAAGAAGAGATCTGCTCTGAATTAAAAGAACAAGGAGTAACAGCTGTCAAGCGAATATCCATGCGTAAGGATGGGAATCTTGTCCCTACCCGAGTTCTCATCCTAACATTCAACACCCCAAGGCCTCCAAGTTCCATCAAGGCAGGGTACTTAAACTGCCCAGTGAGGATTTACGTTCCAAACCCACTGAGGTGTTTTAAATGTCAAAAGTACGGCCACTCACAAACAGCTTGTCGTGGTAACCCTGCCTGTGCTCGATGTGGTGCTAAAGATCACGAGAGCAAGGAATGTATAGCTCCTAAGCCTAACTGTATTAACTGCCAAGGAGAGCACCCTGCATACTCTCGAGCATGCCAGCGGTGGAAGGACGAAAAGGAGATACAAAAGTTAAAAACGGAGCTAAACATCTCCTACCCAGAGGCCAGAAAACGCATACAACCAATAAATAGCGGAAAGCCTTCATATGCTCAGAAGGTTTCTGCGAAGTGCACTATCGGTACACAAACAGATATGACTATACCACCAAGAGAGTCATTCACGCCGATTGCACGCTATTTATTGAGTTCACAAAAGCCCACCACAAAAACACAATCAGCTGCTACTCCAATATCCGTACCTCCTAGTGCTCCACCACTAACAAAACCAAGTGGTAAAAAAGAGCAACCAAAATTAACAGAATCAATGGATGTAGAGGACAAGGAGGTACCGGACGATTCAGTCTTGCAACTCTTCGTGGAGGAAGAAATGGACACCGGACAGCGTCCATTCTTCCCCAAAAAAGATAAAGCCAAGACTGATAAAAGTAAGCCCTCAGCACCTCGGAAGCCGCCTGATGGACCCACCAAGCCAAAATAATGGCTAAATTCCTACAATGGAATTGTCGTGGATTCCGGCGAAATACAGATGATATCAAGGCCCTCCTGCAAAAGCATGAGCCAGTTTGCTTTTGCTTGCAGGAGACATATCTAAAGGCAAATGATGATCCTACCATGCATAACATCACAATCTTTCGTAAGGATAGAATTGCGGATGGTCCTGCTCATGGAGGAGTGGCTATCCTTGTGAGTAATCAGACCCCAGTTCAGCCTTTGCTAATTACAACCAGCATAGAGGCTGTTGCAATTCGCCTTACAGTGGGATTTTTATTAACGGTCTGCTCTATTTATTTGCCACCTGGGACTGACATCTCCCAGGAAGACCTTGATGATCTTCTAACGCAGTTGCCACCCCCTTTCTTACTTCTTGGGGATTTTAATGGACATAACACCCTGTGGGGTAGTGCTAACATCAATGGAAGGGGGCGGGTCATAGAGCGTATGCTCAATGACAATGCCCTTTCCCTTCTAAATACTGGAACAAACACCTTCTTCCATATGCCTACCCGTACTTTTTCTGCCATTGATCTCTCTATCTGCTCCCCTTCTCTACTCCCATCACTCACTTGGGAAGTGGAGGAGAATCCATACGGAAGTGATCACTTCCCTGTGATAACCTTGTTACACAGTGGGAGACCATGTCTTCCTTTTAGGTTACCACGGTGGAAGTTTGATCAGGCTGACTGGAATGCCTTCCAACATCAGGCAAATTTTGAACTCAGTACAGTCAGTCAGGAGCCTATCAATGACGCAGTAACGTACATCACAGAAATCATTGTCCAAGCAGCTGCGAATGCTGTTCCAAAAACATCTGCCCGGTTTCCACCATTTCCCAAACCTTGGTGGAATTCACAATGCACGGCAGCAAAAAAGGCTCAAAACAAAGCGTGGGGGATATTCCGTCGATATCCTACCACTTGTAATCTAATAGCCTTCAAGCGTGCACGAGCCAAAGCACGCTACATTCGCCGTCAGAGTCAAAAGGAATCATGGATCCGTTTTACATCATCTATTAACCAGGCTACCAATTCTAAGGTAGTCTGGGATAAAATCCGGAAAATGAAGGGAAAATATACATCCCACCCTTCTTCAATCCTAGATTATAATGGATGCGCTATTGCAGATCCAACTGCAATAGCCAATGCTCTTGGGGAAACATTCTCTAACATCTCCGCAACATCTTCGTATTCCCCAGAGTTCCTGGTCCTGAAACATAAAATTGAAAAGCAGGCACTTAATTTCAAGTCCAAGGGCCTCTATCCCTACAACGGGGCATTCACTATGCAGGAACTGAAGAGAGCCCTCACTCTTTCTAATGCAAGTGCTGTTGGACCAGATGGCATCCATTATGAAATGATTAAACGGCTTTCACCAAAATCTATGGATTATCTGCTCCTTCTTTATAACAGAATCTTTATTGAAGGGCAGTTTCCGGACTCCTGGCGGAAGGCAATCGTCCTTGCTTTTCCTAAGCCAGGAAAGGATCCAAAAGTCACCACCAATTATCGTCCTATAGCTCTGACTAGCTGTCTGTGCAAAATCCTGGAGAGAATGGTTAATTCTCGTTTAATATGGTACTTAGAAACAAATGACCTTCTCTCCAACATCCAGTGCGGCTTCCGAAGGAACCGGTCCACTTTGGACCATCTTATTAGATTGGAAACATCCATCCGGGATGCTTTCCTAAAACGCGAACACTTGGTGTCGGTGTTCTTTGACATGGAGAAAGCGTATGACACAACTTGGAGATTTGGCATCATAAAAGATCTGCATAGCCTTGGTCTTAGGGGACGACTCCCCATTTTTATTGAAAACTTTTTAGCCGATCGATCTTTCCAAGTTCGTGTGGGATCCTCACTCTCTCGTTCCTTTAGCCAAGAGGAGGGAGTACCACAGGGATCAGTTTTAAGTGTCACGCTTTTCGCCATCAAAGTAAATTCCATCACAGAACAACTTCCTCCAACCGTAAACGGTGCCCTCTATGTTGATGACTTTAGCATATTTTGTCAGTCATGCAACATGAGGGTTATTGAAAGACAACTGCAGAAAGCCATTGATTGCCTCAACTCCTGGGCACTTGAAAATGGTTTCAGGTTCTCGCCGGAGAAGACCGTTTGCGTACACTTTTGTCGTAAGCGTAATCTTCATCCTGAACCTGAATTAAGGCTCGGACAAAATGCTATTCCAGTTGCGGCGGATACAAAATTTCTGGGACTCGTATTTGATAAAAAGTTGACCTTTCTTGATCACATTCGTCAACTCCGCACCAAGTGCACAAGAGGGCTAAATATCCTCCGCTCTCTCTCCTCTACATCTTGGGGAGCAGACCGATGTACCCTCCTTCGGCTTTACCGTGCACTTGTGCGATCCAGACTAGATTACGGGTCCCTGGTATACAATTCGGCCAGAGACAGTGTACTTCGGTGGCTGGATCCTGTCCATCATCTGGCACTCCGTACCGCTATTGGAGCATATCGAACATCTCCAGTCCAGAGCTTATACGTCGAAGCAAACGAACCGCCGTTATCGCTTCGTCGTAAGCAGTTGTCTCTAAACTACGTTTTCAAACTGAAATCCCTGCCAGACCATCCTACGTGGCTATCCGTTTTTGAGCCACGATGGGAAAATTTGTATAACACACGTAAGACTGCCAACCGACCTTTTGGTATTCGTGTCCAAGAGCTACTCAAAGAATTTAATATCAAGGTAGACAAGGTTGCCCAAACACCGAAGCAACCCCTTCCACCCTGGCATGCTCATTTCCCGGCATGTGACTTGTCACTTAGAAATTGGGGAAAGTCGGACACTCCATCGTCTGTCTACCTGCAGCTTTATTCAGCACACCGAGCTGAATATTCTGACTTCGCGCCAGTTTACACAGACGGCTCGAAGTCGGAATCATATGTGGGATCTGCTGCTGTCTTTACAGACAGCATTACATCAGAGCAGATTCCCTCTGAATGCAGCATATTTACTGCAGAGCTGCTCGCTATAGAGTTAGCCTTGGATCACATTAGTAAATGCGAATACCAACGGTTCATTTTGTATACCGACGCTCTCAGCGTGTTACAGGCTTTAATATCTGTGAGATATAATTCTCATCCAGTTCTGTCTAGCATTCAGCAGAAGATTCACTTCCTCCGAGAACGTGAATATGATATCCGCTTCTGCTGGATTCCCAGCCACATTGGGATTAAGGGAAATGATTTGGCTGACAATGCAGCCAAATCAGCAGTTCCCAATAATAATCGCTGCCTGTCAGTCCCTTATACAGACTGCAGGCGAATAATACACGAAAAGATACACTCCCAATGGCAGGATTCGTGGAATAGACAGACTGCGAATAAATTATATCTTATAAAGCCTTTAATTGAACCGTGGCAGTCTAGTCTGCGCAGGAATCGTAAAGAGGAAGTTGTTCTCGCCCGGACCCGCATAGGACATAGTCATTTGACTCATTCGTTTTTGCTGAGGGCTGATGACCCTCCTATGTGTGAGTCCTGTGGCACAATTTTATCAATTAGACACATTTTAGTTGACTGTCCAGATTTTAGCAATATCCGTTTTACCGCTTTTAGCCATCTGACTGAGCCGTATACACTCAGTCAGATTTTATCTGACAATGACAATGTGTCTGCTATTTTTAGCTTTTTGAAAGCAATAAACGTTTTTAATCGTATTTAAAATTCATGTTATTATTATTTCGTTTATTGATTTATCATTGTAATTAGATCTGGACACGGTGGCCTAATTAATTAGGTCACTGAGATGTTAAATTTTTATATATTACCTGGTCTTGGCGCATTATAGCCTTAGATGCTAATGCGCCAATAAAACCAAACCAAACCAAACCAAACCCAAGAATATTTCAGAGCTGTTTGATCAGCTCTACTGTAATGACCTGATAATCTGGGTTCCCACCGTTTCTTCTATTTCGGTTGAGTAGTCAGTTTCATTTCGCTCCTTTTTCAAGCAGTTTTTGGAATACTTCAAGTATTTAAGTACTTCAGTGGAATATTCTTTCCTCTTGTATATCCAGTGATAGAGGCAATTTTTGTAAAAACTTTAGGAAAAATAGTCTCCGTCGATTAGAAAAATGAAACAGAACCAAACGGAATCTGTCGTGAGAATGGTTTACTTTTCGCAAAAATTGCACGGTATAAATATTTAGTGCTCACTGTGCAGAAATAATGTAATATCTTTAATTATCTTCTTGACAATCTGTTCTATAATACGCTCTTATATTTCTACCAATTTTTGGCCCCTGTAGTCTACTTCATTTGGATGCCTGATCTTTGGAACGGGTGCTTCCAAATTTCTGTGTGATGCCTGATCCTTGGAACGGGTGCTTTCAGTATATGTAAATAGTACTCACTTTAGTACCGTGATTGCTATTTGTACTGTACTATTAAACATTATTTGAAGACAACCTAATTAATGTTGGATGGATATCACCAGCAACAAAATGACAATTGCCGGAAACCAGAAAAGAATTTACCATCAAAAAACGCAATATTTGCACTGTATTCCAGGAAGGACAAAAATCAATTTGCTAGGTGTAATGCTGCAATCATATAGAGAAAGCATATCCACCAACCACTAATTCTCAAATCACCAGTTAATAGCCTAATGAATCTTGAGTCTTTCCAAAGAAGAAAGTGATGACTATCTGGGCTTAGTATTACATATATATACGTTTGTTTTCATTGTTAAGTTTTAAAGACAGTTACAACTCACTGTTGGTAACAAAACAAAGAACTTCCGTTTCCCTGACAATGAGTAGGAACCTTTGAACTGTTATTAATGTCTATTGTTGTACCAGAACAGTCTTCAATGTCAGGAACGAACATGGAGTTGACATTCTTCTTTTTTTGTTGACTATATTATGATTCTGCCAAAGTCAAATTGAAACAAGTAAAATATCAATGTGGAAAACAAAATTGAAGTTAATCAATTCGTGAGTAAAGGCCAATCACACGGTTGACAGTAAATATGCAATTTTTCCTTGGAATCGTATGTCGTCCCCTAAAGAAGGATGAACGATACAATATCAATCATTACATTGGTCAGACTGTTTTTGGCACCATGCTAACGAAGATGATATGGCGTAACACGGATAACATGGATAGCAAGAAACCATCTCAACTTTTCTCTGTTGTCTGTTAATGGTAATTTCTCATAGGTGAATGTGAGTTGGAATCTGAACCAGCCATCTACGTGGTGAGGGAATCTCCCAGTGACTATGCTGAATTAGCATCGCTGTGATCTAATGTGTTCAGCCCAGGTTCCAAGCTAGAGAATTTGATTGGTGACAAGGCCAATATATCTGAATGTTTCCGTTTTCTGAAGCAAACTAGAAATTTTAATCTTTTCTGATTAAGGACTTTTCAGACAGAACGATTCTTTCTCTTTTCCTTTTTATTATAAACCAATAGGCGCATTATAGCCAAAGTAGTTTATGTGCCATGAAACCCCCTCAACAACAGCCAGGTTCCAAGCTAACATCTTAGGAATCCAGTGCGTTTACCGTGCGCCGCTACCCATGGATATTCGGAAAAGGGGATCTGGTGGTTGAGGGACCCAGCTTCAACACACGATTTTGACCCCTACTTCAACAAGACGGGCGATCCCGGATGGCTCGGCCGGGATCAATCGGTAGTGGGTTAACCTGCGAGGATCAACCGTGTCAATGCCTCTACCCTCGTTGTCCGGGGGCCAGTATTCAGGCTGTTGGCGGTGCAGGTATATCGTCTAGGCATCCCTGGCGTCCCACTCCCGAGCGCATTTATTGCTTTCGGGGTAGTGGGTGTCCCATTTGGGTTTCGTGGTGGGTGGGCAACCCGCGCGCTGAACCAAAAAAAAAAAAAAAAACTATGAATCCTGATAAAAGTATTCCTTCTGGGGGCCCTAACTCGGTCCCTACCTGAAAAATTAGATTTTAACTCCGATAATAACACTTCAGCAAAAAGGCAGAAAACTGATATCGGTTTCAGCACCCCATTATCTGATAATGCATTCTACAGATGAGAAACATTTAGGGAAAATGTTACCCTAACTCTAAAATACTCTGATGTTAGTTTATATATAATAAATAATAATATAGACTAGCATTGTTCATGTAGATCGATAGATGGCAGCACTTTATAGTCTCCCAATAACGGAAGAAGCGAAAACAACGTCGATTGTTTTTAATCCTAGTTGACCACAGAACAGGTAAAATATCTTTTACGCTCTATTCTAAAATTTTACCAAATTACAGCCCTATATAGATCGTCTTTATGGCTTAAACCGTCAATTTAGTACATGTCAATACATTTCTATTAGTTGAAGTACTACAAAGAAGAGAAAGAATGAATAAAGAACAAAAGTGCGAAAGGAAATGTACTTAAACTTACATATCTTTGCAATTAAAGTATCCTAAAAACAACTTTTCACTGCAGCAACAAACAAACATGAACATCTTCTGAACTTGTATTAGTTCTCTTTGTTGTTGTTAGATGGCAGCAGCTTGTAGATAATTATATTTGGTTGTGCAGATACTATCAGGACTATTTCCTATTCAATTTTCATACTGTAAACAGTGGTGGGCGTCGCATTTATTAAATAAATTGTGAAATATAAATTTATAAATTCTGTTAGCGCCGAATTATAAGAAACCCAGGCTTATCACAGATGGCACTACAAGCGGCATTATCAGGCTTCAATTCCCTTCAAACGATTTCCAAGATGTCCGACTAGTGTGAGTATCATTCAGAATTGAAAAGTCACAAATAAACTAAGAACCTGGTTTTTTTGGGTTCCATAAGATAAACATTGCTTTGCTGGTTAGTACATAAACGAAGACTTCAAATATAAAAATAACGTGGGTCCTGCCAAAAACAAAGGTTTAATGGCTGAAGAACACCTATTGTAGGGAATAGGATTCCATTGATCTTATAATTAATATTAATATAATTAAAATTTTCACTGGCGATGACTGTTCCAGGCAATATCACCACCGACGATGATAATTTCTCAATTGTATGAAAATCGTCAGATAACCAGCACACTTGAATCCCCTAGAGTCCTAGACCACATAAGGGACAAAGTGAAACAACATTGCACCTTTCGAAGCTTCATCCATCCCCGCTCTAAAAACTTCCTTGAATTCTTTTTTTATTTTCAAAGTATGGTGGGATATAATAAATAAATAAAACCACGCGTTTCAGGCTGCCACAATCGGAAAGTCGAACCTAACTAATTTTTTTGTAAAATTTAAGCATTCTAAGCTGACTTATATTATAGCAAGTACATTGGCTTAACAAAATATTAGGGAATACATTTACAAACGAGTTGACCCTCTTTTCTTCCGGTGGAAATTACATTTCAGAATTTTTTAAAATCCTGTCTTATATATCTCTTAAAAAACGGTCTACTTTTCCTATGCTTACCTTTGATGGTACTCAGATTTCTAAACAGGGTCACATATGGGGATTACCTGCCTTCAATCTGCCTTAGTATGAGCACATCAACAAAATTTGTTCAACTGAATAAAAAAAGGGGGAAAAAAGAGTATTCTTTTTCGCGCTTAGCGTTATTTTCCTTCTAAACTGCGCACTCTGTACAAATCTGAAATCCGCCTTACCATGAAATACTGTCTGCACATCTGGGACGGAGCCCCAATAACAGGCTTCTAGACTCCATTCGAAAGAAGGCAGTTAGGTTAATTAATGACCTATCTTTTATAAGGTCTCGACACTTACTATTTTATAGAACTTCTGTTTCTGCTGCCCTCTTCCTCTGAATTGGCATTTATAATTCCCGCTCTCTCTCTCTCTCTCTTCCAAACCAGTCCGAACATGTGCCGCAACCAGTCAACATTCATTTACTGTCCAACTTCAAAAACTCACGGAACCAACTTTCTTTTTTTCTTCCACATATTTCCCTTCTACTTCTGTTTTCTGGAACAAAGTATCTTCTTTTGTCTTCTCAACCTTCAAACCCATGCTTGGTATTGTTGAAAGTTGAGAAGATTTTTTTAAAAAAACCCAAAACCTTTCGTGTTTGGGGTTTCATAAAAAAGGATAGTTATATCTTTGAAAAAGAACTCTGTATTCCTCTAAAGGCAAGTCATGTGATACTTTGCGTGTTAAAAATATGACAGCAATTTTGAACAACTGTTTCATCTCAATGGTCCATCATCAGATATCACTCAACCAATGCGAAGCATTTTCCGCAAAGACCAAAATATTTTTATGTGATAAAAGTATCACCTATAACTTCAAATAAATTTGCAAGACGCATTTATGTTTAATGTGCTGTAAGAGCACCACCGATAGAATCATCATGGATTATTTTCAACTCCTTCAACTATCCCATTCGTAATAATTTCCCAGAACTAGCAGAGATTCAGTTTTGCGACATTTTACATTTAAACCGTCACAAGTGAATTACCAACCAATATAAAGACTGAAAGAAACTTCCTTTCTTTTTGCGACGTGACTTTGTTGCTGTTTAAAGCGAGAAATAACCTGATAAAAATAGCGTTGAAAGGGGCTGTTATAAAATTGAAATATTTGACGAGTTCCTAATCTCATCAGTGAGAACCAATCGCTCTGCATGTACAGAAAGCAACTATAGAAAGGAATTCGACAATAATTGTTGCTTTAAACTCCGTGTCTTTAAAGGTATGGAGGAGTTTATAAAGAATCCATTTTCCTCAGGCGTCACAATGTGCCTGAACATAAACATAAACTGAAAAGGAGGAATTTTTACATTAGAATTCGTCTCACTGCCTACATTTCAAATTTTTAACCTGGACAACTATTCAGAAATTTTTTATTTTTTTATTTTAATGTCCTTCTGTGTTACCAGCTGAAGTACACGTTATAAAATACGTATTCCCACACGTATTTCATTTCATTTCAAAAACATTTTCTCATTTCCGACCGACGTAATTGAGTTCATGAGCCGGGTCGGGTCAATGAAATGTGTTCCAAAGACAATTTGTGTGTTTGAGGGATGCAAAAAACAGAGATGGAAAATAGTAATAAATGTATGAGAAAGATTTTTAAAATATTACAAATTTTAAATTTTAAACCTGTTTTAAGTTTAAAACTTTAAAACAGGCTTAAACAATTTTAAGTAAATTAATTTATTTAATTCATAAACATTTTAAATTTGAAATCCTTAACTCTTAAGTTCCTTACCTTTTTAAGATATGAAATTCTTAACAATTCTTGTCATCAAATCAACGATCACTATCATCCTTTGCAATCCTTAGAATTCTCATTAATCCTTAAATTTGTTTAGTTCTTCTGCGAGTTATTTGAAAACTTGAAAATTTCTAGGAGTTCTGGGATCCACCAACGTTAAGAGTACACAACCTAAACAAATGAAAATAAACAATGCTTGTCTTTATGCTGTATTTCCGGAGAAATTGTGCCAGCTGGGTGATATCTACCAAAGCTAATAAATATTTATTATTTCATGGATGAATAATTCCAAACTGAGTTAGTGGTAGCTGCATAGCCAAATTGCGATGTGCAAAATTTACGATACAACTTTCAAGATTCGCACTGTTCAACACACCGGAAGCAATTTCATCTGATTTTCCCGTGTCTTGTATCATCGAATATAAATCTGATTGTTCGTAAATTAGTTTCCACCGTGGACAACATTGAGTAAGGGGCGAGGAATGAACAATGTAGGCTCGCATTGTTTTTCTAATACATCAATCTACTACTGAAATCACGGGATAACACATAGAAGATTGACTTCCACGATGCTGGATTGTTTATTTATTGTGTTCCAAGTTAGCAGATTGGATTTTGTTCTTGTTATTAGCGATGGATAATTTATCTACAATTAATATATTAATTTGGAAATCATTCAACAAAAATTAAGCATTTTTAAATGGATTCAAAGAAAAATTTTTTGAAGTTTCAAATATTATGTTTGGTCTTCAAAGGAAAGCAAATGTAGTCTCAATGTGTAATTAACGAAATTTAAATACGACGTCCATTTGAGTAGTTTGTTCAAGAGGAGGTGTCTAATGGCTGGTTGATTTGAGGTTAAGTCATCGGATACAGACAGTATTTAAATTTGTACAAACACATTTGCGCCATCTGCAGTCTCTGTCAGATTCTGTCAACAGACTATCACAAGGCCTGTTACGAAATGCAAATCGGGTAACCAGGTAAAAATCGTTATTTTTGGAGGCTATGTATTTCGTGTTTATACTATTGATTTAAAGTAGCCTCCACTGTGATTTATTTATTTTTTTAGCTGTCCCTTAACTTTTAAGAACCAGCGTACAAAAAATTTACAGACACAATAAAGTGATTTCTCATAGCCTTAGTTGCCATGGTGGATATTTCTATCAGCCCTACCAAGTGAACAACCAATATTCTGTCCCATGACAAATCTAATTATACTGATGCAATAACAAAGGAACTGGATGCAAAAAATCATTTTGATATCATATACTTGGATTTCAGGAAAGCTTTTGATACTATTGCACATAATAGCTGCTCTATAAATTGGAGCAGTGTGGCATTGAGGATAAGTTATTGCTCTGGATAAAGGGATGGTTGAGTGGGAGGAGACAGAGAGTGTTTTAACTGCTCTTCATGGACTAATGTTATTACTGGAGTTCCCCGGAGTTCACTGATCGGCCCATTGTTGTTTTCTGTACTTATTAATGATATTTATAAAGGTGTATAGGGCTTTATGTCTAAGTTTGCAGATGATAGGAAGGTTGGCAGGGTGGTTAATGACAGTAATCGGGGTAAGCTGCTGCAACAATATCTAGAAAAATTAGACAGATGGGCTGAGAAATGACAGTGGCGTTTAACATTGAAAAACGAAGGTACTGCACATGGGTAGCAGTAATCACAGATTAGATTAACTACACTCAGGATAGTGGAAAAAGAAAAACACCCGGGATGGTTGTGCAGTTAGCTATGAAGTTCTCTGAGCACAAACTATGCACATGAGAGGACATGGAGCACTTGAGGAGGGATGGTTGCAGAATACAAGCTTCCATCTGTTGTTGTGGATGTGGGTAGTTTAATAAATTCAAGGAATAACTTGACAAATTATTGGAGATGGACACGTGATGAGGGAACGCTTTTTTTTTTTTTTTTCGGCTGATGCTGTATAAGCTTGCCGTCTTGCATCATTTGCCAATATTAACACTAATTGTTCTTATAAGTAGTTCATTACGGTTCTGTTCTGGTATTTTGGGCAATGAACTGGCCGATAATGCTGAAAAAAAACCCAACCACCTTACATTTAATCAATATCCCTGTTCCAGCATCAGACTATGCATTAGTGATTAATGCTACATGCCTCTCAGAATAGGCAGCACCATGGCATTCTCAAACCAATAATAAACTCCTTCAGATTAAACAGGATCCGAAAATTTGGCACTCTAGTGTACGTGCATCAAGACGAGAAGAAGTAATCCTTTCAAAAGCAAGAATAGGTCATACTCACCTAACCCACCTTCATTTACTTATAGGAGATGATCCACCACAGTGTCCTCATTGTTATGTAAATATGACTGTTAAACACATTCTCTTTGACTGCCCCTATTATCAACAAGACAGAATTTCAACCCTGCAGTCGCTGGTTAACATTCATCAACCAATAACTCTAGAGAATTTGATTGACGACAAAGCCAATATTTCTGAATTTTTCCGCTTCCTCAAGCAAACTGGAATTTTGAATCTTTTCTAATTAAGGACCGTACTGACTGTATGAGACTTTCTGTCTGCGTGGGTAGCACACCGGGTGGAAAAGGCCCTGGTTCGAATCCCGTCGATGACGCGAGGAACTTTAGTGGGCTTTTTTCACTCCGTGGCTGAGTTAGTCGGTCTCAGGCATAGATAGCAAGGTTTTTTTCCCTCAGAAACTGGGGTTTTTTCGTCCAGCAAAACAGGCAAATCGACCAGAGAACACACGCAATTTTTTTACAGACACGAATACGGGTTAATGTAATCATTTACAGGTAACCCTAATTATTATTATTATTTATTTTTTTTTTTTTAAAAGTGCGGGTAACCCTAATATAGTAATTTTTTTTTTGTATGAGACTTTCTGATTTCCTTTTTATAATAAACGAATAGGCGCATTATAGCCAAGTAGCTCATGCGCCATGAAACCCCATAACAACAAACAACAGTTCATTACAGTCCTCGCTGCCAACAAAGTGGTACGTTACCAGTTTTCCAAACCATGCCGAGAAGGCCTGGTTCGAATCCTGTCACAACGGAAAGAATTTTTTTGATATTTTGTTTCTCATAGCTCTGAGTTTGGCAGTCTCGTGCGAGGGCTGCATGTTCTTCTTTTTTTTTTTTTTTTCAATCTTGTAGCTTGCATTTCTCATCCAGCAAAGAGACCATAGAATGTATATTCAGCTTACAGACAAAATTCATTGAAGCCTCATGGTCGCTCCGGCGCAAATACTAAAAACAGCACCGTTATGGATGGTCTCTTTCGAAAAGAATTTGCAGAAGGAAATTGCAATCATTTCTCGTGTCCTATTTATCGTTTTCTTGGGTGTATGAATCCTTTAAAATTCCTCCTATTCCGTCACGAAACTATTCCTCAACTTCGATTGGCGAAGGAATTGAAACCCATATTTTTCTCACACAGTGTACAAAAAAACAAAGGTATGCATTCACTCCACTAGCCTTGAAGGCGATCTTCATGGAATCAATTCTATTCACACACGTTCTGTGATAGCTTATGTCCCGATGGGAAGGTTCCAGTCGGTTAGCTGCCATTAATAATTATTATGCAATCTATGATCTTAAGAAGATTGCATATGAAATTTGGAACTTTCGGGGTTTACTTGGGATTTAGGCTTGCGGCAGAAGTAGATTTTTACAAAATGAACGGATTCAAGTATCGGAGAAAAACAAAATCATCATACGTAAGAAAACAATTTCGAAGTTACTTTTCTTCTTCTTTTTGGCTTCTTGGTTTAATTTCCATTTCCCATCTTTATTTTTATTTTCCGAGTACTACGAGCCTGTCCACACACTCCGTCCTCCTGATAGTAAGTTCGACCGCCATCAGGTTGCTAGTTTCTACCTTCTGGATAATGTGCACTGCGTAATTCTATTGTGAAACTGCCGTCTTGCGTGCCTTCATGGGTTAATGCTTAAAATTGCTGTAGACCGAACAAATGCAATAAGAGTCATTGATACTTAAGAAGTCATTGATGCTTAAGAGGATCAACATCTAAGTTCGGAGTGGGATGCCCGACTTATTTATGACACCACTCCGAATATAATTACATTATCAAGCAATGATTTTTATTATATGGTGATGTGAGCAGTCCACAGAACAGAACTATAGCTGTGGAATTCTTCTGGAACTGTCAGAACTTAATAGCCAGATAAAAGGAAATTCTAATTGTAATACAATATTTGAAGTGGGTTTATTGTTAGCTTTTATCAAGAGAGTAGTCTCCAGAGAGTCGTATTTAATGGGCAGTACATACCGTAGAAACAATCTACTTAGGCGCGTGCTAAATATCAAGTGGAGATTAAATTCGCTTCTGGGATTGTTCTCAATCGAGTAAAGGGAAAGGTGTAGGCTGGAATAATCTTGAACAACTTGTTAGAACGATGTGTTATTGCTTAACAGTGCAAAGAAAAGGAGGATAGATAAAAGGTTCTCCACGTTCCTATAGCGAATCTTTTACGAGTCCGAATTGGAATTTGTTATGGCACTTTCAAGATATACGTGCCACTTATGACATAACCCAGCTATCTGACAAGCAGAAAGTGTTTAGTTGCAATCAAGGATAGCAAAAGCAGTGCCAATGAACTGACAAGCTCGTTTAAGATTCAAAAACAAGCAAAAAAAAACCGAGCATAATATTTGTACATTTACGACAAGAAAAGAGTTCTTTCCTCGAGTCTGTGCCAAAATAGATTACTTCAATTTATTTTGCATAAGCAGAAAGTTTAAACTACTAAAAAATGCTTATATTCTCCGCTTCCAACCGAAGTTTACACAATCACAGCTCCCTCTAGCGAAAAAAATTGTTTCCCAAAAATTAACTTTGAGAACAGCAGTTAAAATGTGGCAGCTTTGTCACTGATGAATTAGATATATTTCTTATTAAATTTTCTTGATATACTTCGCACTGTCGTCGGCCTACCTACACGCGCCTTGGGTGTACCCTACGAGTGATAGACGACTTCCCTCAAATTGCCTAATGCAATTTGAGGGAAGTGGGTAGTAGTTCGAGGTAGATAATCAACACTCTCAGGAATCTTCATATATATAAACAGTGATGACGTTATGTGTAAATATATCATGACGTCACCTGACAGCTAAAATTTACTGAAAGTGGTATTTGTAGTTCCGAAATGTATACAGGTTTTCACAGAATATTCAAACATTTTTCATTTTTTTAATTTTACTGTAAGAGAAAAACATGATTGCTATGTTCTTAGAAGACCACTTAAAAATACCTTTTAAGAAATCAAATTAAATAAGATATTCATACACTGGAGTGTTGAATAGAATTTGTGCGTGTTATTTAGTAATAGTTCATTCATTTCTACGGTACAATATTTCTTCCGCCCAGAGGAAGAAATGGTTAATTCCGGAGATCACATGACAAGGAGACGTAGTATCAGTTAGTTTCATCCTAGTTATCTAGGATGAAAAACGTATACACACTCAATAAGAGGTAGATGGAACAGAATAGGATGAGGAAAAAGACTTCGATCCCTTCTTAACAGACGTGAGGGCAGCTTTCTACATAGAAGGCATGTCCATTCCCTCCATTCCCCAACAGCAGAATAAACAAGACCCCGAAACTCAACTTGTAGAAGCATTATATACTAATGGAAAACATTGGATGTCGCGTATGTCCAAAGAACGGTTTTACCCTGATTGCATTACACCAACAATGAAGTTCGGTGATGATATATATGGTGTTACGTGGTTTGGACTCAGTCCACTGGTTGCCATCGAAGAAACTATGATTACAACTGGGACATTGTGAACAATTTTACCTTACTTTCATTGTGACAATTCTTTGGAGAGAGGTTGCAATTTTGTCATCATGAGAACGCTCTGGGTCATAACACACAGTCACAGTAACTGTGGTTAAAGAATATAATATGGTTAACCTGCTATTTTCCAACCCCGAGGCTATATTTGAATCTAACTGAACACATCGCGACGTTCTGGAAAAATTGGAGACAAAAAAAAAGACGTCCGATTCAGACAGAGAAATAGCCGCAGCACTAACGAGAGGAAACCAAGATTTGTCTCCGCATGTAAAAATTTGTAGAAAGCTACCCACACGGGGTTACTGATGTCATAGTAACCCATAGGGGCCATATTCAATATTTAAAATTGTATTTTTCCAAATGTTTTTTTCATTCGGTGTCTTAATATATTTTGGGGGTTAGTATATGTAGCGTGCAGGTTTTCGCACTCTCTCTAAATCTTATCAAATACTCCTTGGGGTTCACGAGTAACGATGACTCAATTATTTGCTCATTTTTCACGCGCGATTAACTCATAATGCGCGTGCTTCCTAGCTACAGTACACACGCTGTCACCAAACCTCCCACAAGGGAGAAATTATCTACACGAACCTTCTCGTGATAAGAGAACAAAAAAGGAAAGCACCGTGCTCTGATCGCATTCTCGGAGCTGCTTATAAGCTCAACACATGCAGTAGTCAATGGTGCGTCATTCAGATATTATTAATGCTCATTGCAAACACATTCCAAGAAAGAAATTTCATTTACTTTAATACATTATCGAGTTCTCCGTGCTGTTCATCAATCTTCGTGACCTGTACCACGAGTCTCTGATATACCTACCGAAAAAGACATCCCCAAGTCGCGGATGACGTAGTCCATTTGCGCGTGGGTGCCACAGGTGTCTTGGCCAATGAAAACGAAGCTACTGCTGTGGCTCGTTATGTACAACTGTTGAACACCAACGGTTTACAAAGACGATTTTCGCCCTTGCGGGCACTCCTCTCTACTTTTGCACAGCAAACTGAAACTGCAAACCTATAAAAGCTTTAGAGTGGGGAGGATGTCATGTAGGCTAGTGACGGGGTGTCTAGGAAGCTCGCGAAACGATCTTATCTCCGTGATCATCTGACCTGTGCGTGTGTTCAATTTTTTTTTTTCGATTGCGGACTGAACTTTGCGAAGATTTTTTCCTTCTTGTACATATCGGTAAGTGGATAAATATTGGTTAGATGTGTGTGTTTTACAATCTACATTCGTAATCGACGAAAACCCTCTTATTTGAAATTCAAGTTTAAAGGATCCGAGCTGCTAGATGCATTTATTAAGAAAAATTTCTTACCTCGCCTCTTTTACAGCCTGATAATTAATAAACAATTAACAGAATGCTAAGCACTTCTTGACTGATTAATAAAGATTTCTTAAGATATTTTTGCATCTAATTGCTTTTTTGCCGAAGTATCTAAAAATGTGCAATAATGCATAATGAGTCTTAGTTATTCTCGATAATCGAGTAAATTGCCTTTCTCCACAACGCCATGCAAAGTTATTCGAATTTCATCCTAAGAATTTGCAAATTTACAATTGCATTCATGTTTGTTTGCATGTCTGTGGATTTATGTATTGAACGCCTGTATTTTTAGTTAACTGAGTCCGTTTTTGGTAAAATATTTTTAGTACAAAGGGATGACAAAATGAATCTGTCAGAGAACAGCTTGTTTATTCCGAATAATAAGGTCTTTTGAGATTGGGGGAGACCCTTAGTCTGTATCTGCAAGCGAACCTTCTCTCTTCAAAATAACTTCAGAATTGCACAACAAGCACTTTTGTTAATAGACAAACAATATAAGGCGAAATTTCAGCTGTGAGCCTTTATCCAATTTTTCTCAATGAAGTGAAGAGAAATTGGTCAAAAATTGGCCAATTCTAAAGCTGAAAGCAATCTTAGTGGAATTGTCTGGTGAGCTTAACTGTGACTGTCAATCATGATGACGCTGATAACTTCCACTGAATCCTTACTTACTTAGGATTAATTAATTAATTTCTATTAAATCCGAACAATCTACATTGCGTTACCAAAATAACTGGACACCTGTTGTCTAAAAAAAAAATTATCCATCATTTAATATTGCATAGAAACGTTCTTATAAATACAAAGTCGTTAGTTATTTGGAAAAAAAAATAATAATATAAACTTTAAAATGAAGCATCATAAGAAAAATAACTTTCTACAAAAGTTAGATACAAAATTTAATAGTGTTTTTTTTTCCAGAAACTAAAATAGTTCAAATGTTAACCATCAGAGGGCCAAGATTTACATATTCAGACGTTACAGCCTCCGTATAAAAAAGGGAGAAGTAACCTTTTAAATGAACTGTTATACTGTGTGAAAAAGGTAAAGCCTTCAGATGCTACTGCAAAACAAAGTACTAATAGTTCGCCCTTTTTGAAAATAACCAAAGTGATGTTAAGGCTTTTAGCCATTTTCAAGCTCTCAAACATGTAACACGTCCTCCACATTCAAGACGTAAACATTAAAATGATTGTGAGATTCAAAAAAAAAGGAAATCTCTGCGAGAGACTCAAACTGGCCATCCTAGAGTTCTGCTGGAAGTTACAACAATACGGCTGCTCAAACTCTTAATGTTCCTTGGAGCGCTATCAGAAAAGTTCTTCCTGTTTACCGGCACTGATATCCGTGCAAAAATTACAAAGGTGCACTATTATTCGTAAAGCATGTTACAATAGCTGGTCACTAATCTGGAGAGGTTATCCAGGAAACAAATTATACCAAATAAAACCAGAACCAAAGCTGTGGCCCTCCAGCTTCCAGAAAAGCAGACGAGAAGAAACAATTTTAGGAAGGCTCAGGATTGGGCATACTCATCTCACTCACCTGTATCTATTAACTAATGACAGCGCTCCACAATGTACATCATGTCAAGTACAACTGACCATTCGCCATTTGTTAGTGGACTGTCTCCACTTTCAGAACATCCGCTTAGATACTTTTAAATCAATTGCTAAAACACAGTCATCAATAAATTTATTGCAGATTCTGGGAGATGATCCTAATAAAAAAGAACTATTTACTTTCCTAAACCGGATAGAAGTATATCATAAAATATAGTTATTATTTCAAATTCACCATTAGAAGACACAATATGGCCCAAGTAGCCTATGTGTCGTTAAAACCCAACAACAACAACAAAGGTGCACTACACAATAGTGCACCTTTGTAATTTGTCCTTGTCCTTGCTCAATCCATTCCAAATTAAATGAAAACATAAGCAACTTGGTCAGCAAACGAATTCTGGACTGACCAAGTACACGTTTTTCAATCAGTGGGGCGGTAAACATTGACAATTGTCACATTTGGCTTTCAAATCATTCACATTAGTTTCAGGAAGTCCCTCCATTCTCCAAGGTTACTTTGTGGCGCGATTTTACCACTTCATTCGGCCATTACTGGGACCATTTCACTTCAGTGGGGTCATTTTTTCCAAGAGATCTACTTCTGGCAGAATGGAAACCGAAACCATCACAGGAAAACGCTATAAAGCTCTACTAGAGGATTAATACCGCTGTGTCCTGTTTCTCTAAGAGTTTTTAAGGAATAATATTCAATGTAAAGTTTCAACCTCCTGTACAGACTCATTGCAGGCGAGTATGAAGTGAAAAATGTTATTCCACGTACTTAAAGTCACGACGTATAATCAGTATAAGTACTTTAGTATCAATGATGTGGACCTAAAGAACATATTTTATAGGAATATATTGTATAATAGCAATTTCTGTCATTGCATTTTGTATGATGATAAAACGTTGTCCCTCTGGCGGTGAACATTGGAACTACGTTTTGTTTTAAAAATTGAGTGGTTTAGAAAGAGCTATACTCCACCCGACGAGCTAATTTCATTTTAAAAACTCATATAAAAAAATACTTGATTAAAGCTTAACGTAAAACATTTCCCTCTCCATTTCTAATCTTATTTTTTTTATACTTTATTAACTACTGCTGAATTTCAGCAATATTTTAATTTTCGTGAACTGTGTGAAACAGATTTTAATCATTTTAGGCCTGACGTTTCAAACCTAAACTTAAAAAAAAAAAACTGAAGGCATGTCAAACTTCTAACTTAAGCGCAAAAATTACAAAATCCTATTATTTCTTTACTCCCTGTATTAGTATAAAAGGATCACGCAGAGAGTACGGCGAATAGCAACTTTATTCACCTGTTAAAGTTTCACTTGATGAATACAAGATGTTCTAAAAAGCTTTACTGAATAACATTTAAATTAAACATAAGAAACACCACATGCCTTCAATAAGATCTTCTGGATTTCCTTCCGCGCTCCGGGGAAATAAATATGTACGGTTGTAATATGCAAAGTGTTTTCTAGAAGTGAATCACTTTTTTCGAGTCCTCCTATAAGAAGTGATGGCTGTAATTCTAGAAAGAAAATGCCCCTAAGACGAAAGGAGGCAACCAAATAAGGCGATCTTCAATTACTTGTCAACTAAATTACATTACTTGCGAAAGTCAGTTGGCGATATAATCAGTCACGCTCAGTCATTACCGTGGCACGAGTGATTGGCCCCGATTTTTCTTGCGTTTATGTTCGAAAAATGCAAAGAATCGCATACAAGTCTTGTTTATCAATATTACTATCAGAAAACTTAGTTTGGATTTTATCAACAACTCCGACTTCTACTTAATGATTGGAGGAACTAGTTGGGTTTAAATTCCTCTTAGCCTCTCCCGTTTTTTTTGTTTTTTTTTTTTTTATTTCGTGAAAAGAATCACCTGAATTCAGCATTGTCTCACCTCTCGAACAATTTAAAAACGCTGAAAATTGTCACAAGATACTTTCAGACTTCATTTCCTCTCACTTAGAGAACGCATATGAAATTAGTGGCCAATTATGTGTACTATTGGGTACTGGGAACGACTTATGTATACTGCTTTTATACATACTGGTTGTATTTGTGCAATGAAGATCTTATACACTCCATGCTATATTGTTTTCTTCCTACAACGCCACTTTAACTAAGAGTAAGTCATCCTTTTACTGGAATCATTAAGCAGCCTGGTCCTGTTCGTTCTGAACATGCAGAAGCTTTAAAAATCGCAAGAAAACTTCGTCAGATTGGCTAGCCCACAAGAGCATCCAATGAACAAATTGGAGTTTTTTCCCCTAAAAACTCCAATTTGTTCAGAACATAACCTACAGACAATGAAAGTAGGTTTTGTATGTATGGCGCAAACAACTTTAAAGACAATTGAAATATCGTAATATCACTCTTCTTGTTTGATGAGGTTCAATTCGACGACAATAGCTATATCAACAAACAGAATTCCTCACAGGGACTAAATAAATCAGAACTATTCATAAAAGATTCATCCAAATAACGCTACTTTTCTTTCTCCCAACAACATGAAAGTAGATAGTTATTTGTTCGAATGGTTATTTTCTTTTTGAATTTTGGAGAAAAAGAATTTCTACATGCTCTGTACAATTCCGAAAAGATGGGGCAACTTGCAATGTCACAAGAGATGCAATGGATTAATAGAATCAAAAGTTTAGTGAAAGATTAATTTCAAGGAACGGTGCAATTCGTTATCAGATCATATGATTTTATTTCACCCGATATCTTTTGTAGAATCATTACGATTTAAATCTTACAATTGCTATATTTAATTTAATAATTATAAAATCGATTTATAGACAATGATAGGATTTCTACAAGTCTGTGAACTTCATAAAATTGAGCTTTTAGTCATTTTAGGCCTAATGTTTTTAACTGCATGATCATTGCAAAAACTTGGTGTTGGGCGAACACTTGAGAATTATGACTCCGTATCAGCTTACACGTGCCGAAAACATGCCTTCTTCTGACAGTTCAATATTTTAGGACATTATCGTGTTTACACATCGTTTAATGTAATAATATTCTTACTTGGAACCATAAACACAAAATTTCTCAGGAACCAACCTTTGTAAATATATACTTTATTTTAAAACTATTTTTGGTCCCGAGTGCCAAGCGATCTTTCTAGTGCGTTTTTTTAGCGTTTTTCATAGGGCGAGTGCTAGTGCTTTAATAAACCCTCCACCGCCCACAACATTACTGCTTCTCTCGCTGAGCAACGTCACTGCTTCACCACTAGCAACGTTACTGCTAATCCCGCTTGCAATGTTACTGCTATCGCTAGCAACGTACTGCTCTCCTCTTCTGCGGAATGTTTTGTCGCTGGTTGGCACCGCTCCTGCCTCCACCTGGCGGGACTTGTAACCTGGAAGAAGGAATTTCCTCATTCATAAATATTATTACAGTTAACAACAATGTTCCAGTGTCAGTTACGCCCCATAACATTCTGAACACGTCTAAAGGCGTTATCAGTGAATGGGACTTACTGTCTCTGAAGAAGAAATAGTACAAGAGCTTAGTGAACAAAAGGTGACACATGCTCGGAGAATAATGACCAAAAAAAAATGGCAACCTACTACCAATCAGGTCCATTATTTTGACGTTCAGCACTCCGACAAATACAATACTAACCGACAAGCTATGTTTACCTAATTTTCCAAGACAGACATCTCTTTCAGCATTTCTGACCTCCTAGCAGACACGCCACATGTAACCGAAATTTTTGGTTTCCTCAAACAGATAAAATTGTACAATGCAGTATAAATTTGAATAACATTTATGCAGATATAACTATGCATTTAGCATCACCATAGTTAGGCGCATTATGGCCTATGCTGCCCTTGCGCCGTAAAGCCTACAAAGAACAACAACAGCACTCCGATTCTTTCATCTTCTGTTAAAGCAGGTTATTTAAACTGCAAATATTCGACCTTACATCCCGAACCCCATTCGCTGCTTTAAGTGCCAGAAGTACAGACATGCACAGACGGGGCCCCGGGTGCCAAGCGTTTCCGTGGCCAAGCGATTCTTGTGCGATTAAAGAGCGTTTTTTGGTAAGCGACTAGGTTCTCTTTTGTTTTCTCCCTTACTTATTAAACCTTTTTGTTAAGTAGCTTCATTTTCTTAAAAACACTTAATAAGTGAGCCCAGAAGAAGGAAAGTACCTTTTTCTTTAATTTAGTACTTATACTAACTAAACTAACCTCTACGCTTGGCCACAAGCGGCACTGCTCCTGCCTCCCCGTGGCGGGGCCGGTAACCTGGGTGGTAAAGGTAAACCCCCAGGGCCAAAAGGAGCTAATATGGATACAAATAGTTATCCACCTTTAGAGCCATTGAGCTCAAGACAAGAAACTTCTGAAATTGACCGTGACTGTGTTCACCCAAAAAGGCTTCGAAGGGAAGCAAAATGTCAAAATGATATCCCGAACTTCTTGGTAGTACATTCGTTATCTGCCCAACCTGTAGGCAAGTTATCACCATTCTTGATACAAAAGTGTCTAGAGTCTATTGCAGGGTCACCAAAAATGGTGAAGCGACTACAATCCGGAGACCTCCTGATCGAAACAGCCACCTCAAAACATTCTGAGCGGCTGTTAAATACAACATCTTTTGGGGGGCTAACGGTATCAGTTACTCCCCACAGAACCTTAAATTCATCAAGAGGTGTGATCAGCGAGTGGGACCTAACTTCAGTCTCCGAAGAAGAACTACTCCAAGAACTTAGTAGTCAAAAGGTAATAAGTGTAAAAAGAATCATGACTAAAAAAGATGGGAATCTAACTCCAACTAGAACCATCATTTTAACATTCAGTACTCCAGATTTACCATCCTCAATCAAAGCTGGCTATTTGAATTGCCGTATTAGACCATATATCCCGAATCCCGTTCGTTGCTTCAAATGCCAGAAATATGGTCATTCACAGCAGGCATGTAGAGGTGACTCCATCTGTCCCATATGCGGATCTAAAGACCATACTCAAGCTGATTGCTCAGTGGCAACCCCTGCGTGTCCAAACTGCAAGGGAAGTCACCCTGCCTTTTCCAAATCTTGCGAATTATGGATTACAGGGAAAAAAATTCAAAAATATAAAGTAGAAAATAAAGTTACGTTTCCTGAAGCACGTAGGCAAGTTATGTTGAGCATGCCTAGCAGTCGATCCTACGCTGTCCGCACTAGAAACTATGTATCCACTGGAGCACAAACAGATGTATCAATTCCGCCTAATACCTCAATGGCTAATTGGCTTAAATCTACCCTTTCAAATTCAAAAAAAGAAAATCCTCAAAATAAAACTAGCGAAGCTACAAATACCCCAATCAGTATCCCTAGTGATACTCCATCGGTCTCATATGACACAGAGCAAACGAAATCTGACACAGGTTCAAAACAAATGGAAACTCCTACCAACAGTATGGAAGTAGATGAGCGTTTAGATAATGGGGAACCGATTTTGGAACTCCATGCAAATGACACCATGGATTCAGTACGCCCCTATTTTCCGAAAAAAGATAAAATAAAACAAGACAGACCGAAATGCTCCACTTCTAAAAAACAGTCAGACCAATCGACCACAACTAAACTCAAATAATGTCTAATATCATACAGTGGAACTGCAGAGGACTAAGAAGCAATTCTGACGACATAAAAGATTTACTGATTAAATATAATCCGATAGGAGTATGTCTACAAGAAACTTTCTTATCATCTCAAGCTTCACCAAAATTTACAAACTATACAATATATAGAAAAGACAGGATTTCGGAGTCTCCTGCTCGCGGAGGAGTAGCTGTGCTTATAAAATCAAACATACCGTCCAGGCAAATTCAATTACAAACTAGTCTAGAAGCTGTGGCAGCACGTATTTCAATCGGCATATCAATTACCCTAACTTCTATATATATACCCCCTTCTCAACCATTGTCAAATACAGAACTTGATAATTTGGTTATGCAACTACCATCTCCAATCTGCCTTTTTGGTGATTTCAATGGCCACCATCCATTATGGGGGTCGCCTGCGATTGACACAAGAGGCAAATTATTAGAAACATTCATGAATAATAACAGCCTAACTATACTAAATTCTGGATCTCCCACTTATATTCACCTATCTACAGGATCTACTTCTGCAATAGACTTGTCAATCTGCTCACCAGCAATTTTCCCAAGTATGACATGGTCAGTGCTAAACTATCCTCTAAACAGTGATCACTTCCCAATCCTTTGCTCATTACAAACACGGGTAACTGCAAATCTCGAGCACCGATCCACCTGGAAGTTCAAGAAGGCAAACTGGGAGAGCTACTGTACCCAGGTCCAGTTAGACAGGAGTTATGTTCAGCAACATCCAATTGAAGACGTAACTAACTACATTACCAATCAGATACTAAATGCAGCAAAAAATTCAATTCCGAAGTCACGACCCCACAAGTGCTCCCACCATAACAACTGGTGGAACACAGATTGTTCTAATGCCAAGCGTGAGAAAAACCGTGCTTGGAACAAATTCCGTAAGTTTCCTACAACCAGTAATCTAATAGAATACAAAAGACTTAAAGCCAAAGCAAGGCAGATTAGGAGAAAAGCCAAGCGTGACTCCTGGATATCATTTGCCTCAACTATCACCAAAGACACTGACCCACGATTCATTTGGAGAAGAATTAAAGCGCTAAATGGAAAATTCATTCGACCACCCTCTCCAATACTCTGTTGGAATGGAAAAGATCTCTCGGCACCTAAGGAAATCGCGAATGCGCTAGCAGAATCATTTTCTTCAATATCAGCTTCTGCTTCCTACTCCATCTCCTTTCAGCGCATCAAGGCAGAGGAGGAACGCCGCAAAATTAACTTTTCCACACGGCTCTCACTTCCATACAATCAACCATTTAATATAACAGAACTCAAAGAATCCTTAAATAAATCTTCAAATAGTGCTGCCGGCCCAGACGACGTACATTACATCATGCTAAAACAATTACTTGAAGGGGACTTACGTACCCTATTGATCTTCTATAATAGAATCTTCTCAGAAAATGATTATCCACTTCCGTGGTGTCATTCTCACATACTTGCCATACCAAAACCAGGCAAAGACCCTTCTTTGGTTGACAATTATAGGCCAATATCTCTCACAAGCTGCATGGGGAAAGTTTTTGAAAGAATGATACATACGAGGCTTACCTGGATCTTAGAAGCAGAGAACCTTTTAACAGATCATCAGAGCGGCTTTCGTAAGAACAGATCCACTCTTGATGTACTTATCAAAGCTGAATCGAATATTCGCAACGCCTTTGTCATGAAGCAACATCTAGTCATGGTCAATTTAGATATTGAAAAGGCATTTGATACTACCTGGCGACATGGTATTATTATGGACCTTTATAATCTAGGACTAAGGGGTCATCTCCCTCAGATAATTCAGAATTTCTTGCGCCACCGCTCTTTTCAGGTCCGTTATCAGAACGTACTGTCTACACCCCATATTCAGGAAGAAGGAGTACCGCAGGGATCTATACTCAGCGCAACGTTATTTGCAATTCGAGTCAACAGCATAACTAGAGACATCCCCAAAACTGTGGAGGCATATATGTACGCGGATGACCTCGCCATCTCTTGCCAATCGCAAAACATGAACACCATTGAGCGTCAACTCCAACTTGCCATTAACAGAATTGAATCCTGGATGTCACGCAACGGATATCGTCTAGCTGTACAAAAGTCTACCACCACTCACTTTTGTAAGAAACGTGCTGTCCACCACCATCCTGAATTACGGCTAAACAATTCTCCAATACCAGTAGTAAACAGCATCAGATTTCTCGGTCTGATTTTAGATAGTAAGCTTAACTTCCAAGCATATATCACATATCTACGACTACTTGTCTAAAACAGTTGAACATGCTTCGATCAGTCTCATCCATGTCGTGGGGAGCTGATCGGTACTCCTTACTTCACCTCTACAAATCTCTGATCCGTTCACGCTTAGATTATGGTTCTCCCGTATATGACTCAGCTAGGAAAAGCACATTAGATCGGCTGAATGCCATCCAGCACAGTGCCCTGAGGACTGCTCTGGGCGCATTCAGGACTTCTCCCATGCAAAGTCTTTATATCGAAGCCCACGAGCCTCCATTACATCTCCGTAGGAAAACATTATTGCTTTTCTATGCTTCGAAGATCCAGAGTCTTCCATCGCACCCCAGTTGGGAGTATCTTTATCACACTCGGTGGGATTCCTTTTATGAGAATAAGCCACATGAAAATCGACCTGCTTCTCTCAGGATCAAAGATCTTATTCTGAGTTGGAGCATTGATTTAGCTGATATTTATCAGAACACAACTGCACCCATTCCACCTTGGATGTATGTTTGTGCCTCACATGATGCACATTTTCTCCAGTGGGGGAAGAATGTCATATCTCCCAATAACATGAGACAGTTGCACTCAGCTCATGCTAATCTTAACTCAGATTTCTGTAAAATATATACTGATGGGTCCAAAACTGATAGTATGGTAGGTGCTGCAGCTGTCTTTCCTACATGTACAATTTCAGCCACACTACCTTTATCATGCAGTGTCTTCACTACTGAACTTTATGCCATCAAGTTAGCACTTAGTAAGATTATTGAACTTTGCATCTCACCCGCAATAATTTACACGGATTCCCTCAGTGCTATCAATGCCATAAGGAAGAATTTCTCCTCTTCTCATCCTACATTGAAAGAAATTCATTCCCAACTATTTTCCTGTAGTATGTCCAATCTGTCAATCTGCTTTTGCTGGATCCCTGGCCATTCTGGCATTCCGGGAAATGAAAGTGCAGACTATGCCGCTAAACATCCTCAACCCACTCTCTCACAACATCCTCAGGTTCCATACACTGATTACAAACCTGTTATTCGTAAAGCATGTTACCACAACTGGTCACAGATATGGAAAAGGAATACTAACAGCAAACTTTACCAAATAAAACAAGAACCAAAGCTGTGGCTCTCTTGCTTCAGACCAAACAGACGTGAGGAAGTGGTGTTGGCAAGGCTAAGAATTGGACATACACATCATACCCATCTCCACTTGCTATTGGGAGAAATCCCACCTCAGTGTTCATTCTGTAACAGTTGGCTCACAGTCCGCCATTTTCTGCTTGATTGTCCCTTGCATTCAACCATCTGGTCAAACACTTTTCAATCAATTTCCAGGCTTAATGTATCACCTGATTTATCTCATATCCTAGGAAACAATGCAAATATTGAAGAACTTTTAATATACTTAAAATGTATTGGCCTATACAACAGTATATAATTTAACAACTATAAAGATAGAGTCATGCAATTAAACGATGAATAGACACAATTTGGCCTCAGCTGCCCTTGTGTCTTTAAACCCAATAACAACAACAACAATGCACAGACGGCATGCCGAGGCGATGCTGTGCGTCCTATGTGTGGCTCCAAGGAGCATTCCCCAGAAGACTGTACGGCTTCCTCACCTACTTGCCCAAACTGTAAAGGACGCCATCCTGCATTTTCTAAAGCCTGTGACCTTTGTAAAACAGGGGAAAAAAATCCAGAAATATAAAGTGGAGCATAAAGTCACATACCATGAAGCAAGAAAGCAAGTATTGTTAACCATGCCTAGCCGATCATATGCATCGGTCATCAGAAGTAGCCGCTCAGTTGGTGTCTCCGTAGAACTTCTTATTCCACCTGGGCCAATACAGCGCTGCATCCAAAAAGAAACTTACAGTCAATGATATCAGCAATACACCGATTAGTATCCCAACTGATGCTATCTCATCATTTTCCGTGTGCATAGTACTAGGGTCAGGCGCCGCCTGTGCTTTCCCACATCTGTGCCATATGTACACTGTGAAGAAATAGAGAACTACTGTAAATGCCAGAAAAGTGTTCTGTGTTAAATACGCAGTATTTTGTTGGGTGTCCTGGAATTTGGCCGCAGCCTCTGGTGGGACTCTACGTTGCCCGCACACACGGTTAGGAGGTAGCCAGGTTGCCCATTATTCTCTGGCTGGTCTCTGCCAGGGTTGCCTAATCTTCCTGACAGAGACCAATATAAAAAACAAAAAACAACAACGGTTAGAGTGTGTGGGCTTTAGAGTCAAGAAAGGGGGGAACAGGTAGATGTATGGCGGATGAAGAAGCAGGCATCCCTTGATTATAATGGAGTACATCCATCAGGCGAAAATAGGGAATGGGAGTGGGAGAAAAGTTGCTGTGTAAGGGAGCACAAGCGTGAACACCATTTGGCACAATCTTCTTACTCCTCTCAATTCTGTCCGGTCGTTATGTCAATTTCAGCGGTGAGGTAGTTAAAGTCCTATCCGGTGATCTGTGTCTAAGTCAGTAGGAATATAAAAAGGAATGCAGCTGTGACGGTTCTATACTGGATCTTCTCAGATTTTATGGTGGTGTAGTCTCATTTTCTGGTAGGCCTCTGCATTGATTCCCAAAATATAGGTAGTTGTCTTCTCTTGGTTTAGATGATGATCCAGATAGTGACTATATCCATGGTAGGGTCTTCCGTCGTGCGAATAAATCCTGTGCATAGCGCGTAAAGGCGATATAGTCTTCTCCTCTTTCGAGAATGTGTTGTTCTTGGGTTTTTGGAAGGTAATATATCCTAGTCAGGAGGAGGAATCTCAAGTCTTCATATATTTCGCACTTGTACATCAGGTGGTCCCAACTTTCGCAAGGAGAGAGGAAGTCGTTCTGACCAGACTATGAATTGGACATACGCACATCACACATGGCTATTTACTGCGTGCTGAAGAACCTCCACGATGCCAAACATGCAATACTACCCAAACAATCAGACATATATTGATAGAATGCCCAACCTATGAAAATGATCGACAAAAGATTTTCTCATCATTATATAAAGGAAATCAAAACATCACCCTCAAAGATATCCTAAGTGACAAGGAACGTGTATCAGACATTTTCAGATTCATGCAGACAACTAACGTCTACCATCTACTATAAATAAAGATAGTGTATATAATCACAGAAAATATTTAACTCCCATGCATTCGATCAACATATAGAGAATGAATATTCATACAAAGAACGTAATATAACAAACGAACTGGCGCACTATGATCTTCTTGGCCCTGGGTGCCAAGCGTTATTATGATCGAGCGATTCTTTGAGCTATTTATAGAGCGTTTTCTCACTGCGACAGTTCTTGTTAATTTGGAAAGTTTTTCTTACGTTTAAAGTAATTTATTGTTAACTTAGTCTTATAAATTGTAAGTTACAGAAAGGAAAACCACCTTTCTTTTTTCTTTCCTTAAAACTAACAAACTAACTTACACCGCTTGGTCACTCTAGAGGCACTGCTCCTGCCTCCACGTGGCGGGCCGGTAACCTTGCCAGGAAAGGTTCTCTGCCAAGGGCTAAAAGGGAGCTAACATGGATCACGAAGACCGTTATCCATCTGTTGAGCCTCATACCTCAACCTGTTCAAGGATAGACCAAACTGATTTTGACACTTCCCATCCTAAGAGCAAAGAACAGAAGGATCAAAAAAGGAATCACCACTGTTTCTTATAATACATTCCCAAACAAGTCAACCGATAGGTGCACTTTCTCCACTTCTTATCCAGGAATGTCTCGAGAATGCTGCAGGACCACTTAAAATGATGAAAAGACTCCGCTCCGGAGATCTACTTGTAGAGACTATGAATAGTAGGCACTCTGAAGCCCTGCTAAGAATCTAATCTCAAAATTTGCGAATATTCCTGTCACAGTAACTCCACATGCCACCCTAAATTCATCCAGAGGAGTGCTGTCTGAGTGGGACTTAATAAATGTTACTGAAGAGAAATTAGTCCAAGAGCTACAAGACCAAAAAGTCGTACAAGCAAAGCGAATTAAAATAAAAAAAAGACGGTGAACTGGTTCCTACACGCAGTGTTATACTGACCTTTTCAACACCAATCCTTCCAGCTACAGTTAAGGCTGGATATCTGAACTGCCATATCCGACGGCCCCGAGTGCCAAGCGACGGTGACCTAGCGATTTTTTGTGCCATATATATAGAGTGCTCTTACTCAGCGAATAAGTTATATTTATTTTAGTGTCTTTTCTTCCTGTTTTACTCAAGTGATTCTTTACTTAAAAGCTTTCAAATAAGAATCCAGAAAGGAAATTCACCTTTCTTTCCTTATACATATATATTTATTTAATCCGTACTAACCCAACTAACTTCCTCAACCGCTTGGTCACCGGTGGCATAGCTCCTGCCTCCACGTGGCGGGGCCGGTAACTTGGGATAAGAAAGTTACTCTCCTGGGGCTAAAAGGAGCAAAGATGAACTTAAATAATTTTCCTCCTTTAGAGCCATCAAGGTCAGAAATGTCCAATGAAAATGACTCAAACCAACCTAAAAGACTTCGAAGAGAATTAGAGTGTCATAACCTCCCTAACTTTCTGATGATACACTCTCTGTCTACTCAGCCTGTGGGCTGAGTATCACCAATTATATGATCCAAAAATATTTAGAATCAATTGCAGGATCACCAAAAATGGTGAAGATGCTACAATCAGGAGACCTCTTCGTTGAAACAGCCACCGCTAAACATTCTGAGTGGCTATTAAAGACAAAAACAGTTGGTGGGTTGCCAGTATCTATTATCCCCACAATACTTTAAATTCATCGAAAGGCGTCATCACAGAGTGGGACCTGCTTTCAGTGTCTGAGGAGGAATTAGTCCACGAACTTAGTAATCAGAAGGCAATCAGTGCGAAGCGCATAATGATTAAAAAAGATGGAAATCTCGTACCAACTCGGTCCATCATTTTAACCTTCAGTACTCTTGATTTGCCATCCATTGTAAAAGCTGGCTATTTAAACTGCCGGATTCGGCCGTACATCCCGAATCCTCTTCGCTGTTTTAAATGCCAGAAATATGGCCATTCTCAGCAGACATGCAGAGGTAATGCCATCTGTCCAATATGTGGCTGTAAGGTCCATACACAAACAGATTGGCCCCGGGTGCCAAGCGTTATAGTGATCAACCGATTCCCTGAGTGATTTCTAGAGCGTTTTTATCAAAGCTACAGTTATATTCATTTGTAAAAGTTTTCTTACGTTCCCATTAATTATTTGTTTACTTAGTATTACGAATTGTAACTAAGTTACAGGAAGGAAAACCACCTTTCTTTTTTTCCATTACACTAACTTACTAACCTTTACACCGCTTGGTCACTCTGGCGACACTGCTCCTGCCTTCCCGTGGCGGGGCCGGTGACCTAGAAGAAGAAATCCACTCTCCCGGGGCTGAAAGGAGCAAAGATGGAAAACAGTTCTTTTCCACCTTTAGAGCCATCGAGCTCAAGACTAGAAAATGACACTGAAAATGACTATTCTCAACCAAAGAGGATGAAAACAACCCCACAAGAGGAAATACCAGCATTCCTCATACTGTACTCTCTATCAGAGCTGCCTCTGAGTAAACTATCCCCATTCCTTGTCCAAAAAATGCATCGAGTCTACTGCAGATTCACCAAAAACAGTAAAGCGGCTCCAGTCTAGGGACCTTCTGGTAGAGACCATGAAATCCGAGCATTCCGAAAAATTATTAAACATGACTACTTTTGGCGGACAACCAATAAAAGTTACTCCCCATGCCACCTTAAACTCCTCAAATGGAGTAATCGTAGAATGGGACTTGTTAACTGTATCAGAGGAGGGAATAGTTCAAGAGCTACGTGAACAAAAAGTCAAACAAGCAAGGAGAATTATGACTCGGAAAGATGGTGTTCTTGTTCCCACTAGGAGCATAATTCTCACTTTCAGTTCTCCCATCCTACCATCATCTGTTAAAGCAGGCTATCTCCATTGCCGTGTCCGTCCTTACATCCCGAACCCAATCAGGTGCTACAAGTGCCAAAAATACCGACACTCCCAAACTGCATGTCGAGGTGAGTCAGTATGTCCAATTTGTGGATCGAAGGCGCACAATCAAACTGAATGCACTGCTACTACTTCTCTTTGCCCAAACTGTAAGGGTGATGACCCAGCATTTTCCAAAAATAGATCGAACTTTGGAAGCAAGGAAAAAAAATCCAAAAATATAAAGTTGAGAATAAAGTGACATATTCAGCGGCGAGAAGGCAAATGCTAAAAACAGATCCAAAATGCACATATTGTTTAGCACCCGTTGCTGCTAAACAATTTCAGTCAATAGCTACACAAACAGATGTTGCCGTTCCCCCAAATATGTCTATCGCTAATTGGGCACGCTCCATGCTCTGGCCCCGGGTGCCAAGCGTTATAGTGATCAAGCGATTCTCAGTGATTTCTAGAGCGTTTTTCTTGAAGCTGCAGTTTTTGTTCAGTTAAAAAAGTTTTCTTACGTTTTCATTAAATACTAGTAAACTTAGACTTACGATCTGTACGTAAGTTTCAGAAAGGCAAATCACCTTTCTTTTTTTCATTTAAACTAATATACTAACTCTTATACCGCTTGGTCACTCTAGCGGCACTGCTCCTGCCTCCCCGTGGCGGGGCCGGTAACCTGGGAGAAGAAATCCACTCTCCCGGGGCTGAAAGGAGCAAAGATGGATAACAATTCGTTTCCACCTTTAGAGCCTCCGAGCTCAAAACTAGCGACTAAACACACCGATGATGACTTCTCCCAACCCAAGAGGTTGAAAACAAATCCTCAAGAGGAGATACCAGCATTTCTCATACTGCACTCTACATCAGACCAGCCTTTGAGTAAATTGTCCCCATTCCTTGTGCAAAAATGCTTAGAGGCTGTCGCAGGTTCACCAAAATCAGTAAGGCGACTCCAGTCTGGGGATCTTCTGGTAGAGACCACGAAATCCCAGCATTCTGCAAAGCTATTAAATCTGACAACTTTCGGCGGACATCCAATAAAAGTCACTCCCCATGCCACCTTAAATTCCTCCAAGGGAGTAATTGCAGAATGGGACTTATTAACCGTATCAGAGGAGGAAATAGTCAAAGAGCTACGAGAACAAAGAGTCATCCAAGCCAGGAGAATCATGACCCGTAAAGATGGTACTCTCATTCCAACAAGGAGCATAATCCTCACTTTTAGCTCTCCCATCTTACCAACATCTGTCAAAGCAGGCTATCTCCATTGCCGTGTCCGACCCTACATCCCAAACCCAATCAGGTGCTATAAGTGCCAAAAATATGGACACTCTCAGACTGCATGTAGAGGTGAGGCAATATGTCCTAACTGCGGATCGAAAGACCACAATCAATCCGATTGCAATGCTACCACTCCTAATTGCCCAAATTGTAAAGGGAATCATCCAGCTATCTCTAAAATATGCGAACAATGGAAGCAAGGGAAAAAAATACAGAAATATAAAGTGGAAAACAAAGTCACTTATTCAGAGGCGAGAAGAGAAATAATCAAAATGGAGCCAAAGCGAACGTATGCCACAGCTGCCAAACAGGTGCAATCAGTAAGTATCCAAACGGATGTTACAGTTCCTCCTGATACATCTATCGCGAATTGGGCACGATCCATACTCACTCCTCCCAAACAGTGTCCTTCACAACAAACAACTGAACAAGCCAGCAATACTCCAATCTCCATTCCAGCCGATGCGTCAACAATGAAACCAAAAGCTACAGAAACCCCAATGGTGCATCCACGGATTTCAACGGAAATGGATATTGATCAGGAGAAAAATTCAGATGATGGAATTTTAGAACTCCACGCAACTGATGAGATAGACACAACACGTCCTTTCTTTCCTAAGAAAGACAAAGTAAAAATAGAGAGGTATAAACAAGCTACAACCAAAAAACTGTCAGAAGCAAAAACAACTAACAAGAACGCATAATGGAAAGAATTCTTCAGTGGAATTGTAGAGGCTTTCGTAATGCAAAAGATGACTTGCATGATCTCGTAAACCGCTATGAACCAGCATGTATATCCCTACAAGAAACCTATTTAAATCCACAAGTGTGTCCTACCATTAAAAATTATACCATGTTCAGAAGAGATAGGAGTATCGACTCGCCAGCTCGTGGAGGCGTGGCAGTTCTTGTTAGAAATAATATTCCATCTAAACCTGTTGCTCTTCAGACTCCTTTTGAGGTAGTGGCAATGCGCGCAGAAATTGGCATGACTATTACAATAGCATCTATATATATTCCCCCAAATTCCTCAATCTCCTCAGAAAATCTAGAAAATCTAATAGACCAGCTACCACCTCCTTTCTATTTACTCGGAGATTTCAATGCTCATCACTCGCTGTGGGGATCTCCAATTTACCTTTTACCATTCACGAATTACATAGAGCTTTGTCAACATCTAGACGCAGTGCTGTAGGACCAGATAACATTCACTATTCCATGATTCAGGAACTAAGTACCGAATCATTACAGTTACTTCTTCATCTATTCAACAGACTCTTCCTGGAAGATAAATTTCCTAATCAATGGCATCACGCTACGGTCCTTGCCTTCCCTAAACCAGGTAAAGACCCTACAAATCCCACTCATTATAGACCAATCGCCTTGACCAGTTGCATTTGCAAAATTCTCGAAAAGATGGTGAACCGCCGACTGATCTGGTACCTTGAAAATCTCAATCTGCTACATTCTGCACAATACGGTGTCCGACAAAACAGATCTACACTAGATATACTAGTCAGACTAGAAAATTCCATCCGAAATGCATTCCTCAGATCGGAACACCATGCCCCTCGACGTGGGCACCTGTACGTGGTGAGGGGACCTCCCAGTGATGCTGCTGGACTTCCAGACTAGCATCACTGGGATCCAACGCCCACAGCCTAGGTTCCGGGCTTACATCAATGGAATCCGGCGTGTTTGCCGTGCGCTGCGACCCGTGGAAATTCGGAAAGGGGGATCCTGGTGGTTGAGGGGCCCAGCTTCAATACACCACTTTGGCCCCTGCTTCGACAAGACGGGTGGTCCTGGAAGGCCCGGCTAGGATCAATCGGCTAGTAGGTTCGCCTGCGAGGGTCAACCGTGTCAATGCCACGCCCCTACCCTCATGGTCCGAGGGACAGGATTCAGGCTGGCGGCGGTGCGGGTATAGTGTCTGGGTAGCCCTGGCGTCCCACTCCCGAGCGCATTTATTGCATGCCGGGTAGTGGGCGTCCCTTTGGGCTCCGTGGTGGGTGGGGAGCCCGGGCACTGAACAATTAAAAAAACTATATGAATCCTGATAAACGTATTCCTTCAGGGGCCCCAACCCGGTCCCTATCTGAAAATAACGACGGAGAGGCAGATAGCATTATTGCTACAAAGAGGCAGCGAACCGAACTACCATCAGGGCCTGTCCCAAGGTTCTTAATAATGCATTCCACCAATGAAACACCGATTGGTAAAATGTCGCCCTTTTTTATACAAAAAGGGTTGGATGGGTTAGCAGGTACACCCAAGTCAGTTAAGAGGCTCCGTTCTGGGGACCTCTTGATTGAAACAAAAAATGACGGGCAGTCTGAACATCTACTCCGAGTAACATCAATCGGAGGTATACCCATAACAGTGACACCACACAGAACACTAAATTCATCGAGAGGTGTCATTTCGGAGTGGGACCTTCTCGACGTCACCGAGGAGGAAATCTGCTCCGAATTACAACCACAGGGAGTTACTGCCGTCAAGAGAATCACTGCGCGAAGGGATGGGAAAATTGTTAAAACCAGGAGTGTTATCCTGACTTTTAACTCTCCCAAACCTCCTGATGAGATTAAAGCTGGATACATCAACTGTCCAGTACGTCCATACATTCCGAACCCTTTACGGTGTTTTAAATGTCAGAAGTATGGACATTCTCAAATGGCCTGCCGTGGAGTCCTTGCATGCGCCCGGTGCGGTGCAAAGGACCACGAAACAACAGCATGTTCAGCCACTAAACCCACCTGCATTAACTGTGAGGGAGAACATCCGGCCTATTCAAGAGCATGCCAGAGGTGGAAAGAAGAAAAAGAAATTCAACGGCTGAAGGCAGAGCTAAACATATCGTACCAGGAGGCAAGAAAAGCAGTGAAACCTCTTAACATCAAAAAACCTACCTACGCCCAGAAGGTAGCAGGGAGATGTTCGATTGGGACTCAGACGGACATGTCTGTCCCTCCAAAAGAATCATTTACTCCCATTGCACGTTATCTTTTAAGCTCCCAAAAACCTGCACAAAAGGACCAATCAGCTGCCACTCCTATATCGATACCTCCTAATGCTCCACAAGTAACAAAAGCAAAAGAAAAGAATAAGAAAGGGGAAGTAACACCTAGTACCCAGGAAAACATGGATGTCGAGCAGAAGGAGGTACATGATGAGTCAGTTTTGGAACTCTTTGCTGAGGAAGAAATGGACACAGGACAGCGTCCATACTTCCCCAGGAAAGATAAATCCAAGACTGACAAAATTAAGCCCTCAGCACCTCGGAAGCCGCCTGATGGACCCACCAAGTCCAAATAATGGCTAAATTCCTACAGTGGAATTGTCGTGGATTCCGGCAAAATACTGACGACATCAAGGCACTCCTGCAAAAGCACAAACCAGTTTGCTTTTGCGTACAGGAGACTTATTTAAAGGCAAATGATGACCCCACCATGTATAACATTACCATCATTCGTAAGGATAGAATTGTGGATGGGTCTGCCCACGGAGGAGTCGCAATCCTCGTCGGCAACCAGATCCCATTTCAGGCTTTGCAGCTTACAACTAGCATTGAAGCTGTAGCAATTCGCCTTACAGTGGGGTTCTTATTAACTGTCTGCTCTGTTTATTTGCCACCTGGGATTGACATCCCCCAGAAAGACCTTGATGATCTTATCATGCAATTGCCCTCCCCTTGTTTAATTCTTGGGGATTTCAATGGACATAACACTCTGTGGGGTAGTGCTGACATCAATGGAAGGGGACGAGTCATAGAGCATATGCTCACTGACAATGATCTCTCCCTCCTAAATGTGGGAACAAACACCTTCTTCCACATGCCTACCCGTACATTCTCTGCCATTGATCTTTCTATCTGCTCCCCTTCTCTCCTTCCTTCACTTACTTGGGAGGTAGAAGAAAATCCATATGGAAGCGATCACTTCCCCGTGATAACAACCCTAACTAATGGTAGACCCTGTCTGCCATTTAGTTTACCGCGGTGGAAGATCGATCAGGCTGACTGGAATGCCTTTCAATATCTGGCAAACTTTGACATCACTACAGTCAGTCAGGAGCCAATCAATGAAGCAGTCATGTATGTCACAGAAACGATTGTCCAAGCAGCTGCAATTGCAATCCCAAAATCATCCAGCCGGTTCCCACTATTCCCCAAACCTTGGTGGAATTCAGAATGCACGGCAGCAAAAAAAGCGCAAAACAAAGCGTGGGGGATATTCCGCCGATATCCCACCACTGAAAATTTAATATCCTTCAAACGTGCACGTGCAAAAGCACGTTATGTACGACGTCAGAGCCAAAGGAAATCTTGGATTCGTTTTACATCTTCCATAACTCAGGCTGCTAGCTCAAAGGTAGTCTGGGATAAGATCCGGAAAATGAAGGGAAAATATCCACCATGCCCTTCTGTGATCCTCGAGCATAACGGATGTCCAATTGCAGATCGAACTGCAGTAGCAAATACTCTAGGGGAAACATTTGCAAAAATATCTGCAATAACATCTTTTCCCGCAGAGTTTTTGGCCCTGAAAGAGAAAAATGAGAAAAACCCCCTGAACTTCTATTCAAAAGGGCTTGAATCGTATAACAAGCCCTTTTCACAGGAGGAGTTAAATGCTGCACTCTTTCTCACGCACGCAAGTGCTGTGGGGCCCGATGACATCCACTACGAAATGGTAAAACACCTCACACCACAATGTAAGGATCACCTTTTAATTCTGTTTAACAGAATTTTTCTTAATAAACAATTTCCGGACTCCTGGCGGAAAGCAATCGTCCTTGCCTTCCCAAAACCAGGAAAGGATCCTAGAAATCCAAGTAATTATCGTCCTATTGCTCTGACAAGCTGTTTGTGCAAAGTCCTGGAAAGAATGGTTAATGCACGCCTTGTATGGTATTTAGAAACAAATGGTCTGCTTTCCAGGACACAGTGCGGCTTCCGAAGAAATCGATCCACTCTGGATCATTTAATCCGATTGGAAACGTCCATTCGTGACGCTTTTATTAAATCCGAGCATTTGGTAGCAGTTTTCTTTGATATTGAAAAAGCGTACGACACAGCCTGGCGATTTGGAATTTTAAAAGACCTCTATAACTTTGGTCTTAGAGGTAACCTTCCTGTTTTTATTAAAAACTTTCTTTCGAATCGCCAGTTTCAAGTCCGTTTAGGATCCACCCTCTCTCGAGTTTTCTCTCAGGAAGAGGGAGTCCCACAAGGATCCGTTCTAAGTGTTACGCTTTTCGCAATCAAAATAAACTCTATCACAGAACAACTTCCACCCACTGTAAACAATGCCCTCTATGTAGACGACTTTGCCATATTTTGCAATTCATGCAATATGAGGGTCATTGAAAGGCAACTGCAGAAAACCATTGATCGTCTCACAGCTTGGTCTTTGGCTAATGGGTTCAGATTTTCATCACAGAAGACCGTTTGTGTACACTACTGTCGCAAACGTAACCTTCATCCTGACCCAGAATTAAGGCTTGGGCAAAATAACATCCCAGTTGTAGCAGAATTCAAATTCCTTGGACTTATTTTCGACAAAAAGCTGACATTTTTACAACACATTCGTCAGCTGAGGACAAGATGTGTCAAAGGGCTTAACATCCTTCGTGCCCTTTCATCAACTTCATGGGGCGCAGATCGTTCTACCCTTCTTCGCCTTTACCGAGCACTTGTCCGTTCCAAACTCGACTATGGGTCTCAGGTTTATGGTTCTGCTAGAGATAGTGCACTTCGGTGGTTAGATCCAATCCACCATCAAGCCATCCGGACAGCCACTGGAGCATTTCGCACATCTCCTGTCCAAAGCCTTTACGTCGAAGCAAATGAACCATCTCTGTCTCTTCGACGTAAGCAGTTGTCCTTACAGTATGCATTCAAATTAAAATCCCTGCCCGATCATCCCACGTGGCCATCCGTGTTTGAGCCGCGTTGGGAAAATCTCTACAACACCCGTCGGACTGCCAACAAACCTTTTGGTATTCGCATTCAAGGGCTGCTGAATGAGCTGAACTTGACGGTAGACAATGTTGCCCAGTCACCAAGGCAATTCTTTCCACCCTGGCATGCTCATTTTCCAACTTGCGACTTCTCCCTTAAGATCTGGGAGAAGGCTACTACACCGCCATCTGTCTACCAGCAACTCTTTGCAGTACATCGACAGCAGTATTCTGACTTTCTGCCAATCTATACAGATGGCTCAAAGTTAGAATGTCATGTGGGATCTGCTGTTGTGTTCCCTCACAAAACAATATCCTATAAGATCCCACAAGAAACTAGCATTTATACTGCAGAGTTGCATGCAATACAAACAGCCCTAGATCACATTAAAAATTGCGACTACCAGAGGTATATGATTTATTGCGATTCATCAAGCGCGTTACAGGCTCTGGTATCGGTGAGTTTTAATCCTCATCCGATCCTGTCCAGGATCCGGCAGATTCTTTTTTCTCTCATAGAATTGGAATATGATATTCACTTTTGCTGGATCCCAAGCCACATTGGGATCCAGGGAAATGAATCGGCTGATGCCGCTGCTAAATCAGCCATTTCCCTGGATAATCATTGCCTGTCAGTCCCCTATACAGACTACAGGCAAATAATACGTTCTAAATTACTCTCCCAATGGCAAGATTCTTGGCACGGACAGGCCACAAATAAATTACATCGCATTAAGCCTGTAATTGCGCAATGGCAGTCCAGTCTACGCAGGGTCCGAAGAGAGGAAGTTGTTCTTGCTCGGCTCCGCATAGGTCATAGTTATCTAACCCATTCCTACTTGCTGAGGGCGGATGACCCACCTATGTGCGAGATATGTAATGTTATTTTAACCATTAGTCATATTTTAATAGAATGTCCTGATTTTATAGAAGCGCGACGTTTGTATTTTACCGCTTTTACTAATGTGACTGAGCCATTTACACTCAGTCACATTATAGGTGACAGAGACAATATGTCTGACGTTTTTAACTTTTTACAGTCTATTAATTTTTATAAAAGAATCTAAGGTTTACACTTTTTATACTTTTACTATACATCTTTTGACAATGATTTATTACTTGACGTGGTAGCTTTGGCTACCAAAATGTTTAGTAGCGTTTTAAAATTTGACTTGGCGCATTATGGCCTTAGCTGCCAATGCGCCATAAAAAACCAAATCAAATCAAATCAAATCGGAACACCATGTGTTAGTCTGCTTTGACATCAGTAAGGCCTATGATTCTACGTGGAAGTATGGAATACTCCGTGAATTACATCGTCATGGACTTCGGGGTCACCTCCCGATTTTCATACAGAATTTTCTATGCAAGCGTACATTCCAGGTTCGATTCAAAACCTCACTGTCCCAAGTATTTTCCCAAGAAGAAGGAGTTCCTCAAGGCTCTGTACTCAGTGCTTCACTTTTTATAATTGCAATAAACACCATTGCCGGACAAATTCCAAACACTATTGATAAAGCACTGTTTGTATACGACCTGAGTATTTGGTGTCATGCAAAAAACATGAATACTATTGAGAGACAGTTGCAAGGGGCAATAAATAAGATCTGTTCATGGGCTCAGACTAATGGATTTCAACTTTGTCCGGAAAAAACATTTTGCATCCATTTTTGCCGCCAACGAAAACTCCATCCCAATCCAGAGCTAGAACTGAATCGCCAACCAATAGCAGTTCAACCGAGCATACGGTTCTTAGGAATCACTTTAGACCAGAAACTCACCTTTGTTGAGCATATCAAAAGACTAAGAAACTCATGTCAACAAAAACTAAATATCATCCGGGTTCTCTCTGCAACTAATTGGGGAGCTGATCGCCTTACTTTATTACGGCTATATAGAGCATTAATAAGATCAAAACTTGACTACGGAGCACAAGTCTATAGTTCAGCAAGACCTAGTGCCCTTCGCTGGCTTGACCCTATCCATCATAGTGGCATACGGATTGCATTAGGAGCATATCGCACGTCTCCAATACATAGCTTATATGCTGAAGCACACGAACCTCCTCTTTCGATCAGGCGACAACAACTGATACTACGTTACGCCTATAAAATTAGATCTATGCCAGAACACCCAAATTGGCAGATACTTTTTTCATCACAGCACACCAGGTTATACCAAAACCGCCCTAATGTTAATCGTCCTTTGGGCATGAGAATAAAACACCTCTTAGAAGAACTAAATCTGACCTTAGACAATGTGGCAAATAGCCTCCCATCCTCTCTTGCTCCTTGGAATATCATTCCGCCCACATGTGACTTACATCTACATGAATGGAATAAATCTACACTGCATAGAGAAAACTTCTTGCAGCTATACCATGCAGTAGTGAACCAGTTTCCTAGCTTTTCCATAGTACATACTGATGGATCAAAGAATGATGTCCACGTTGGAATCGCCGCAGTTTTCCCAAACATCACATTAGCTTATCAGTTATCACGTGAGTTCAGTATATTTTCCGCAGAACTAATAGCAATTCAGGTTGCACTGAATCATATCGAGTCTTCCGATATTAACAACAGCATTATTTTCACAGATTCCTTAAGTGCCCTTCAAGCACTAAAAAACACAATGAACATGACCCACCCAGTCGTGGAAAGAATAGTCAACTCTCTGCATACCTTATCAGTACTTGGGAAAAACATACACTTCTGCTGGGTCCCAGGACATATGGCAATTCCTGGAAATGAACTAGCGGACAATGCTGCCAAATTAGCTCACCTTTCATCTGAGAACAAGTGGAAAGTGCCTCATCAAGACTATCGACCAATAATCCATGAAACATGCACGCGCCAATGGCAGTTATTATGGGAAAATCAGCCAAACAATAAACTTCGAAGTATCAAGCCAAACCTTGAGCGATGGCCTTCCAGCTTCAGTTCAATCCGACACCAGGAGGTAATATTGGCTCGTCTGCGAATAGGACATACAAATGTAACTCATGGTTATCTTTTAAGAGGAGAGATACCCCCTCAATGTCATCACTGTAATACAATGCTCACAGTGAATCACATTCTGGTCGAATGCACAAAATATACAAGAGAACGCCAGATGCTTTGCACTTCAGCCACAACAAAAGATCCTACACTCACCTCAATTTTAAACAATGAGACAAATGTCTCAAGCATTTATAATTTTCTCAAGATAATTAAAGTATATCACCTCCTTTAGTTAGAAAAACCTTTTGGTCCCTTCTTTCCATTTTCTCTATTTGAAAAGAAATTACATGCATAGTTACCATATGCATGGCGCACTATGGCCATAGTTGCCGATGCGCCCAATAAATTCCGAAACAAACAAACAAAACAAACAAACTAATTAGGCCACCGAGAATTTAAAAAAAAAAAAATTTTTAAATATTACCTAGTCTTGGCGCACCATAGCCGTAGTTGCTAGTGCGCCAAAAAAAATCCAAACAAACCAAACCAAACCAAATATTACAAGCTGCCAACTCTACAATACCAAAGTCCTTGCCTGGGAAACGCAAACACAATAATTACTGGTGGAATCCGGATTGTACATACGCTAAACAGCAAAAAAATAGGGCTTGGAATTTGTTCCGCAAATTCCCCACAACCAGTAACCTAATTAGTTTTAAAAGAATGAAAGCTAAGTTCCGCCAAATAAGAAGGAAAGCAAAAAGAGAAGCATGGATTAGCTTTTCCTCTAGTATAAACAAGGACACAGATATCAGACTCATCTGGAAGAAAATACGAACAATTGATGGCAAATATGTCCAGTCCCCATCCTCAATATTAAACTGGAAAGGAAAGGAGTTGTCCTCTCCGGCAGAAATTGCAAATGCCTTAGCCGAATCATTTGCCTGTATATCAGGTGTATCCACCTACGATCCAATCTTTCAGAAAATTAAAAAATCATCAGAGCAGCATAAGATCAATTTCTCCACCAGAGTTTCACACCCGTACAACCAGCCATTTACATTAACAGAACTTTTAGGGGCGCTCAATAAAACTTCCAGTAGTGCTGCTGGTCCAGATGGGATCTACTACATCATGATAAGCCAACTAAACAACAGAACAAAAAGGGTATTGTTAAAATATTACAATCGAATATTTCTAGAAAATATTTACCCAAACTCATGGCGTCACTCAATTATACTAGCCTTTCCAAAGCCAGGAAAGGATCGCAGCTTTCCACATAATTACAGGCCGATTTCACTGACCAGCTGCTTAGGCAAAGTCTTGGAAAAAATGGTTCACAGGCGGCTAACGTGGTTCCTGGAAACTAACAACTTGCAAAATAACAATCAGTACGGGTTTCGAAAGAACCGGTCCACGTTAGATGTAATGATAAAAGCAGAAGCAAACATCCGAAATGCCTTTATAAGGGGACAACATCTGGTCATGATCAATCTTGATATTGAGAAAGCCTTTGATAACACCTGGCGATACGGTGTACTTCAAGATCTTCATTCTTTTGGCTTGAGAGGTCATTTACCCCACTTTATACAAAACTTCCTATGCCACAGAACATTTCAGGTTAGATACATGAACAATTTATCTAAATCATTTGAACAAGAGGAGGGTGTTCCTCAGGGGTCCATTCTTAGTCCGACGTTATTTTCAATAAGAATTACAAACATGACACAGGATGTACCTAATACAGTAGAATCGTATATGTTCGCTGATGACCTCGTTGTTTCTTGTCAATCCCAATCCATGAACACCATTGAAAGACAACTCCAAATTTCCATCGCTAAAATTGAATCATGGGCATTGCGGAATGGCTATTACCTATCAGAAAAGAAATCTAGTGCAATTCATTTTTGTAAAAAACGCAAACTTCACCCAGATCCAGAAATATTTTTAAAAAACAACCTGATTCCTGTCACTAACAGTTTCCGACTGTTGGGGTTATACTTAGATAACAAACTTAATTTTGCTTCCCATATTGCTTTCCTTCGAACTACATGTCTAAAAAAACTGAACATCCTGAGAGCAGTCTCTGCTAAGTCCTGGGGTGCTGACAGAAGCTCTCTCCTTCATCTGTATAGAGCTTTAATAAGATCACGATTAGACTATGGATCACCTGTCTATGACTCCGCTAGGAAAAGTTCACTGTTACGTCTGAACACCATACAGCATAGTGCTCTTAGGATAGCTGTGGGAGCCTTCAGAACATCTCCGGTCCACAGCCTGTATATTGAGGCAAATGAACCCCCTTTGCATCTCAGGAGAAAATCCTTATTGTGTAAGTATGCAGCAAAAATTAAAAGCATGCCATTCCACCCTAGCTGGCAGTACCTGTTTGATCCTCAATATGCTGAATTATATCACAATAAGCCTAATGAAAACCGCCCTGCAGGGATTCGCCCCTCGACGTGGGCACCTGTACGTGGTGAGGGGACCTCCCAGTGATGCTGCTGGTTTTCCAGATTAGCATCACTGGGATCCAACGCCCATACCTTGGTTCCAGGGTTACATCATTGGAATCCGGCGTGTGCAGCCGTGCGCCGCGACCCGTGGAAGCGGAAAGGGGGATCCTGGTGGTTGAGGGGCCCAGCCTTAATACACCACTTTGGCCCCTGCTTCGACGAGACGGGTGGTCCCGGACCGGCTCGACTGGGATCAATCGGCGGGTGGTATTATACTGCTAGGGTCAACTGCGTTCCAATAAGTCTCCCTCCCTATGGTCCTGGGACGGGATAAAGACTTATTGGTAACGTGGGTATGGTGTTCTAAGCGAACTCGGCGTCCCATTCGTGTACGCAGTACCTGCTAGTTCACGAGTGGGCGCCCCCTCGTAGGGCTCCGTGGTGGGTGAGGTACTTAGGCATCAGACATTTTTCTTTACTCTCATGAGTAATTCAAATCCCCTTTCTTCTGGGGCCCCAACAAGGCCCCTACCTAATCGAGATGATGACGCAGATAACACCTCTGCAAAACGAGCCAGAACTGAGGATAAATCACCACCATTAGTGACACCGCTTTTCCTCATTCTCCATTCCACCGGAGAGCAGTCCATTGGAAAGATGTCACCCTTCTTCATCCAGAAAGGATTAGAAGGGTTGGCAGGTTCACCAAAATCTGTAAAAAGACTGCGTTCTGGCGACCTTTTGGTCGAAGCTTCTACCACCAAGCAAGCGGAAAAAATCATAAAGGCTACATCCATAGGGGGAATACCTATCATCGTAACCCCTCATAAAACTCTAAATTCTTCACGTGGTGTCATATCAGAGTGGGACCTTCTTCATGTTTCTGAAGAAGAGATCTGCTCTGAATTGAAAGACCAAGGAGTGACAGCTGTAAAGAGAATATCGATACGGAAGGATGGGAATCTCGTCCCTACCCGAGTTCTCATCCTCACGTTTAACACCCCACGGCCTCCAAATTCCATCAAGGCAGGTTATCTAAACTGCCCAGTGAGGATTTATATCCCAAACCCACTGCGGTGTTTTAGATGCCAAAAATACGGCCACTCACAAACATCTTGTCGTGGTAACCCTGCCTGTGCTCGATGTGGTGTTAAAGACCACGAGAGCAAGGAATGTACAGCTCCAAAACCCGCCTGTGTTAACTGCCAAGGTGAGCACCCCGCCTATTCAAGAGCATGCCAGCGGTGGAAAGACGAAAAAGAAATCCAAAAACTAAAAACAGAGCTGAATATTTCCTACCCAGAGGCCAGAAAACGTATCCAACCAGTAAATAGCGGGAAACCTTCATATGCCCAGAAGGTTTCTGCTAAGAGCACTATCGGGACACAAACTGAGATGACTATACCACCAAGAGAGTCATTCACCCCGATTGCACGCTATTTATTGAGTTCTCAAAAGCCCACCAAAAAAACACAGTCAGTTGCCACTCCTATATCCGTACCTCCTAGTGCTCCACCACTACCAAAACCAAGTGGTAAAGAGCCTGAAGTAACAACAGAAAGAATGGATGTAGAGAACAAGGAGGTACAGGATGAATCAGTCTTGGAACTCTTTGCGGAGGAAGAAATGGACACGGGACATCGTCCATTCTTCCCCAAAAAAGACAAAGCCAAGACTGATAAAAGTAAGCCCTCAGCACCTCGGAAGCCGCCTGATGGACCCACCAAGCCAAAATAATGGCTAAATTCCTACAATGGAATTGTCGTGGATTCCGGCGAAATACTGATGACATCAAGGCCCTCCTGCAAAAGCACGAGCCAGTTTGCTTTTGCTTGCAGGAGACTTATCTAAAGGCAAATGATGATCCCACCCTGCATAACATCACAATCTTTCGTAAGGATAGAATTGCGGATGGTCCTGCTCATGGAGGAGTGGCTATCCTTGTGGGTAATCAGACCCCAGTTCAGCCCTTGCTAATTACAACCAGCATAGAGGCTGTTGCAATTCGCCTTACAGTGGGATTTTTAATAACGGTCTGCTCGATTTATTTGCCACCTGGGACTGACATCTCCCAGGAAGACCTTGATGATCTTGTAACGCAGTTGCCTCCCCCTTTCTTACTTCTCGGGGATTTTAACGGACATAACACCCTGTGGGGTAGTGCTAACATCAACGGAAGGGGACGAGTCATAGAGCGTATGCTCAATGACAATGACCTTTCCCTTCTAAATACTGGAACAAACACCTTCTTCCATATGCCTACCCGTACTTTTTCTGCCATTGATCTGTCTATCTGCTCCCCTTCTCTACTCCCTTCACTCACCTGGGAAGTGGAGGAGAATCCATACGGAAGTGATCACTTCCCTGTGATAACCTTGTTACACAGTGGGAGACCGTGTCTTCCTTTTAGGTTACCACGGTGGAAGTTTGATCAGGCTGACTGGAATGCCTTCCAACATCAGGCAAATTTTGAGCTCAGTACAGTCAGTCAGGAGCCTATCAATGACGCAGTAACGTACATCACAGAAATCATTGTCCACGCAGCTGCTAATGCTGTCCCAAAAACATCAGCCCGGTTTCCACCATTTCCCAAACCTTGGTGGAATTCACTATGCACAGCAGCAAAAAAGGCTCAAAACAAAGCGTGGGGGATATTTCGCCGATATCCTACCACGAACAACCTTATAGCCTTCAAACGTGCACGAGCCAAAGCACGCTACATCCGTCGTCAGAGCCAAAAGGAATCGTGGATCCGTTTTACATCATCTATTAACCAGTCTACCAACTCTAAGGTAGTCTGGGATAAAATCCGGAAAATGAAGGGAAAATATACATCCCACCCTTCTTCAATCTTAGATTATAATGGATGCGCTGTTGCAGATCCAACTGCAATAGCCAATGCTCTTGGGGAAACATTCTCTAACATCTCCGCAACATCCTCGTACTCCCCAGAGTTCCTGGTCCTGAAACATAAACTGGAAAGAGAAGCACTTAATTTTAAGTCCAAGGGCCTCTATCCCTACAACGGGGATTTTACTATTCAGGAACTGAAAAGAGCCCTCGCTCTTTCCAAAGCAAGTGCTGTTGGACCAGATGGCATCCATTATGACATGATTAAACATCTTTCACCAAAATCTATGGATTGTCTGCTCCTTCTGTATAACAGAATCTTTACTGAAGGGCAGTTTCCGGATTCCTGGAGAAAGGCAATCGTTCTTGCCTTCCCTAAGCCAGGAAAGGATCCAAAAGTCACCACCAACTATCGTCCTATTGCTCTGACTAGCTGTCTGTGCAAAATCCTGGAGAGAATGGTTAATTCTCGTTTAATATGGTACTTAGAATCAAATGACCTTCTCTCCAACATACAGTGCGGCCTCCGAAGGAACCGGTCCACTTTGGACCATCTTATTAGATTGGAAGCATCCATCCGGGATGCTTTCCTAAAACGTGAACACTTGGTGTCGGTGTTCTTTGACATGGAGAAAGCGTATGACACAACTTGGAGATTTGGCATCTTAAAAGATCTGCATAGCCTTGGCCTTAGGGGGCAACTCCCCATTTTTATTAAAAACTTTTTAGCCAATCGATCTTTCCAAGTTCGTGTGGGATCCTCACTCTCTCGTTCCTTCAGCCAAGAGGAGGGAGTACCACAAGGATCAGTATTAAGTGTCACGCTTTTTGCCATCAAAGTGAATTCCATCACAGAACAACTTCCTCCAACTGTAAACTGTGCCCTCTATGTTGATGACTTTAGCATATTTTGTCAGTCATGCAACATGAGGGTTATTGAAAGACAACTGCAGAAAGCTATTGATCGCCTCAACTCCTGGGCTCTTGCTAATGGCTTCAGGTTCTCGCCGGAGAAGACCGTTTGCGTACACTTTTGTCGTAAGCGTAATCTTCATCCTGAGCCTGAATTAAAGCTCGGACAAAATGTAATTCCAATAGCAGCGGACACAAAATTCTTGGGACTCGTATTCGATAAAAAGCTGACCTTTCTGGATCACATCCGTCAACTCCGCACAAAGTGCACAAGAGGGCTAAATATTCTGCGCTCTCTTTCCTCAACATCTTGGGGTGCGGATCGATGCACCCTACTACGCATCTATCGTGCACTTGTACGATCCAGACTGGATTACGGGTCCCTGGTATACAATTCGGCCAGAGACAGTGTACTTCGTTGGCTCGATCCTGTCCATCATCTGGCTCTCCGTACCGCTATTGGAGCATATCGCACATCTCCTGTCCAGAGCTTATACGTCGAAGCAAACGAACCGCCATTATTGCTTCGACGTAAGCAGTTGTCTCTAAACTACGCTCTAAAACTGAAATCCCTGCCAGACCACCCTACGTGGCTAACCGTTTTTGAGCCACGATGGGAAAATTTGTACAACACCCGTAAGACTGCCAATCGTCCTTTTGGTATTCGTGTCCAAGAGCTACTCAAAGAACTTAATATAAAGGTAGACAGGGTTGCCCAAACACCAAAGCAACCCCTTCCACCCTGGCATGCTCATGTCCCGGCATGTGACTTGTCCCTTCGAAATTGGGGAAAGTCGGACACTCCATCGTCTGTCTACCTGCAGCTTTTTTCAGCACACCGAGCTGAACATTCTGACTTCGCGCCAGTCTACACAGACGGGTCGAAGTCAGAATCATATGTGGGATCTGCTGCTGTCTTTACAGACAGCACTACATCGGAGCAGATTCCCTCTGAATGCAGCATATTTACTGCAGAGCTGCACGCTATAGAGTTAGCCTTGGATCACATTAGTGAATGCCAATACCAACGGTTCATTTTGTATACCGACGCTCTCAGCGTGTTACAGGCTTTAATATCTGTGAGATATAATTCTCATCCAGTTCTGTCTAGCATTCAGCAGAAGATTCACGTTCTCCATGAACGTGAATATGATATCCGCTTCTGCTGGATTCCTAGCCACATTGGGATTAGGGGAAATGATTTGGCTGACGCCGCAGCCAAATCAGCAATTCCCAATAATGACCACTGCCTGTTAGTCCCCTATACAGACTACAGGCAAATAATACATCAAAAGATACATTCCCAATGGCAGGATTCGTGGAATAGACAGACTGCGAATAAGTTATATCATATAAAACCTGTAATTGAACCGTGGCAGTCTAGTCTGCGCAGGAATCGTAAGGAGGAAGTTGTTCTTGCCCGGACCCGCATAGGACACAGTCATTTAACTCATTCGTTTTTGCTGAGGGCTGATGACCCTCCTATGTGTGTGTCCTGTGGCACAATCCTAACGATTAGACACCTTTTAATTGACTGTCCAGATTTTAGCAGCACCCGTTTTACCGCTTTTAGTCATCTGACTGAGCCTTATACACTCAGTCAGATTTTATCCGACAATGACAACGTGTCTGCTGTTTTTAGCTATTTTAAATCAATAAAAGTTTTTAATTGTATTTAAAATTTGTTATTGTTATCTCTTTATTGATTTAATTTTTATATATTTGTTATTATTTATCTGGACATGGTGACCTAACTAATTAGGTCGCCGAGAATTTAAACTTTTAAATATTGCATAGTCTTGGCGCATTATGGCCACAGCTGCCAATGCGCCAATAAAAAACCAAAAACAAACAAACAAACAAACAAGCAGGGATTCGACTGCAAGAACTCACGATCAGTTGGGGTCTTAAATTTCACAACATATTCCAAGACCTTGCTACTCCTGAAACTCCCTGGACTGAATTCTCACCTCTCTGCGACAATTTCTTTTCAAGATGGGGAAAATCCTCTCTGGCAAATATAAACTATCAACAGCTCCATAAAACTCATTTGTTGGAAAATTCAGATAAAGTACCTATCTATACTGATGGCTCCAAAACAGATGCAGCCGTTGGTGCTGCAGCAGTTTCTTCTACCTTTTCAGATGCTGTGTCTCTTCCTACGGAATGTTCTATCTATACTGCAGAATTATTTGCTATTAAACTAGCTCTAGATAGAATACACAACAGCTGTATAAAGCAATCCCTGATATACACAGACTCCTTAAGCGCAATCACTGCCATTCAAACTACCATGTCGCCCTCACATCCGATTCTTAAAGAGATACGGTCCAAGTTATTTTACTGTCAAAAAGCCAACCAGAAGGTTACCTTCTGCTGGATACCTGGTCATGCAGGCATTCCAGGTAATGAACAAGCGGACGCCGCCGCTAAACACCCTGACTCAAGCAATTCCAGGCAACAAACAGTGCCCTACACCGACTACAAATCCATCATTGAAACATTATGTAGGAAGCAATGGTCTGACCTCTGGAAAGCTCAAATAAATAATAAACTGCTGCAGATAAAAAAAGAGCCAAAATTGTGGACATCTAGTATTAGGAAAAGCAGGCGACAAGAAGTAATTCTAGCAAGGCTCCGCATTGGACATTCACATCCAACTCATCTGTATTTGCTTATGGGAGAGAACCCTCCTCAGTGTTTGTTGTGCCAGTCTCAGTTGACAATATATCATATTCTCATTGAATGTCCCCAACTTTCAACTACCAGAAAATCAACCTTTACATCCCTATCCCATTTGAAGGAACCGATTACCTTATTGCAGATTCTTGGCAATGATGCAAATTTGGAGGAACTGTTTACTTATTTGAAACAGATAAATCTTTATAATAGCCTATGATCACAATAACATGAGAAATTAGTGATAAGCAAATATCGAACAGGCACAATATGGCCCAAGAGGCCCTTGTGCCAGAAAACCCAAATACAACAACAACAACAACAACAAGCTCCATGCTCTCTGCCCCCAAACAATGTCCTTCGCAACAAAAAATTGAACAAGCCTGTAATACCCCAATTACCATTCCAGCTAATGTAAACCCAACAGCAAAACAAAAAGTAACAGAAACCATGGTACCGAGACCACCAAATTCAACCAGAATGGATATTGACCAGCATAATGACTCAGAAGATGCCATATTAGAACTTCATGCGACTGATGAGATGGACGTAACACGTCCATACTTTACAAAGTAAGACAATGTAAAATCGAATCGATGCAAACAAGTCACAACTAAAAAGCAGTCAGAAACAAAAAAAAACTATAAAACCGCTTAATGGAAAGAATCCTTCAATGAAATTGTAGAGGATTTCGCAGTATAAAAGATGGTTTACGTGATCTCATCCACCGTTATGATCCAGCAGGCATATTCCTACAGGAAACGTTTTTAAATTCAAAATTTTGTCCTGCTATAAAAGATTACTCTATCTTTAGAAGAGATAGAAATATCGACTCGGCAGCCCGTGGAGGAGTGGCAGTTCTTATAAGAAACAACGTACCATCCAAGTATATTGCTCTTCAGACTGGCCCCGAGTGCCAAGCGAGTGATCAAAGCGAATTTAAAAAGTGAACTTCACAGCGACTTCTCCAGAATCAGCAGATTACTGAGAATTTAAGTCTTTATTTCCAAAATTATTTAATTTCTGCTCTTCTGAAAAAAGAAGCTAGCTCTTCAAAAAAAGAAAGGAAAGGTACCTTTCTTCTTGTATATTGAACTAATTTATATAACCCACTAACCACTAACCTCTGATCGCTTGGTCACTGGTGGCACCGCTCCTGCCTCCACGTGGCGGGGCCGGTAACCTGGGGGAAAAGTTATCCTCCGGGGCGAAAAGGAGCAACCATGGATTTTGACAATTATCCCGCACTTGAGCCTAAACGCTCAACTCATGACATGATTGAACCCGAACATGACGTATCACAAACCAAAAGACAACGTAGAACTGAGAATCAGCAGGAATTCCCAACATTCCTTATATTCCACTCTCTCTCATCCAAGCCTATGAGTGCCCTTTCACCATTTCTAATTCAGAAATGTTTAGAAAGCGTGGCTGGTTCACCGAAAATGGTGAAAAGACTCCGATCCGGAGATCTGTTAATTGAAACAGCGAAATATCAGCATTCTCAGGCTCTACTAAAATTATCAAATTTTGGAGGAATTCCTATACAGGTCACCCCTCATGCTACACTAAATAGTTCCAAAGGGGAAATAGCTGAGTGGGACCTGATGAATGTCACTGAAAATGAGATAGTCGAAGAACTAAAAGAGCAAAAAGTCGTCCAGGCAAAACGAATAATGATTAAAAAGGATGGTGAACTTGTTCCAACTAGAAACATTATTCTAACATTCGGTACACCTACCTTACCAACATGTGTGAAAGCCGGATACCTAAATTGCCGAGTACGTCCGTACATTCCCAACCCAATCAGATGCTTTAAGTGTCAAAAATTTGGACACTCGCAAACAGTATGTCGAGGGGACACTACATGCCCGATCTGCGGCTCCAAAGATCATGCACAAACTGACTGCACTGCAGAAAAGCCACAATGCCCAAATTGCAAAGGCCAGCATCCAGCGTATTCAAAAAATTGCGAACTCTGGAAAGTAGGCAAACAGATCCAGAAGTATAAAGTCGAAGAAAAGGTCACCTATCAGGAAGCTAGGAAGCAAGTTATGCTCAGTATGCCAAAAATCACCTATGCTGCAGCAACCAAAAAATATCAGTCAACAGCAACACAAACGGCAGTAACAGTAGCACCATCTATTTCAATTGCTGATTGGGCTCGATCAGTGCTATCAATCCCACAGCAGTCACCTACAGAACAATGTAAAGTAACTTCTGCTAGCAATACGCCGCTAACAGTCCCACCAACTGCTTCTGATACCGTAGCAGAAACTGCAAAATCAAAAGCATCACTCCCAAACAGCTCAAACCAACCATGCTCAGCAAATATGGATATTGATTCTGGTACCCTACAGAATGAACCAATACTAGATCTACATGCAGAAGATGATATGGAAATTGGACGCCCCACTTTTCCAAAAAAAGAAAAGATCAAACTAGATCGAGGCAAACAGGTAGGACACAAAAAACAGACAGAACCATACACAATTTCTAAAACTAAATAATGCACAACATTATACAATGGAACTGTAGAGGTCTACGAAGCAATATTTTTGATATTCATGAACTAATCAAACAACATAGTCCAGTTATCCTATGCCTGCAGGAAACCAATCTAACCCCACAAGTGACTCCAGTGATCAAAAACTATAGTATATATCAACAGGACAGAAACAATACTAATTCAACAAGAGGAGGCGTAGCCATAGTTGTCGACAACAAGGTTCCTACAAAACAGATCCCGCTGCAGACCACATTAGAGGCTGTAGCAGTACGAATTGATCTGAATGTTATGTTAACAGTAGTCTCAATTTACCTTTCCCCAAACAAAGAATTTACTGTGAAAGAGCTAGAGGAACTTATAAGGCAGTTTCCATCGCCTTTTATTCTGCTAGGAGACTTCAATGGGCACCACCCTATGTGGGGATCACCCCAGATAAACGAAAGAGGAAAACTCATTGAAACAATTATCGATCACCAGAATCTCACATTATTAAATACTGGTGCTGACACCTATATTCACTTTCCAACCGGAGTATCTACTGCCATAGACTTATCAATATGTTCCCCAAAATTGTTCCCAATCATTCAGTGGTCGGTCTCAAATAACCCACTGAGCAGCGACCATTACCCGATTATTTGCAAATTGCAAACAAACAGAACCTCACATATAATCAGTCCCATAAAATGGAAATTCTCCAAAGCAGATTGGAACAAGTTCACCAATGCAATTTCCTTTGATGATCAAGTTATTAAAAACCAGCCTATTGATGATGTTACCGACCATATTACTACACAGATAATAACAGCTGCAACCAGTGCCATACCCAAAGTCACAATCGGTCCACATAGATATGCCAATATTTGGTGGAATCGTGATTGTCGAGATGCTAAAAAAGAACGGAATAAGGCATGGAATCTTTTTCGCAAGCATCCAACAACCGAGAACCTAATTAATTTTAAGAAACTCAAAGCCAAGGCACGTTACGTGCAGAAAAAAGCAAAAAAAGACTCTTGGATCCGGTTTGCTTCTACCATCACTAAAAATACTGAAAGTAGAAAAATATGGAATAAAATAAAGAAACTAAATGGAAAATACCTCCCAGAAAAAACGCCTATTCTAAGCTGGAAGGGTAAAGAGTTTTCCTCTTCAGTGGATATTGCAAATGTCCTGGCAGAATGCTTTTCTCAAATATCAGCCACGGCAGCATACGAGCCTGCCTTCAAACAGCATAAAGCCAACGCAGAAAAGTATAAACTGAACTTTCACACAACGGCATCTCTCTCATATAACAGACCTTTTACATTACTGGAACTAGAGAGCTCCCTAAACCGATCAGCGAATACTGCACCAGGGCCTGATGGAATATACTACATGATGCTTAAACATCTAAACAATCAAGCTGTGAATTCACTACTGGCATATTTCAACCGGCTATTCTCAGAAGGTTACTTCCCCCTTTCTTGGCGCCACTCAATTGTCCTAACCTTTCCTAAACCTGGAAAGGATCAGTCAGAACCACAAAACTATCGGCCAATATGTCTTAGCAGTTGCCTTGGTAAGATAATGGAAAAAATGATTCATGCTAGATTAGTCTGGTTTCTAGAATCTTTTTGGTAATGGACAAAAATCAATATGGCTTTAGGAAAAATCGATCAACTCTAGATCTTATGATCAAGGCAGAATCCAACATACGGAATGCTTTTATCCGTAGAGAACATCTCGTCATGGTCTGCCTGGACATTGAAAAAGCCTTTGATACAACCTGGCGTTATGGCATACTTCAAAATCTCTATGCCGCAGGACTTCGGGGTCAGCTACCACTAATCATACAGAGCTTTCTACAAAATAGAACATTTCAGGTGCGTTATTGCAATACACTGTCCCAAAAATTTGTTCAGGAAGAAGGGGTCCCACAAGGATCAGTTCTTAGTGCAACACTCTTTGCAGTTAGGCTGAACAGTGCAACAGATAATATTCCGCGTAATGTCGACACTTATCTATACGCAGACGACCTTACTATATCCTGTCATTCACTAAATATGCGCTCCATTGAACGCCAACTGCAACTCTCAATAAACAAAATAGAGTCATGGGCATCCCACAATGGCTATCGCCTATCCAGAACAAAAACCACTGCTATTCACTTTTGTAAAAAGCGACAGCTTCATCCAGATCCTGAGCTAAGGTTAGGAGCCCAACTAATACCACTCAGCAACAATATCCGGTTCTTGGGTTTAGTACTGGACACTAAACTTACCTTTCAGGCACATATAATGCAAATGAGAACTCAGTGCATGAGAAAGATGAATATTCTCAAAGTTATCTCTTCTATGACATGGGGAGCCGATCGCTTCACACTCTTACACTTATATCGTACTTTAATAAGATCTCGACTAGATTATGGAGCCCCAGTCTATGACTCTGCGCGTAAGACAGTACTCGCCCGGCTCAATCCAGTCCAGCATAGTGCTCTGAGGATTGCTTTAGGAGCCTTTAGGACCTCCCCAGTGCAAAGTTTGTATATAGACGCCAATGAACCACCACTACATCTTAGGAGAAAGGTATTGCTCCTTAACTATGCAGCCAAACTACATAGCCTCCCTTCTCACCCCATCTGGACATATCTGTTTGAACCTCAGTGGGAAAATTTGTATAAAAATAAACCCAATGAAAACAAACCTGCTGGTATCCGGCTACAAGAGCTAACCAAAAATTGGAACATCTGTCTAGGAAACATCTCTCAAGCTGCAGATGTAGTACAAGCACCATGGGCAATGTATATACCTCTTTGCGATAACTATTTTCTACAGTGGGGAAAACACTCCCTATCAAATCACAATCTTAGACAGTTACATGCGGACCATGCATTGACCAATGCTCACAGTCTTCATATATACACAGACGGATCTAAGACTGATATATCCGTGGGAGCTGCAGCAATCAGTCCTACATCCACTGTTTCTGTACAATTACCATGTGAATGCAGTGTATTTACTGCCGAATTATATGCAATCAAAATGGCTCTAAATCTCCTTAATGATCTTTTAAATATCCAGGTCATAATATACACAGACTCTTTAAGTGCAACGAATGCCCTACAGGAAAATCGACAAAATCCCCATCCACTTCTCACACAAATCAGATCACAGTTATATCACCTCAGTAAAAATAAGCTGACTGTCACTTTCTGCTGGATACCCAGCCACGCCGGAATTCCAGGAAACGAGCGTGCAGACGAAGCAGCAAAACACCCTGCTTGCTCTGATCCCATCCCAGTTCCTTTTTCTGATTACAAGCCAATCATACGGAGGATATGTACAGAGATGTGGTCTGAAAAGTGGCATAATCAGATATCAAACAAACTTCTTGAAATAAAACAAAACCCACAGCTATGGAGATCTAGTTCCCGATTAACCAGGCATGAAGAGGTCGTCCTTGCAAGAGCACGAATTGGTCATACGCACCTAACGCACCTTTTTTTACTGCTAGGAGAAGAGCCTCCTCTCTGCTCGCACTGTAGTTCCATTCTTACAGTGAAACATATTATTATTGAATGTGCACACTATGGTTCAGCTAGAATTGAATGTTTCAGATCTTTAATCAACTCATAAAAACCCTTGCAACTAGATAATATACTTGGAGATGACGCCAATCTATCAGAATTGTTTAAATACTTAAAAATGATAAACGTATACAGTCACTTCTAGAACAGTTCCTTTCATATATTGACCAACAATCTTAAGTTATAGGCGCATTTTGGCCATAGCAGCCCTTGCGCCAATAAATCCCACTTCAACAACAACAACAACAGCTCTTCAGACTGAGTAGTGGCTATCCTTGTGGGCAACCAGATCCCAGTTCAGCGCTTGATAATTACAACCGGCACAGAGGCTGTTGCCATTCGCCTTACAGTGGAATTTTTATTAACGGTCTGCTCTGTTTATTTGTCACTTGAGACTGACATCTCCCAGGAAGACCTTGATGATCTTGTAACGCATTTGCCTCTCCCTTTCTTACTTCTCGGGGATTTCAATGAACATAACAACCTGTGGGGTAGTGCTAGCATCAATAGAAGGGGACGAGTCATAGAGCGTATGCTAAATGACAATGACCTTTCCCTCCTAAATATTGGAACAAACACCTTCTTCCACATGCCTACCCGTACGTTTTCTGACATTCATCTCTCTATCTGCACCCCTTCTCTACTCCCTTCACTCACTCGGGAAGTGGAGGAGCACCCATACGGAAGTGATCACTTCCCTGTGATCACCTCGTTACACAGTGGGAGCCCGTGTCTTAATTTCAGGTTACCACGGTGGAAGACTGATCAGGCTAATTGGACTGCCTTCCAATATCAGGCAAATTTTGACATTAGTACGGTCAGTCAGGAGCCCATCAATGATGCAGTAACGTAGGTCACAGAAAATATCGTCCACGCAGCTGCGAATGCCGTCCCAAAAACAACCGCCCGGTTTCCACCATTTCCAAAACCCTGGTGGAACTCACAATGCACAGCAGCAAAAAAGGCTCAAAACAAAGCGTGGGGGAAATTCCGCCAATATCTTACCACGACCAAACTTATAGCCTTTAAACGCGCATGAGCCAAAGCACCCTACAGCCGCCGTCAGAGTCAAAAGGAATCGTGGATCCGTTTTACTTCATCAATTATTACTCAGTCCACTAGTACTAAGTTGGTCTGGGATAAAATCCGGAAAATGAAGGCGAAAATATACATCCCACACTTCTAGATTATAATGGATGCACTATTGCAGATCCAACTGCAACAGCCAATTCTCTTGAGGAAACATACTCTAATATCTCTCTGCGACATCTTCTTATTCCCCAGAGTTCCTGGCCCTGAAACATAAAATCGAAAGACAGGTACTTAATTTTAAGTCAAAGAGCGTTTATCCCTACAACGGGTCATTCACTATACAGGAATTGAAAATAGATCTCATTCTTTCCAAAGCAAGTGCTGTTCGACCAGATGGCATCCATTATGAAATGATTAAGCATCTTTCGCCAAAATCTATGGATCATCTGCTCCTTCTATATAACAGAATCTTTATTGAAGGGTAGTTTCCGGATTCCTGGCGCAAGTCAACCGTTCTTGCCTTTGCTAAGCCAGGAAAGGATCCAAAAGTCACTACTAATTATCGTCCTATTGCTCTGACTAGCTGTCTGTGCAAAATCCTGGAGAGAATGGTTAATTTTCGTTTAATATGGTATTTAGAATCAAATGACCTTCTCTCCAACATACAGTGCGGTTTCCGAAGGAACCGTTCCACTTTGGACCATCTTATTAGACTGGAAACATCTATCCGCGATGCTTTCCTAAAACGTGAATATTTGGTGTCTGTATTCTTTGACATGGAGAAAGCGTATGACACAACTTGGAGATTTGGCATCTTAAAAGATTTGCATAGCCTTGGTTTAGAGGGCATCTCCCCATTTTTATTAAAAACATTTTAGCAAATCGATCTTTCCAAGTTCGTGTGGAATCCTCTCTCTCGATCCTTCAGCCAAGAGGAGGGAGTACCACAAGGGTCAGTATTAAGTGTCACACGTTTTGCCATTAAAATAAATTCCATCACAGAACAACTTCCTCCAACTGTAAACAGTGCCCTCTATGTTGATGACTTTAGCATATTTTGTCAGTCATACAACATGAGGGTTATTGAAAGACAACTGCAAAAAGCCATTGATCGCCTAAATTCGTGGGCACCGTCTAATTTATTCAGATTTTCGCTGCAGAAGACCGTTTGCGTACACTTTTGTCGTAAGCGTAATCTTCATCCTTAAATAAATATCACAATATATGAGTCATATCACTCGTAAGACAAACGAAGAAGATATTAGACAGTAATCAGTGCATTATAGCCTAAGCTGCTGATGCACCAAGAAATTTAACAACAACAATCTTCGTCCTGAACCTGAATTAAGGCTCGGACAAAATGCTATTCCAGTAGCGGCGGACACAAAATTCTTGGGACTCGTATTTCATAAAAAGCTGACCTTTCTGGATCACATCCGTCAACTCCGCACAAAGTGCACAAGAGGCCTGAATATTCTACGCGCTCTCTCCTCTACATCTTGGGGTGCGGTTCGATGCACCCTGCTACGTATTTACCGTTCGCTTGTACGATCCAGACTAGATTACCTGGTATACAATTCGGCCAGAGACAGTGTACTTCGATGGCTGGATCCTGTCCATCATCAGGCTCTCCGTATCGCTATTGGAGCATATCGAACATCTCCTGTCCAGAGCTTATACGTCGAAGCAAACGAACCCCCGTTATCGTTTCGGCGTAAGCAGTTGTCTCTAAAGTACGCTTTAAAACTGAAATCCCTGCCAGACCATCCTACGTGGCCATTCGTTTTTGAGCCACGATGGGAAAATGTGTACAACACCCGGAAGACTGCCAATCGTCCTTTTGGTATTCGTCTCCAAGAGCTACTCAAAGAACTTAAGATCAAGGTAGACAAGGTTGCCCAAACACCAAGGCAACCCCTCCCACCCTGGCATGCTCATGTTCCAGCATATGACTTGTCCCTTAGAAATTGGGGAAAGTCGGACACTCCATCATCTGTTTGCCTGCAGCTTTATTCAGCACACCGAGCTGAACATTCTGACTTGGCGCCAGTTTACACAGACAGCTCGAAGTCGGAATCATATGTGGGTTCTGCTGCTGTCTTTACAGACAAAACTACATCGGAGCAGATTCCCTCTGAATGCAGCATATTTACTGCAGAGCTGCTGCACGCTATAGATTTAGCCTTGGATCACATTAGTGAATGCCAAAACTAACAGTTCATTTTATATTCTGACTCTCTCAGCGTGTTACAGGCTTTAATAACAGTGAGATATAATCCTTATCCGGTTCTGTCTTGCATTCAGCAGATTTACTTTCTCCATGAACGTTAATATGATATCCGCTTCTGCTGGATTCCTAGCCACATTGGGATTAGGGGAAGTGATCTGGCTGACACCGCAGCCAAATCAGCAATTCCCAATAATAATCGCTGCCTGTCAATCCCCTATACAGAGATACACTCTCAAAGGCAAGATTCGTGGAATAGACAGACTACGAATAAATTATATCGTATAAAGCCTGTAACTGAACCGTGGCAGTCTAGTCTGCGCAGGAATCGTAAGGAGGAAGTTGTTCTTGCCCGGACCCGCATAGGACATAGTCATTTGACTCATTCGTTTTTGCTGAGGGTTGAAGATCCTCCTATGTGTGAGTCCTGTGGCACAGTTTTATCAATCAGACACATTTTAATTGACTGTGCTGATTTTAGTAATATCCGTTTTACCGCTTTTAATCATCTGACTGAGCCGTATACACTCAGTCAGATTTTATCCAACAATGACCATGTGTCAGCTATTTTTAGCTTTTTGAAATCAGTAAACCATTTTACTGATATTTAAAAAAATGTTCCTTGTTTTTGTTACTTGTTTATTGATATTTGTCTTTTACAGTTTATACTTGTTTTTATACCTTGACTTAGTGATCTAATTCATTAGGCCACGGAAAGTTTTAATTACCAAGTTTTGGCACATTATAGCCTTAGTTGCTAATGTGCCAATAAAACCCAACCAACCATTACTAAAAATACAGACAGTAGGAAAATTTGGATCAAAATCGAAAACTTGAATGGGAAATCCCTCCCAAAATCAACACCCATCATAAGTTTGAAAGTTAAAGACTTCTCCTCCCGAGTGGATGTCGCAAATGCCCTGTCAGAGTGTTTTTCTGAAACCTCTGCCACAACTGAATATGAACACAGCCTTTAAACAAATAAAAGCCAATGCAGAAAAATATAAGTTGAACTTCAATACAAGAGCATCTCTTCCATATAATCCACCGTTTACACTTTTTTAACTAGAGATCTCCTTAAATTGATCAGCTATTAGTGCACCAGGGCCTGATGGGATAAACTATGTGATGCTTAAACATCTCAATAAAAGAGCTCTGAATTCATTACTGATCTATTTAATCGTATATTCTCAGAAGGCTACTGTCCTCTTTCTTGGCGCCACTCAATAGTCCTTGCCTTTCCTGAACCTGGAAAGGATCATTCAGATCCCGAAACTATCGGCCAATATCTCTTAGCTGTTGCCTTTGTAAGACATTTGAAAAAAAATTATTCACGCTCTATTAGTGTGGTACCTAAAATCTCATTCGATAATGAACAAGAACCAGTACGGCTTTAGGAAAAATCGGTCAACTCTAGACCTTATGATCAAGGCAGAATCCAACATACGGAATGCTCTTATCCGTAAGGAACATCTTGTCATGATCTGCCTGGATATCGAAAAAGCCTTTGATACCACCTGGCGCTACGGCATTCTTTAAAATCTGTATGCCACAGGACTTCGGGGTCAGCTACCACTAATCATTCACAGCTTCCTCCAAAACAGAACCTTTCAGGTGCGTTACTGTAATTCACTATCCTGTACATTTGTCCAAGAAGAAGGGGTCCCACGAGGATGAGTTCTTAGTGCAACATCTTTGCAGTAAGGCTAAACAATGCTACGGACAATATTCCAGCTAATGTCGACACATATCTATAAGCAGACGCCCTTACAATATCCTGCCACTCACAAAATATGCACTCCATTGGGCGTCAATTGCAGCTCTCAATAAATAAAATAGAACCATGGGCATCCCACAATGGCTATCGCCTCTCTGCAACAAAAACAACTGCTATTCACTTTTGAAAAAAACATCAGCTCCAGCCAGATCCTGAGCTAAGGTTAGGAACTCCACCAATAACACTTAGCAAAAATATCTGGTTCTTGGGCCTAGTACTTGACACTAAACTTAACTTTCAGGCTCATATGGCCCCAGATGCCAAACGATTTATTAGTGACTAAGCGATTCCCAGCGATTTATAGTGTTCTGAAAAATATACCAGTTTCTTTAATTTTCAGCGTTAAATTCCCTTTATTTTTTTGTGAAACAGCTCTTTGTCTTACAATCAGTAAGTGAAGACACAGAAAGGAAACTCACGTTTCTTATTTTTTCTCTTATTCTCACTTTTACTAATCTAACTTACACAGCCGCTTGGTCACTAAGAGGCACTGCTCTTGCCTCCACGTGGCGGGGCTGGTAACCTGGGAGAGGAAAGTAACACTCCCAGGGCCAAAAAAGCAAACATGAGTAGTAAAATAACTATTGATACTACAGGGCTTCAAGAAAAGCCCTACCAAGTAGAGATACAGAAAAGACAAAGACAAAGAGATAGAAAACAGATATAGACCCACCAAAAATACCGACATACATTGTTATACATGCGACAGGAGATCAGACATTAGGACGTATATGTCTCCCTTTGTAATTCAGAAAACATTAGAGGGTCTAGTAGGATCTCCCAAGTCTGTTCGACGCCTGAGATCCGGGGACATACTAGTGGAAACAGAAAATTGTAAACACTCCCAGAACTTGCTAGTAATGACAATCTTTGGAAGATTACTAGTAGTTTTAACACTACACAACACCCTGAATTCTTCCAGAGGAGTGATCTCCGAGTGGGACCTCTTAAATGTGTCAGAAGAAGAGCTCACAGAAGAATTAAGAAGCCAAGGGGTAACAGGAGTGAAGAGAATTAATATCCGAAGGGATGGAAATATAATTCCAACAAGAGCTCTAATCATAACCTTTAATACTCCGAAACCTCCAACAACAGTCAAAGCCGGATATCTGAACTGTCAAGTAAGACAGTACATACCAAATCCATTGCGATGTTACAAATGTCTGAAATTTGGACATTCGCAAAAACTCAGCAACCTGTGCAAAATGTGATTCTAAAGAATACAAGACTACAGAATACAAGAATACAAGACTACTCTGCCAACTACATGAAATGTACAAACTGTAAAGGGGAACACCCAGCCTATTCAAAAACATGCGAAAAATGGAAACAAGAAAAATTAATTCAGAAATACAAAACAGAACACAACACAACATACCAAGAAGGAAGGAGAATAATACAGCCGTGGCCTACAAACAAGCCATCATATGCACAAGCAGTGATCCAGTATAAATCAGTAGAAGTTCAAACTGAAATTTCCATGCTGCCAAAAGAATCACTTAGTGGACTGAAGGCACAAAAACAGAAGAAAAAAAAACAGAAGAAAATAGCCCCTCGACGTGGGCACCTGTACGTGGTGAGGGGACCTCCCAGTGACGCTGCTGGACTTCCAGACTAGCATCACTGGGATCCAACGCCCACAGCCTAGGTTCCGGGCTTACATCAATGGAATCCGGCGTGTTTGCCGTGCGCTGCGACCCGTGGAAATTCGGAAAGAGGGATCCTGGTGGTTGAGGGGCCCAGCTTCAATACACCACTTTGGCCCCTGCTTCGACAAGACGGGTGGTCCTGGAAGGCCCGGCTAGGATCAATCGGCTAGTAGGTTCGCCTGCGAGGGTCAACCGTGTCAATGTCACGCCCCTACCCTCATGGTCCGAGGGACAGGATTCAGGCTGGCGGCGGTGCGGGTATAGTGTCTGGGTAGCCCTGGCGTCCCACTCCCGAGCGCATTTATTGCATGCCGGGTAGTGGGCGTCCCTTTGGGCTCCGTGGTGGGTGGGGAGCCCGGGCACTGAACACTTTAATAAACTCCATGAATCCTGATAAACTCATTTCTTCAGGGGGCCCAACCCGGTCCCTATCTGAAAACACAGACACTGACAGCAATATTGCTTCAAAGAGGCAGCGGACTGAATTACCATCCGGTCCTATCCCGCGGTGGCCCCGAGTGCCAAGCGAGTGATCTAGCGATTTCCAAAGCGATTTTCAAAGCGAATTTTCTATAAAGAAGTAGTTAAAATTTCTAAAGTCTTTTACTTTCAAAGTTATTTATTTTCTGGCTCTTTATAAATAAAGAAGGAAGCCTCCTACAAGAAAGGAAAATCACCTTTCTGTTGTATATATATAACTAACTCTTGTAACACACTAACCACTAACTTTTTATCGCTTGGTCACTGGTGGCACCGCTCCTGCCTCCACGTGGCGGGGCCGGTAACCTGGGAGAAGGAAGCTCCTCTCCCGGGGCGAAAAGGAGCAACAATGGATTGCGACGAATTTCCACCAATAGAGCCAACAGGCTCTCAACAATTTGACACCCGTAGAAGGGAACATGATCCTAGTCTCTCGAAAAGAATGAGAACAGATTCTAGCAAACCAGAACCACCAGCTTTTTTGATAATGCATTCATTATCGAATCAACCAGTAAGCAATTTGTCTCCCTTTGTCATTCAAAGGTGTCTTGAAAATTCAGCAGGAACACCAAAAATGGTAAAACGACTTCAGTCAGGAGATCTATTAATTGAAACCACGCAGGCAAGACACTCTGAACTGTTATTGAAACTGTCAACTATAAGCGGAATCCCAATTAAAGTCACGCCGCATAATACAGTGAACTCCTCTAAAGGAGTAATAAGTGAGTGGGATCTACTAAACGTCACTGAAGAGGAAATAGTTACGGAATTACAAGAACAAAAAGTAACACAAGCAAGGCGAATCATGATCCGGAAAGACGATAAACTAGTTCCAACACGAAATATCATATTGACCTTCAGTACACCAAATTTACCAAACTCAGTAAAAGCAGGCTACCTCCACTGCCGAGTCCGAGCATACATTCCAAATCCCTTAAGGTGTTTCAAATGCCAAAAATTCGGTCATTCTCAAACAACATGCAGAGGAGAAAATACGTGTCCTAATTGTGGTTCGAAAAATCATTCTCAAACAGATTGTACTGCAAAATCTCCAGAGTGCCCAAATTGTAAGAATGATCACCCAGCTTATTCAAAATCATGTGATCTGTGGAAAATGGAAAAAAATATACAGAAGTTTAAGATTGAACACAAAGTATCATATCAAGAAGCAAGAAGACAAGTCCAAGTAACTATGCCAAAACGCAGCTATGCTACTGCTACCCAAAACTGTCAAGCTGTTGCTACCCAAACAGAAGTGTCAATCCCACCTAACAAATCCATTGCAGAATGGGCACGATCTGTACTTTTGACAGATCAGCCCGCTAACAAACCTGTTTCAATAGACGAAGTAAACAATACCCCACTCTCAGTTCCATCTAAAATTACATCAATCGATAAATCACAAAGGAAACCACAAAGGCAACGTGCCTCTGAATTGAAACAACCAAATTCAAGCAGTATGGACAGCGAAGCTGTAAATGCACAAGAAGAAACAGTCCTTGATCTTCATGCAGAAGATGACATGGAGACTGGATGTTCATCTACTGGTATCGATGATGTAGAAGGGAGTACAGAATATGGACGCCCTTATTTTCCAAGAAAGGATAAGATAAAACATGATCGTCAAAAGCAAACTGCACCCTCTTACAAGAAACAGACAGAATCATCTTCCCTCTCTAAAACCAAATAATGATGCACATCATACAATGGAATTGCAGAGGTTTACGTAGTAATACCGAAGATATATACGATTTGATCTCACAATATAATCCGGTAGCCATTTGCTTGCAAGAGACTTACTTAAATCCACAGGTAACCTATTCGATTAAACATTTTACAGCCCATAGAAAAGATAGATTTAGTTCAAGCCATGCACATGGTGGAGTTGCAATTCTAGTGAATTGTAAATTTCCAGCAAGAAACATTCCTCTTCAGACCCACTTAGAAGCCGTTGCAGTTCGTGTAGCAATGGGAAAAACAATAACTCTCGTCTCATTGTATCTTCCACCTAACAATATCTACACGTTGAAAGAATTAGAAGATCTTATAAAACAGATACCATCTCCTTTTTGTCTTCTTGGTGACCTAAATGCACATCATCCGCTATGGGGATCTGCTTACATGGATAATAGAGGGCACTTGCTAGAAAAACTCATAGACCAACTGAACCTAACTTTGCTGAACACTGGTCATAACACCTACACTCATCTCTCCACGGGATGTATGTCGGCAATTGACTTATCTATATGCTCCCCTGAGTTACTTCCTACTATAGATTGGACGGTTTTAAATGATCTGCACAACAGTGATCATTTCCCAATAATATGCAGAATTCAAACAATGCAGACACCTTGCCCCGATCATCGGGTATTATGGAAATTTTCTAAAGCAGATTGGGAAAAGTTTTCTGTCTCCATCTCCTTTGATAGCCAATTGATACAACTACGGTCCATTGATGATGCCACCGAGCACATTACCAAACAAATACTAGCAGCAGCTTCCAAAGCAATTCCAAAATTTTCTACTTTCAAACACAGAAACCTTAAACACTGGTGGAATGACGCTTGTACCATAGCGAAAAAAGAAAAAAATAAAGCCTGGAATCAGTTCCGTAAGTTTCCGACCACCGACAACCTAATCCAGTTTAAAAGGCTTAAGGCAAAAGCACGACAAATTAGAAGACAAGCCAAAAAAGAATCATGGATACAGTTTGCCTCTTCTATCACAAAAGACACTAGCAGTAAAACTATTTGGAAAAAAATTCGACAACTAAATGGCAAATTTTTCCCCGTTTCTGCTCCAATATTAATCAAGAACGGACAAGTAATATCCTCACCACAAGAAATAGCTAATGCGCTTGCAGAGACTTTCTCCGAAACTTCTGCCACTACAGCTTATGGGCCCCGGGTGCCAAGCGTTTCCGTGGCCAAGCGATTCTTGCGAGTTTATAAAGCGTTTTTCCTCCAAGTGACAGAGTTTTCCTTGTTTTTCTCTTAGAATTAATATTTTCTGTTAAGTAGCTCTACTTACTTAAAAACACTAAGAAGAGAGCCCAGAAGAAGGCAAGTACCTTTTTCTTTAATTTAGCTAGCTGTACTAACTTACTAACTCTACGCTTGGCCACCAAGCGGCACTGCTCCTGCCTCCCCGTGGCGGGGCCGGTAACCTGGGTGGTAAAGGCAAACCCCCAGGGCAAAAAGGAGCGATCATGGATAAAAATCACTATCCAAACTTAGAGCCTTTGAGCTCAAGAGCGGAAGATTCTAAACATGACCATGACTCAAGTCAACCTAAAAGACTGCGAAGAGAAGCAGAATGTCATGACGATTGCCCAAACTTCCTGGTGATTCATTCCCTATCTGCCCAACCTGTGGGTAAGTTGTCACCATTCTTAATTCAGAAAATCTTGGAGTCAATTGCTGGATCACCAAAAATGGTTAAAAGACTGCAATCCGGAGACCTTCTGATAGAAACAGCCACCTCAAAACATTCTGAGCGGCTATTAAAAACAACAACATTTGGTGGGTTGACAGTAGAAATTACTCCCCACAAAACACTAAATTCATCAAAAGGTGTCATCAGCGAGTGGGATCTAATTACAGTCTCCGAAGAAGAACTACTCCAAGAACTCAGCAGTCAGAAAGTTGTAAATGTAAAACGGATCATGACGAAAAAAGATGGAAATCTTACTCCAACAAGATCCATCATTCTGACATTTAGCACTCCAGACTTACCATCCTGTATTAAAGCTGGTTATTTAAACTGCCGGATTCGACCATACATCCCGAATCCTGTTCGTTGCTTTAAATGTCAGAAATACGGCCATTCCCAGCAGGCTTGTCGCGGGGAAGCCACATGTCCCATCTGTGGCTCTAAAGATCACACCCAAGCAGATTGTTCAGTCAAAACTCCTGTTTGTCCAAACTGCAAAGGAAGCCATCCAGCCTTTTCCAAAACTTGTGAGCTATGGATAACAGGAAAGAAAATACAAAAATACAAAATTGAAAATAAAGTCACGTTTCCTGAGGCACGTAGACAAGTTATGTCGACCATGCCTAGTGGTCGTTCTTATGCAGCTCGAACTAGAAACTTTGTTTCTACTGCAGCTCAAACGGATGTATCAGTTCCGCCTAACACCTCTCTAGCGAATTGGCTTAAATTTACACTTTCAACCTCTAAAAAAGATAATCCTCCGAAAAAAACTAGCGAAGCCACAAATACTCCAATCAGTATTCCTACTCGTACCCCATTAGTCTCAGTTGAAAAAGAACAATTAAAATCTCACTCAGTCTCAAAAAAAATGGAATCGCCTACCAATAATATGGATGTAGATGAGCTGCTAAGTAACGAGGAGCCCATTCTAGAACTCCATGCAGATGACACCATGGATATTGGACGCCCCACATTCCCAAAAAAAGACCGGAAGAAATGTCCCACGAACAAAAAACAGTCAGACGAATCATCCTCAGCTAAATCTAAATAATGTATAACATCCTACAATGGAACTGCAGAGGACTAAGTAGTCATTCTGATGACTTAAGGGATTTACTAGCTCAATTCAATCCCATAGGTGTATGCCTACAAGAAACTTTCTTGTCACCCCAAATTTCACCCAAATTTTCAAATTATGTGATATACAGACGAGATAGGAGTTCAAACTCTCCTACTCGGGGCGGAGTAGCTATTCTTGTTAACTCTGACATTCCATCCAGGCCGATCCAATTGAGAACCACTCTAGAAGTTGTCGCAGCTCGTATTGCAGTTGGTATTTCAGTTACCCTTGTTTCCATCTATATTTCACCATCTCTACCACTTCCGCACTCAGAACTTGACAGCCTGATTTCACAACTCCCAACTCCAATTTGTCTCTTTGGTGACTTTAATGGACATCATCCATTGTGGGGGTCTACTACAATGGATAGAAGAGGCAAATTGATGGAGGAATTCATGAACAATAATGATCTTAATTTATTAAATTCTGGATCTCCTACTTACATACACCTAGCAACAGGTTCTGTTTCTGCAATAGACTTGTCAATTTGTTCACCATCTATCTTTCCAATCATGACATGGTCAGTTTTAACCAATCCCTTTAACAGTGATCATTTTCCAATTATTTGCTCACTACAAACAAGAGTAACTCCGAATCCTGTTCAACGATCCAACTGGCAGTTTAAAAAGGCAAACTGGGGAGGCTATTCTGCCCAAATACTCTTAGACAGATGCTATGTTCAAAGACAACATATTGATGAAGTAAATACTTATATAATCAATCAGATTCTCACTGCAGCTAATGGTTCCATTCCAAAATCCACGCCTTATCACAAACACAGAAATAACTGGTGGAATACAGATTGTTTAATTGCCAAACAGGAAAAAAACCGTGCTTGGAATAATTTCCGTAAGTATCCCACCACTAGTAACCTAATTGCTTATAAAAAACTCAAAGCGAAAGCTAGACAAGTTAGGCGGAAAGCGAAACGGGATTCTTGGATTGCTTTTGCCTCAACCATTACCAAAGACACGGATACACGAGTCATCTGGAAAAAAATACAGGCATTAAATGGCAAATTTACTCGGCTGCCCTCTCCGATACTTCATTGGAGAGGGAAAGACATTTCTACTCCTGAAGAAGTTGCAAATGCATTAGCAGAATCATTTGCAAAAATATCAGCTTCTGCCACCTATGCGTCCACCTTCCAGAACATCAAAGCAGGTGCGGAACGGCATAAAATCAACTTCTTCACGCGCCGCTCACTGCCGTACAACCAACCGTTTACATTAATAGAACTTCAAGAATCATTAAACAGATCTTCCAATAGCGCTGCAGGTCCAGATGGAGTTCATTACATTATGCTAAAGCATTTACGTGATGAAGACTTGAGAACTCTATTAATTTTTTATAATAGGATCTTCACCGAAAATGCCTATCCTTCTTCATGGCGCCATTCGTTCGTTATCGCCTTACCAAAACCAGGAAAAGATCCTTCCTGTGTTGAAAATTACAGGCCAATATCTCTTACGAGCTGCATGGGAAAAATTTTCGAAAGGATGGTTCATACTAGGCTCACCTACATCCTGGAGTCAGAGAATCTCCTTCCAGAACAACAATATGGCTTTCGGAAAAATAGATCAACGCTGGATGTGCTTATCAAAGCCGAATCTCATATCCGCAATGCCTTTGTCATGAAACAACATCTAGTCATGGTCAATTTAGATCTTGAAAAGGCATTTGATACAACATGGCGGCATGGTATTATTAGGGACCTTTACCATCTGGGGCTTCGGGGCCATTTGCCGGAAACAATTCAAAATTTCCTGCAATTGCGCTCTTTTCAAGTCCGATACAAAAACGTCCTCTCTACATCTCACATACAGGAAGAGGGAGTTCCGCAGGGATCAATACTCAGTCCAACACTGTTTTCAATCCGAGTTAGCACAATGACACGGGATATCCCAAAAACTGTTCAAACTTATATGTATGCAGATGATCTTACCATTTCCTGTCAATCTCAAAGTATGAATACCATTGAACGGCAGCTACAACTAGCCATAACCAAAATAGAGGCCTGGACTTCACGGAACGGTTACAGATTGTCAGAAAAGAAATGCACTGTCACTCACTTTTGCAAGAAGCGAGCTCTCCATCCGGAACCTGAACTACAAATAAACAATACTCCAATCCCGCTTGTTAATACCGTTAAATTTCTTGGACTATTACTAGACCGCAAACTAAATTTCCAAGCTCACATCACTCATTTGAGAACTTCTTGTTTAAAACATTTAAATATACTTCGTTCGGTCTCATCTATGTCATGGGGAGCTGATCGGTATACTTTGTTGCATCTTTATAGAAGTTTAATCCGTTCACGACTAGATTATGGTTGTCCAGTGTATGACTCTGCCAGGAGCACTACTTTAAAACGGCTAAATATGATCCACCACAGTGCTCTGAGGACTGCGCTAGGAGCTTTCAGGACTTCTCCTATCCAAAGTCTATATATTGAAGCGCATGATCCCCCATTACATCTGCGTAGAAAAACACTATTGCTTCGCTACGCTGCTAAGATCCAGAGTCTACCATCGCACCCAATTTGGGAGTATGTCTATAATACCCGTTGGGACGCCTTCTATGAGAGCAAACCAAATGAAAATAGACCCGCCTCTATCAGGATAAAAGAGCTTGTTCAGACTTGGAATATCAATTTAAATGAAATTTTCCAAGACACAACTACACCCGTTGCTCCGTGGACATATGTGTCTGTCTCTCAAGATACATACTTCCTCCAGTGGGGGAAAAATATACCTTCCTGCCATATCAAACAGTTACATTCAGCTCATGCTATGAACAACCATGCCTGTAAAATTTATACGGATGGTTCAAAAACTGAGAGTACGGTAGGTGCTGCGGCGGTTTTCCCTTTATGTACAATTTCAGCCACTCTACCGCTTGCCTGCAGCGTCTTCACAGCCGAATTATGTGCCATTAAGTTAGCGCTTAGTAAGATAATTGAGCTTTCCATCTCATCTGCCATAATTTACACAGATTCTCTTAGTGCTGTCTCTGCCATAAGGAAGAATTCCTCCATTTCTCACCCTACAGTGAAACAGATTCATTCCCAGCTATTCGTTTGCAGTGTGTCCAATCAGTTAATCAGATTTTGCTGGATCCCTGGCCACTCAGGCATTCCGGGAAATGAAAGTGCTGACTTTGCCGCTAAACATCCGGAAACCACTCTCTCACAACATCCTCAGGTTCCTTTCTCTGATTTTAAGTCTGTCATACGCAAAGCCTGCTACAATAAATGGTCACAGACCTGGAAAAGTGACACTAACAATAAACTATACCAAATAAAAGAAGACCCAAAGCTGTGGCTGTCTGGCTTCCGAAGAAACAGACGAGAGGAAGTAGTACTGGCAAGACTGAGAATTGGACACACTCACCATACTCATCTCTTCCTATTATTGGGAGAAAGCCCACCACAGTGCTCATCCTGTCAGACGCAACTTACAGTCCGTCATTTCCTGGTTGATTGTCCCTTGCATTCAACCATCCGGTCAAACACTTTTCAATCACTCTCTACATTGAATATATCACCTGATTTATCTCGCATCTTAGGAAATGAAGCAAATATTGAAGAACTTTTATTATATCTAAAACATATTGGTTTGTACCGAAGTATATAATTTAATCTCTCTAGCAATACATATTTTGTAAATTAACGATTAGGAGACACAATTTGGCCGTAGTAGCCCTTGTGTCGTTAAACCGAACTACAACAACAACAACAACTACAGCTTATGATACTTCCTTTCTACAAACTAAAGCCATAGCTGAAAAATATAAGATAAATTTCCAAACTACTCAGTCTCTAGCCTACAATCAACCTTTTCGTCTTTTTTGAACTCCAAACAGCAATAAACAGATCACCAAATAGTGCTGCTGGAGCTGATGGAATCGATTATGTAATGCTAAAACATCTAAACAATATAGATTTGAATTTGCTAATAACTTTCTTTAATCGAATCTTCCTTGAAGGCCCCTCAACGTGGGCACCTGTACGTGGTGAGGGGACCTCCCAGTGACGCTGCTGGGTTTCCAGATTAGCATCACTGGGATCTAACGCCCATACCTTGGTTTCAGGGTTACATCTTTGAAATCCGGCGTGTGCAGCCGTGCGCCGCGACCCGTGGAAGCGGAAAGGGGGATCCTGGTGGTTGAGGGGCCCAGCTTCAATACACCACTTTGGCCCCTGCTTCGACGAGACGGGTGGTCCCGGACCGGCTCGACTGGGATCAATCGGCGGGTGGTATTATACTGCTAGGGTCAACTGCGTTCCAATAAGTCTCCCTCCCTATGGTCCTGGGACGGGATAAAGACTTATTGGTAACGTGGGTATGGTGCTCTAAGCGAACTCGGCGTCCCATTCGTGTACGCAGTACCTGCTAGTTCACGAGTGGGCGTCCCCTCGTAGGGCTCCGTGGTGGGTGAGGTACTTAGGCATCAGACATTTTCTCTTTACTCATATGAGTAATTTAAATCTTTCTTCTGGGGCCCCAACAAGGCCCCTACCTAATCGAAATGATGACGCAGAAAACACCTCTGCAAAAAGAGCCAGGACTGAGGATACACCATCATCAGTGACACCGCTTTTCCTCATTCTCCATTCCACCGGAGAGCAGTCCATTGGGAAGATGTCACCCTTCTTTATCCAGAAAGGATTAGAAGGGTTGGCAGGTTCACCTAAAACTGTAAAGAGACTGCGTTCTGGCGACCTTTTGGTCGAAGCTTCTACCACCAAGCAAGCGGAAAAAATCATAAAGTCTACATCCATAGGGGGAATACCTATCGTCGTAACCCCTCACAAAACTTTAAATTCTTCACGTGGTGTCATATCAGAGTGGGACCTTCTTCATGTTTCTGAAGAAGAGATCTGCTCTGAATTAAAAGAACAAGGAGTGACAGCTGTCAAAAGAATATCAATGAGAAAGGATGGGAATCTCGTCCCTACCCGAGTTCTCATCCTAACGTTTAACACCCCACGGCCTCCAAGTTCCATCAAAGCAGGCTATCTAAACTGCCCAGTGAGGATTTATATCCCAAACCCACTGCGGTGTTTTAGATGCCAAAAATATGGCCACTCACAAACATCTTGTCGTGGTAACCCTGCCTGTGCTCGATGTGGTGTGAAAGACCACGAGAGCAAGGAATGTACAGCTCCAAAACCCACCTGTGTCAACTGCCAAGGTGAGCACCCCGCCTACTCAAGAGCATGCCAGCGGTGGAAGGACGAAAAAGAAATCCAAAAATTGAAAACAGAGCTGAATATTTCCTACCCAGAGGCCAGAAAACGTATCCAACCAGTAAATAGCGGGAAACCTTCATATGCCCAGAAGGTTTCTGCTAAGAGCACTATCGGGACACAAACTGAGATGACTATACCACCAAGAGAGTCATTCACCCCGATTGCACGCTATTTATTGAGTTCTCAAAAGCCCACCAAAAAAACACAGTCAGTTGCCACTCCTATATCCGTACCTCCTAGTGCTCCACCACTACCAAAACCAAGTGGTAAAGAGCCTCAAGTAACAACAGAAAGAATGGATGTAGAGAACAAGGAGGTACAGGATGAATCAGTCTTGGAACTCTTTGCGGAGGAGGAAATGGACACGGGACAGCGTCCATTCTTCCCCAAAAAAGACAAATCCAAGACTGATAAAAGTAAGCCCTCAGCACCTCGGAAGCCGCCTGATGGACCCACCAAGCCAAAATAATGGCTAAATTCCTACAATGGAATTGTCGTGGATTCCGGCGAAATACAGATGACATCAAGGCCCTCCTGCAAAAGCACGAGCCAGTTTGCTTTTGCTTGCAGGAGACTTATTTAAAGGCAAATGATGATCCCACCATGCATAACATCACAATCTTTCGTAAGGATAGAATTGCGGATGGTCCTGCCCATGGAGGAGTGGCTATCCTTGTGAATAATCAGACCGCAGTTCAGCCCTTGCTAATTACAACCAGCATAGAGGCTGTTGCAATTCGCCTTGCAGTGGGATTCCTATTAACGGTCTGCTCTATTTATTTGCCACCTGGGACTGACATCTCCCAGGAAGACCTTGATGATCTTGTAACGCAGTTGCCTCCCCCTTTCTTACTTCTTGGGGATTTTAATGGACATAACACCCTGTGGGGTAGTGTTAACATCAACGGAAGGGGACGAGTCATAGAGCGTATGCTCAATGACAATGACCTTTCCCTTCTGAATACTGGAAAAAACACCTTCTTCCACATGCCTACCCGTACTTTTTCTGCCATTGATCTCTCTATCTGCTCCCCTTCTCTACTCCCTTCACTCACTTGGGAAGTGGAGGAGAATCCATACGGAAGCGATCACTTCCCTGTGATAACCTTGTTACACAGTGGGAGACCATGTCTTCCTTTCAGGTTACCACGGTGGAAGATTGATCAGGCTGACTGGTTTGCCTTCCAAAATCAGGCAAATTTTGATCTCAGTACCGTCAGCCAAGAGCCTATCAATGAAGCAGTAACGTACATCACAGAAGCTATCGTCCAAGCAGCTGCGAATGCAGTTCCAAAAACATCTGCCCGGTTTCCACCATTTCCCAAACCTTGGTGGAATTCCCAATGCACAACAGCAAAAAGGGCCCAAAACAAAGCGTGGGGGATATTCCGCCGATATCCTACCACGACAAACCTTATGGCCTTTACACGCGCACGAGCTAAAGCACGCTATACCCGCCGTCAGAGTCAAAAGGAATCGTGGATCCGTTTTACATCATCTATTAACCAGTCTACCAACTCCAAGGTAGTCTGGGATAAAATCCGGAAAATGAAGGGAAAATATACATCCCACCCTTCTTCAATCCTAGATTATAATGGATGCACTATTGCAGATCCAACTGCAATAGCCAATGCTCTTGGGGAAACATTCTCTAACATCTCCGCAACATCTTCCTATTCCCCAGAGTTCCTGGTCCTGAAATATAAAATCCAAAAACAGACACTTGACTTCAAGTCCAAGGGCCTCTATCCCTACAACGGGGAATTCACTAGAGAGGAACTGAAAAGAGCTCTCACTCTTTCCAAAGCAAGTGCTGTTGGACCAGATGGCATCCATTATGAAATGATTAAACATCTTTCATCAAAATCTATGGATTATCTGCTCCTTCTATATAACAGAATCTTTATTGAAGGGCAGTTTCCGGATTCCTGGTGCAAGGCAATCGTTCTTGCCTTTCCTAAGCCAGGAAAGGATCCAAAAATCACCACCAATTATCGTCCTATTGCTCTGACTAGCTGTCTGTGCAAAGTCCTGGAGAGAATGGTCAATTCTCGTTTAATATGGTATTTAGAATCAAATGACCTTCTCTCCAATATCCAGTGCGGCTTCCGAAGGAACCGGTCCACTCTGGACCATCTTATTAGACTGGAAACATCCATCCGGGATGCTTTCCTAAAACGCGAACACTTGGTGTCAGTGTTTTTTGACATGGAGAAAGCGTATGACACAGCTTGGAGATTTGGCATCTTAAAAGATCTGCATAGCCTGGGTCTCAGGGGACGACTCCCCATTTTTATTAAAAACTTTTTGGCCAACCGATCTTTCCAAGTTCGTGTGGGATCCTCACTCTCTCGTTCCTTTAGTCAAGAGGAGGGAGTACCACAGGGATCAGTTTTAAGTGTCACGCTTTTCGCCATCAAAATAAATTCCATCACAGGACAACTTCCTCCTACCGTAAACAGTGCCCTCTATGTTGATGACTTTAGCATTTTTTGTCAGTCATGCAACATGAGGGTTATTGAAAGACAACTGCAAAAATCCATTGATCGCCTCAACTCCTGGGCACTTGCAAATGGCTTCAGGTTCTCGCCGGAGAAGACCGTTTGCGTACACTTTTGTCGCAAGCGTAATCTTCATCCTGAACCTGAATTAAGGCTCGGACAAAATGCTATTCCAGTAGCAGCGGACACAAAATTCTTGGGACTCGTATTTGATCAAAAGCTGACCTTTCTGCACCACATCCGTCAACTTCGCACAAAGTGCACACGCGGGCTTAATATTCTCCGCTCGCTCTCCTCTACATCTTGGGGAGCAGACCGTTGTACGCTTCTTCGGCTTTACCGTGCACTTGTGCGATCCAAACTTGATTATGGGTCCCAGGTATATTCTTCAGCCAGAGACAGTGCCCTTCGATGGCTGGATCCTGTCCATCACCAGGCTCTTCGTGTCGCTACTGGAGCATATCGCACATCTCCTGTCCAGAGTTTATACGTCGAAGCAAACGAACCACCGTTATCGCTTCGACGTAAGCAGTTGTCTTTAAACTATGCTCTAAAGCTGAAATCCCTGCCAGACCATCCTACGTGGACATCCGTTTTTGATCCACGTTGGGAAAACTTATATAATACCCGTCAGACTGCCAACCGACCTTTTGGCCTTCGTGTCCAAGAGCTACTCAGAGAGTTTAACATCATGGTAGACAAGGTTGCACAAACACCAAAAGAAACTCTTCCACCCTGGCATGCTCATACTCCATCGTGCGACTTTTCCCTTAAGAAATGGGTAAAGTCTGAGACCTCATCATCTGTCTACCAGCAGCTCTTTTCTGCACATCGAGCTGAGAACTCCGACTTCCTGCCCGTCTACACAGACGGCTCGAAGTCTGAATCGTTCGTTGGATCTGCTGTTGTGTTCCCGGACACTATAATATCTCAGCAGATTCTTCCCGAATCCAGCATATACACTGCAGAGCTGCATGCTATAGAGTTAGCCTTGGATCACATTCGAATTTCTCAATGCCAAAGGTCAATAATATACTCTGATTCTTTGAGTGTATTACAGGCTTTATTATCTTTGAGACGCAGCTGTCATCCAGTTCTCTCTCGGGTTCAGCAGAAGATATATTCTCTTCATAAATATAAATTTGATATTCGCTTCTGCTGGATTCCTAGCCATATTGGGATAAAGGGAAATGATTTGGCTGACACTGCAGCCAAATCAGCAGCTCCCACTAACAATCGTTGCCTGTCAGTCCCCTATACAGACTACAGGCAAATAATACGAGAAAATATATATTCCCAATGGCAAGAACTATGGCATAGAGAGAGAACAAATAAATTATACCAAATAAAGCCTCTAATACAAACATGGCAGTCCAGTCTGCGCAGGAATCGGAGCGAGGAAGTTGCTCTTGCCCGACTCCGCATAGGACACAGTCATCTGACACATTCGTTTCTGCTGAGGGCGGATGATCCTCCTATGTGCGAGCAATGCGACACCATTTTATCCGTTAAACATATTTTATGTGACTGTCCCAGTTTTAGTAATGCTCGTTTTATCGCTTTTAACCATCTGACTGAGCCTTATACACTCAGTCAGATTTTATCCGACAATGACCACGTGTCTGCTATTTTTAGTTTCTTGAAATCAGTAAACCTTTTTAACCATATTTAAAAAATCTTTTTATTTTTACCTTGTTTACTGCTATTCGTCTTTTAAAATATATACGTGGCTTTTATACCCTGACTTAGTGACCTAATTCGTTAGGTCACTGAAAGCTTTTTATCACTTTCATGACAAGGTTTTGGCGCATTATAGCCTTAGTCGCTGATGCGCCAATAAAACTAAACTAAACCAAACCAATCCTTGAAGGTACATATCCCTCTACCTGGCATCACTCCGTTATTCTAGCCTTTCCCAAACCAGGAAAGGATCAATCACTCACACAAAATTATCGACCAATCTCCCTCACCAGTTGTCTTGGCAAAACTCTAGACAAGATGGTACACAGGCGACTTACCTGGATTCTTGAAACTCAAAAGTTGCTAAACAACAATCAATTTGGATTCCGACAAAACAGATCCACTTTAGATCTCATGGTGAAAGCAGAAACTAACATCCGTAATGCTTATGTAAAAAACGAACACCTTGTAATGGTAAGTTTGGACATTGAAAAGGCTTTTGACACAACTTGGAGGTATGGCATATTGCGAGAACTTTATTCCCTAGGACTGAGGGGACATTTACCGAAATTTATTAAAAACTTCCTCCAAAACAGAACTTTTCAGGTTCGCTATCAATCAGTACTTTCTCGTATCTATACCCAAGAAGAAGGTGTCCCACAAGGGTCAATACTTAGCGCTACTCTTTTTTCACTTAGGCTAAACACTATAACTCACAATATTAACAGTACTGTCGAATTATACATGTATGCTGATGATCTCACTCTATCTTGCAGTTCAAAAAATATTCCTACCATTGAAAAACAGCTGCAACTCTCCATAAATAAGCTGGAAATATGGACACAGCAGAATGGATATCGTATGTCAGAACAAAAAACAGTTGCAATCCACTTCTGCAAAAAACGCAAGCTGCATCCGGAACCGGAACTTCGGCTAAAGAACCACCTGATACCGCTCACCAGTAATTTTCGTTTCCTAGGTTTAATGTTGGACACCAAACTTAACTTTGTTTCTCACATAACATATCTCCGAACAGTATGCTTAAAGAAACTAAATATTCTTCGGTCCATTTCTGCCATGAAATGGGGTGCTGATAGATACTCTCTCCTACATCTGTATCGCGCTCTTATCAGGTCCCGATTAGATTATGGAGCTGTTGTCTATGACTCTGCTAGGAAAAGTGCACTAACCAGACTGAACACCATCCAACACAGTGCGGCCCCGGGTGCCAAGCGTTTCCGTGGCCAAGCGATTCTCGTGCGTTTAAAGAGCGTTTTTTGGTAAGCGACTAGGTTCTATTTTGCTTTCTCCCTTACTTATTAAACCTTTTCGTTAAGTAGCTTCATTTTCTTAAAAGTACTAAGAGGTGAGCCCAGAAGAAGGAAAGAACCTTTTTCTTTAATTTAGTACTCCTACTAACTATATTAACCTATACGCTTGGCCACAAGCGGCACTGCTCCTGCCTCCCCGTGGCGGGGCCGGTAACCTGGGTGGTAAAGGTAAACCCCCAGGGCCAAAAGGAGCTAACATGGATACAAATAATTATCCCCCTTTAGAGCCATTGAGCTCAAGACAAGAGACTCCCGATATTGACCATGACTCTGTTCACCCAAAAAGGCTTCGAACAGAAGCAAAATGTCCAAATGAGATACCGAATTTCTTGGTGGTACATTCGTTATCTGCCCAACCTGTAGGCAAGTTATCACCATTTTTGATACAAAAGTGTTTAGAGTCCATTGCAGGGTCACCAAAAATGGTGAAGCGACTACAATCCGGAGACCTCCTGATCGAAACAGCCACCTCAAAACATTCTGAACGGCTGTTAAATACAACATCATTTGGGGGGCTGACAGTATCAGTTACTCCCCACAGAACCTTAAATTCATCAAGAGGTGTGATCAGTGAGTGGGACCTAATTACAGTCTCCGAAGAAGAACTACTGCAAGAACTTAGTAGTCAAAAGGTAACAAGTGTAAAAAGAATCATGAGTAAAAAAGATGGGAATCTAACTCCAACTAGAACCATCATTTTAACATTCAGTACTCCAGACTTACCATCCTCAATCAAAGCTGGCTATTTGAATTGTCGTATTAGACCATATATCCCGAATCCTGTTCGTTGCTTCAAATGCCAGAAATATGGTCATTCACAGCAGGCATGTAGAGGTGACCCCATTTGTCCCATCTGCGGAGCTAAAGAACATACTCAAGCTGATTGCTCGGCCGCAACCGCTGCGTGTCCAAACTGCAAGGGAAGTCACCCTGCCTTTTCCAAATCTTGCGAATTATGGATTACAGGGAAAAAAATCCAAAAATATAAAATAGAAAATAAAGTTTCTTTTCGTGAGGCACGTAGGCAAGTTATGTTGAGCATGCCTAGCAGTCGAACCTACGCTGCTCGCACTAGAAACTATGTATCTACTGGAGCACAAACAGATGTATCAATTCCGCCTAATACCTCAATGACTAATTGGCTTAAATCTACTCTTTCAAATTCAAAAAAGGAAAATCCTCAAAATAAATCTAGCGAAGCTACAAATACCCCAATCAGTATCCCTAGTGATACTGAATCGGTCCCATATGACACAGAGCAAAGGAAATCTGACACAGGTTCAAAAAAAATGGAAACTCCCACCAACAGTATGGAAGTAGATGAGCGTTCAGATAATGGGGAGCCCATTCTGGAACTCCATGCAAATGACACCATGGATTCCGTACGCCCCTATTTTCCGAAAAAAGATAAAATAAAGCAAGACAGATCGAAATGCTCCACTTCTAAAAAACAGTCAGAACAATCGACCACAACTAAACTCAAATAATGTCTAATATCATACAGTGGAACTGCAGAGGACTAAGAAGCAATTCTGATGACATCAAAGATTTACTGATTCAATACAATCCGATAGGAGTATGTCTACAAGAAACTTTCTTATCATCTGAAGCTTCACCAAAATTTACAAATTATACAATATATAGAAAAGACAGGATTTCGGAGCCTCCTGCTCGCGGAGGAGTAGCTGTGCTTATAAAATCAAACATACCGTCCAGGCAAATTCAGTTACAAACTAGTCTAGAAGCTGTGGCAGCACGTATTTCAATCGGTATATCAATTACCCTAACTTCTATTTATATTTCCCCTTCTCAACCATTTTCAAATACAGATCTTGATAATTTGGTTATGCAACTACCATCTCCAATCTGCCTTCTTGGTGACTTTAATGGCCACCATCCATTATGGGGGTCGCCAGCGATTGACACAAGAGGCAAATTAATCGAAACATTAATGAATAATAACAACCTAACTATACTAAATTCTGGATCTCCCACTTATATTAACCTATCTACAGGATCTACCTCTGCAATAGACTTGTCTATCTGCTCACCAGCAATTCTCCCAAGTATGTCATGGTCAGTGCTAAACAATCCTTTAAACAGCGATCACTTTCCAATCCTTTGCTCATTACAAACACGGATAACTGCAAATCTCGAGGTCCGATCCACCTGGAAGTTCAAGAAGGCAAACTGGGAGAGCTACTGTACCCAGGTCCAGTTAGACAGGAGTTATGTTCAGCAACATCCAATTGAAGACGTAACTAACTACATTACCAATCAGATACTAAATGCAGCAAAAAATTCAATCCCGAAGTCACAACCTCACAAGTACTCCCACCATAACAACTGGTGGAATACAGATTGTTCTAATGCCAAGCGTGAGAAAAACCGTGCTTGGAACAAATTCCGTAAGTTTCCGACAACCAATAATCTAATAGAATACAAAAGACTTAAAGCCAAAGCAAGGCAGATTAGGAGAAAAGCCAAACGTGACTCGTGGATCTCATTTGTCTCAACTATCACCAAAGACACTGACCCACGATTCATTTGGAGAAGAATTAAAGCACTAAATGGAAAATTCACTCGACCACCCTCTCCAATACTCTGTTGGAATGGGAAAGATCTATCGGCACCTAAGGAAATCGCCAATGCGCTAGCAGAATCATTCTCTACAATATCTGCTTCTACTTCCTACTCGATCTCCTTTCAGCGCATCAAGGCAGATGCAGAACGCCGCAAAATTAACTTCTCCACACAGCTCTCACTTCCATACAATCAACCATTTAATATAACAGAACTCAAAGAATCCTTAAATAAATCTTCAAATAGTGCGGCCGGCCCAGACGACGTACATTACATCATGCTAAAACAATTACTTGAAGAGGACTTACGTACCCTATTAATTTTCTATAATCGAATCTTCTCAGAAAATGCCTATCCGCTTTCCTGGCGTCATTCTCTCATACTTGCCATACCAAAACCAGGCAAAGACCCTTCTTCGGTTAACAATTATAGGCCAATATCTCTCACAAGCTGAATGGGGAAAATTTTTGAAAGAATGGTACATACGAGGCTTACCTGGATCTTAGAAGCAGAGAACCTTTTAACAGACCATCAGAGTGGCTTTCGTAAGAACAGATCCACTCTTGATGTCCTTATCAAAACTGAATCGAATATTCGCAACGCCTTTGTCATGAAGCAACATCTAGTCATGGTCAATTTAGATATTGAAAAGGCATTTGATACTACCTGGCGACATGGTATTATTATGGACCTTTATCATCTAGGACTAAGGGGTCATCTCCCTCAGATAATTCAGAATTTCTTGCGCCACCGCTCTTTTCAGGTCCGTTATCAGAACGTACTGTCTACACCCCATATTCAGGAAGAAGGAGTACCGCAGGGATCTATACTCAGCGCAACGTTATTTGCAATTCGAGTCAACAGCATAACTAGAGACATCCCCAAAACTGTGGAGGCATATATGTACGCGGATGACCTCGCCATCTCCTGCCAATCGCAAAGCATGAACACCATTGAGCGTCAACTCCAACTTGCCATTAACAGAATTGAATCCTGGATGTCACGCAACGGATATCGTCTAGCTGTACAAAAGTCTACTACCACTCACTTTTGTAAGAAACGTGCTGTCCACCACCATCCTGAATTACGGCTAAACAATTGTCCAATACCAGTAGTAAACAGCATCAGATTTCTCGGTCTGATTTTAGATAGTAAGCTTAACTTCCAAGCACATATCACATATCTACGAACTACTTGTCTAAAACAGTTGAACATGCTTCGATCAGTCTCATCCATGTCGTGGGGAGCTGATCGGTACTCCTTACTTCACCTCTACAAATCTCTGATCCGCTCACGCTTAGATTATGGTTCTCCCGTATATGACTCAGCTAGGAAAAGCACATTAGGGCTGAATGTCATCCAGCACAGTGCCCTGAGGACTGCTCTGGGCGCATTCAGGACTTCTCCCATGCAAAGTCTTTATATCGAAGCCCACGAGCCTCCATTACATCTTCGTAGAAAAACATTATTGCTTTTCTATGCTTCTAAGATCCAGAGTCTTCCATCGCACCCCAGTTGGGAGTATCTTTATCACACTCGGTGGGATTCCTTTTATGAGAATAAGCCACATGAAAATCGACCTGCTTCTCTCAGGATCAAAGATCTTATTCTGAGTTGGAACATTGATTTAGCTGATATTTTTCAGAACACAACTGCACCTATTCCACCTTGGACGTATGTTTGTGCCTCACATGACACACATTTTCTCCAGTGGGGGAAGAATGTCATATCTCCCAATAACATGAGACAGTTGCACTCAGCTCATGCTAATCTTAACTCCGATTTCTGTAAAATATATACTGATGGGTCTAAAACTGATAGTATGGTAGGTGCTGCAGCTGTCTTTCCTACATGTACAATTTCAGCCACACTACCTTTATCATGCAGTGTCTTCACTACTGAACTTTATGCCATCAAGTTAGCACTTAGTAAGATTATTGAACTTTGCATCTCACCCGCAATAATTTACACGGATTCCCTCAGTGCTATCAATGCCATAAGGACGAATTTCTCCTCTTCTCATCCTATATTGAAAGAAATTCATTCCCAACTATTTTCCTGTAGTATGTCCAATCTGTCAATCTGCTTTTGCTGGATCCCTGGCCATTCTGGCATTCCGGGAAATGAAAGTGCTGACTTTGCCGCTAAACATCCTCAACCCACTCTCTCACAACAACCTCAGATTCCATACACTGATTACAAACCTGTTATTCGTAAAGCATGTTACCACAACTGGTCACAGATATGGAAAAGGAAGACTAACAGCAAACTTTACCAAATAAAACAAGAACCAAAGCTGTGGCTCTCTTGCTTCAGACCAAACAGACGTGAGGAAGTGGTGTTGGCAAGGCTAAGAATTGGACATACACATCATACCCATCTCCACTTGCTATTGGGAGAAATCCCACCTCAGTGTTCATCCTGTAACAGTCGGCTCACAGTCCGCCATTTTCTGCTTGATTGTCCCTTGCATTCAACCATCTGGTCAAACACTTTTCAATCAATTTCCAGGCTTAACGTATCACCTGATTTATCTCATATCCTAGGAAACAATGCAAATATTGAAGAACTTTTAACATACTTAAAATGTATTGGCCTATACAACAGCATATAATTTAACAACTATAAAGATTGGGTCATGCAATTAAACGATGAATAGACACAATTTGGCCTCAGATGCCCTTGTGTCTTTAAACCCAATAACAACAACAACAACAACCAACACAGTGCCCTTCGTACTTCGCTAGGAGCCTTTAGAACATCCCCTGTCCAGAGTCTGTATGTAGAGGCGTATGAACCTCCACTTCACCTTAGAAGGAAAATGCTGCTCCTTAATTATGCAGCCAAAATTCAAAGCCTTCCAGCCCATCCTCTTCGATCATTGATTCTCAACCCTGATTGGATCACGTTCTACAACAACAAAGTTACAGAAAATAGACCCACTGGTATTCGATTAAAAGAATTGATACATGCCTGCGACATAAACTTTGACAATATGCTTCAAGAGAAAGATGTACCTGATCCACCCTGGTCTGTAACTCTCCCTCACTGTGATAACTATTTTCAGCAATGGGGAAAAAAATCCCTGCCATATGAAAGTATTAAACAGCTACATAAAGACCATGCCCTCAACAATGCTCAACGCTGTATAATATATACAGACGGTTCGAAAACAGACTCTTCTGTTGGTGCTGCAGCTGTCTTTTCCTCTTTTACACTTTCTATATCATTACCAGTTGAGTGTAGCAGTTACACTGCAGAATTATATGCAATAAAATTAGCCCTAGAAAATATAAACACTTCCCACAATACTAGCAGTATAATTACACAGATTCCATGAGTGCAGTATCCGCTTTGGACAATAAACTTTCAATATCGCATCCCGTCATAAAACAAATTTTTTCCTGCTTAAACCAGCTACGAAGTAAGAATCATGCAGTGCTATTTTGCTGGATCCCAGGGCACTCTGGTATCACAGGTAACGAGAGAGCAGATCAGGCAGCCAAACAACCAAACAGTGCAATACCATCACATTACCATGTACCATACGTAGATTATTTGAAGCACATTAAAAAAATCAATACAATCCAGTGGTCTGAAATCTGGAGGTCACAAACGAACAACAAATTGCTTGAAATCAAAGAGAAACCAGCACTATGGAAATCTAGCTTAAGAAAAAACAGACAAGAAGAGGTTGTGCTAGCAAGATTACGCATAGGGCATACACATCCAACCCATATATATCTACTCAAGCAGGAGGTCCCACCTCCATGCACTCATTGTGCTTTACCACTTACCGTCAAGCATATACTCTTAGATTGTAAGCAGTATTCCTATTTCCGAAAAAATAGTTTCCCTTCACTGTCACAACTGAAAGAGCCTCTATCACTTGCCCATATTATTGGAAACAATGCGAATTTAAAAGAACTATTTACCTTTCTTAAGCAGATACAAATATATGATTTTCTATGATTACAAACTAGAACCAAATTTTATATAAAAACAGGTCATAAGAACAGGTACATTTTGGCCCTAGTTGCCCTTGTGCCCAAAAATACCAATACCAATACCAATACAATACAACTGCAGAAAGCCATTGAGCGTCTCAATTCCTGGGCACTTGTTAATGGCTTCAGGTTCTCGCCGGAGAAGATCGTTTGCGTACATTTTTGTCGCAAGCGTAATCTTCATCCTGAACCTGAATTAAGGCTCGGACAAAATGCTATTCCAGTAGCACCGGACACAAAATTCTTGGGACTCATATTTGACAAAAAGTTGACCTTTCTGGATCATATCCGTCAACTCCGCACAAAGTGCACAAGAGGGATGAATATTCTCCGCTTGCTCTCCTCTACATCTTGGGGAGCAGACCGATGTACCCCCCCTCGACGTGGGCACCTGTACGTGGTGAGGGGACCTCCCAGTGATGCTGCTGGGTTTCCAGATTAGCATCACTGGGATCTAACGCCCATACCTTGGTTCCAGGGTTACATCTTTGGAATCCGTGTGCAGCCGTGCGCCGCGACCCGTGGAAGCGGAAAGGGGGATCCTGGTGGTTGAGGGGCCCAGCCTTAATACACCACTTTGGCCCCTGCTTCGACAAGACGGTCGGTCCCGGACCGGCTCGACTGGGATCAATCGGCGGGTGGTTTTATACTGCTAGGGTCAACTGCGTTCCAATAAGTCTCCCTCCCTATGGTCCTGGGACGGGATAAAGATTTATTGGTAACGTGGGTATGGTGCTCTAAGCGAACTCGGCGTCCCATTCGTGTACGCAGTACCTGCTAGTTCACGAGTGGGCGCCCCCTCGTAGGGCTCCGTGGTGGGTGAGGTACTTAGGCATCAGACACTTTCTCTTTACTCATATGAGTAATTTAAATCCCCTTTCTTCTGGGGCCCCAACAAGGCCCCTACCTATTCGAGAAGATGAAAAAGAAAACACCTCTGCAAAAAGAGCCAGAACTGAGGATACACCAACACCATCAGTGACACCGCTCTTCCTCATTCTCCATGCCATCGGAGAACAGTCAATTGGAAAGATGTCACCCTTCTTTATCCAGAAAGGATTAGAAGGGTTGGCAGGTTCACCAAAATCCGTTAAACGACTGCGTTCTGGCGATCTTTTAGTTGAAGCTTCCAGCACAAAACAAGCTGAAAAATTCTTGAACTCTACATCCATAGGGGGAATACCTATCACCGTATCCCCCCACAAAACTCTGAATTCTTCACGTGGTGTTATATCAGAGTGGGACCTTCTTCATGTTTCTGAAGAAGAGATCTGCTCTGAATTGAAAGACCAAGGAGTGACAGCTGTGAAAAGAATATCGATACGAAAGGATGGGAATCTCGTCCCTACCCGAGTTCTTATCCTCACGTTCAATACCCCAAGGCCTCCAAGTTCCATCAAGGCAGGCTATCTAAACTGCCCAGTGAGGATTTACATCCCAAACCCACTGAGGTGTTTTAGATGCCAAAAATACGGCCACTCACAAACATCTTGTCGTGGTAACCCTGCCTGTGCTCGATGTGGTGTTAAAGACCACGAGAGCAAGGAATGTTCAGCTTCAAAACCGATTTGTATTAATTGCCAAGGAGAGCACCCCGCCTATTCTCGAGCATGCCAGCGGTGGAAGGATGAAAAAGAAATCCAAAAACTGAAAACAGAGCTGAATATCTCCTACCCAGAGGCCAGAAAACGTATCGAACCAATAAATAGCGGGAAACCTTCCTATGCGCAGAAGGTTTCTGCCAAGTGCACTATCGGTACTCAAACTGAGATGACTATACCACCGAAAGAGTCATTCACTCCGATTGCACGCTATTTATTAAATTCACAAAAGCCCACCAAAAAAACACAATCAGTTGCCACTCCTATATCCGTACCTCCTAGTGCTCCACCACTACCAAAACCAAGTGGTAAAAAAGAGCAAAAACGTTCTGAAGAGTCATCCGTAATACCAGAAACAATGGATGTAGAGAACAAGGAGGTACAGGATGAATCAGTCTTGGAACTCTTTGCGGAGGAAGAAATGGACACGGGACATCGTCCATTCTTCCCCAAAAAAGACAAAGCCAAGACTGATAAAAGTAAGCCCTCAGCACCTCGGAAGCCGCCTGATGGACCCACCAAGCCAAAATAATGGCTAAATTCCTACAATGGAATTGTCGTGGATTCCGGCGAAATACTGATGACATCAAGGCCCTCCTGCAAAAGCACGAGCCAGTTTGCTTTTGCTTGCAGGAGACTTATCTAAAGGCAAATGATAATCCTACCCTGCATAACATCACAATCTTTCGTAAGGATAGAATTGCGGATGGTCCTGCTGATGGAGGAGTGGCTATCCTTGTGGGTAATCAGACCCCAGTTCAGCCCTTGCTAATTACAACCAGCATAGAGGCTGTTGCAATTCGCCTTACAGTGGGATTTTTAATAACGGTCTGCTCTATTTATTTGCCACCTGGGACTGATATTTCCCAGGAAGACCTTGATGATCTTGTAACGCAGTTGCCTCCCCCTTTCTTATTTCTCGGGGATTTTAACGGACATAACACCCTGTGGGGTAGTGCTAACATCAACGGAAGGGGACGAGTCATAGAGCGTATGCTCAATGACAATGACCTTTCCCTTCTAAATACTGGAACAAACACCTTCTTCCATATGCCTACCCGTACTTTTTCTGCCATTGATCTCTCTATCTGCTCCCCTTCTCTACTCCCTTCTCTCACCTGGGAAGTGGAGGAGAATCCATACGGAAGTGATCACTTCCCTGTGATAACCTTGTTACACAGTGGGAGACCGTGTCTCCCTTTTAGGTTACCACGGTGGAAGTTTGATCAGGCTGACTGGAATGCCTTCCAACATCAGGCAAATTTTGAACTTAGTACAGTCAGTCAGGAGCCTATCAATGACGCAGTAACGTACATCACAGAAATCATTGTCCACGCAGCTGCTAATGCTGTCCCAAAAACATCAGCCCGGTTTCCACCATTTCCCAAACCTTGGTGGAATTCACAATGCACAACAGCAAAAAAGGCTCAAAACAAAGCGTGGGGGATATTTCGCCGATATCCTACCACGAACAACCTTATAGCCTTTAAACGTGCACGAGCCAAAGCACGCTACATCCGTCGTCAGAGTCAAAAGGAATCGTGGATCCGTTTTACATCATCTATTAACCAGTCTACCAACTCTAAGGTAGTCTGGGATAAAATCCGGAAAATGAAGGGAAAATATACATCCCACCCTTCTTCGATCCTAGATTATAATGGATGCGCTATTGCAGATCCAACTGCAATAGCCAATGCTCTTGGGGAAACATTCTCTAACATCTCCGCAACATCCTCGTACTCCCCAGAGTTCCTGGTCCTGAAAAATAAAATGGAAAAACAAGCACTTAATTTTAAGACCAAGGGCCTCTATCCCTACAACGGGGCATTCACTATAGAGGAACTGAAAAGAGCCCTCGCTCTTTCCAAAGCAAGTGCTGTTGGGCCAGATGGCATCCATTATGAAATGATTAAACATCTTTCACCAAAATCTATGGATTGTCTGCTCCTTCTGTATAACAGAATCTTTACTGAGGGGCAGTTTCCGGATTCCTGGCGAAAGGCAATCATTCTTGCCTTTCCTAAGCCAGGAAAGGATCCAAAAGTTACCACCAATTATCGTCCTATTGCTCTGACTAGCTGTCTGTGCAAAATCCTGGAGAGAATGGTCAATTCTCGTTTAATATGGTATTTAGAATCAAATGACCTTCTCTCCAGCATCCAGTGTGGCTTCCGAAGGAACCGGTCCACTTTGGACCATCTTATTAGATTGGAAGCATCCATCCGGGATGCTTTCCTAAAACGCGAACACTTGGTGTCGGTGTTCTTTGACATGGAGAAAGCGTATGACACAACTTGGAGATTTGGCATTTTAAAAGATCTGCATAGCCTTGGCCTTAGAGGGTATCTCCCCTTTTTTATTCAAAACTTTTTAGCCAATCGATCTTTCCAAGTTCGTGTGGGATCCTCACTCTCTCGTCCCTTCAGCCAAGAGGAGGGAGTACCACAAGGATCAGTATTAAGTGTCACGCTTTTTGCCATCAAAGTCAATTCCATCACAGAACAACTTCCTCCAACTGTAAACTGTGCCCTCTATGTTGATGACTTTAGCATATTTTGTCAGTCATGCAACATGAGGGTTATTGAAAGACAACTGCAGAAAGCCATTGATCGCCTTAATTCCTGGGCACTTGGTAATGGCTTCAGGTTCTCGCCGGAGAAGACCGTTTGCGTACACTTTTGTCGCAAGCGTAATCTTCATCCTGAACCTGAATTACGGGCCCCAAGTGCCAAGCGATTCTGTGATCAAGTGACTTTGCTCTGAATTAGCGCTCTTTCTTGAAGTAGAAATCGTTTCCTTATTTAAAGCATTTATTAACACACAATTAAATAATCCATAGTAAAGAAAGCAACTTTACTAGATTAAGAAGGAAAGCAACTTTCTCTCTCTCTTTTATTTTTTGGTTATATATTAATTACTAACCTCCTAGTGCTTGGTCACAGGGGTGGCACTGCTCCTGCCTCCACGTGGCGGGGCCGGTAACCTGGAAGGGAAAAGCTCTCCCTTCCAGGGCGAAATGGAGCGAACTGACTCCAATACCCAGGAATCCACTGGGTCAACGGACCCGAATAGAACTGACCCAAGATATGAGAAATCTAGTTCTTTCGGAGACACCTCTAAGGCAATCAGAAAAGGCGATACAAATGACTCTGTCTCCACAAAGAGATTAAAAACAGACGTTAAAATTTTAATTTCCCCAACATACATTATTATACATTCAAAGACTGAGAAAGCGGTAGGGCAATTGTCACCCTTTCTCATACAAAAAACTCTTGAGAGTTATGTCGGCCCACCAAAACAAGTTAAAAGACTAAAATCAGGCGACATTTTGGTAGAAACAGCCAACGCTAAACACTCCGAAAAATTATTACAAATGACAACCTTTGCAGGAATACCAGTAACGGTATCCCCACACAATACATTAAATACCTCAAAAGGTGTCATTACGGAATGGGACCTTCTAAATGTGCCCGAAGAGGAAATTCAAATCGAGCTTCAGGAACAAGGAGTCATAAGTGTTAAAAGAATTACAATTAAAAAAGAAGGGATAATCACCCCCACCAGGAATCTGATACTCACCTTCAACACACCTAAAGCGCCCAGATCAGTAAAAGCTGGATATCTACACTGCAATATAAGACCGTACATCCCGAACCCTCTCCGTTGTTTCAACTGTCAGAAGTTTGGTCACTCACAGACAGTATGCAGAGGAAAACTAACATGTGCAAACTGTGGTTCGCAAGAACATGCCACTTCTACTTGCACAGCTGGAAACCATAAATGTGTAAATTGTAAAGGGGAACACACCGCATATTCAAAGGAGTGTGAAATTTGGAAGAAGGAAAAAATGATACAAAAATACAAAGCAGAAAATGGAGTTTCATATCAGGAAGCTAAAAAGGCGATTATAATAAATATAGCAAACAAACCTTCTTATGCGCAGATTACCACAACCAAAAAGGCTCCGGAAATTAAATTACCCAATTCAAAATGTTGTGGCACACAAACGGATGTCACAATCCCCCCAGGAGAATCCATCTCAGAATGGGTTCGTGAGTTTTACAAACCATCTCCATCACAAAAACAAGAAAAGATTATCAATACTCCGTTATCTTTCCCACCAGATAATTCAGAAAATGTAAGGAGAAAAGGAAACAAAGAAAAGCTAGGTAGTACAGGGAAAAAGATTTCAGAACAAATGGATACAGATGCAAGAAACCAAGGAGAGGAACCAGTCCTCGAAATCTTCACTGAAGAAGAAATGGATACGGGTAGACCATACTTTTCAAAGAAAGATAAAATTAAGGTAGACAAAGTTAAATCAGCCCCAAGGAAGCAATCCGAGGGAACATCTAACCTCAAATGACAGGTACAATTATCCAATGGAACTGTCGAGGTTTTCGCTCAAACACTAACGATGTTATAGACCTCATCACCCAGTATCACCCACTAAGTATCTGCCTACAAGAAACATATTTAAAACCACAGGACAATAGTATAATCAAAAATTATATCATATATAGAAAGGATCGCATAACGAATGGAACAACGAGAGGAGGAGTTGCAATATTAGTTAACAGACATGTACCTTCCCAAACAATACCATTGAACACACCATTAGAAGCAGTTGCAGCCCGTCTAGCAATAGGCTTCAACATTACCATAGCCTCAATATATATACCCCCTAATCAAGAATTCCAGTTTAAGGATTTCGAAGAGCTGATCACTCAGCTACCACCTCCATTCTTTATCTTAGGTGACCTAAATGGACATCACCCACTATGGGGCGATCCCAAAATAGACCAAAAGGGTAAGCAAATAGAAAAATTAATTGTCGAGAACAACCTAATGATTTTAAATGACGGCACACACACATATTTCCACCTTCCATCAAAAAGCAGTTCTGCAATAGACTTATCAATCTGTTCCCCAACACTGTTCCCTATGACTAAATGGAGCGTGCACGAGACTCCATTGAGTAGCGACCACTACCCTATTATTTTGAAAATCACGACGAAAACACCATGTCAAGTCAGTAGGCACCCCAGGTGGAAAATATATGATGCAGATTGGGAAACATTCAGGTTACTAGCCAAGTTAGACTGCAACATTATTAAACGAGAATCAGTACAAACATCAGTAGCCTATGTTACTGATAGTATGCTTCAAGCTGCCGAAAAGACAATACCTAAAACATCTTCTAACATTAGAATATATCCAAAACCATGGTGGAACAAAGAGTGCTGGGAAGCTAAAAAAGAGAGAAATAGAACCTGGAACCTCTTTCGCAGAAATCCAACAACAGACAATCTGATACAATTCAAGAGAGCCAGAGCTAAGGTCAGGAAAGTGCAAAAAATAAGCAAAAAAGCTGCTTGGATGAAATTTGCATCCACTATAACTATTTCCACACCAGCTACACTTATCTGGAAAAAGATCAGAAGGATGACAAATAATTCTCAATCAAACCCCTCTCCCTTGCTAGATTGGAAGGGACAGCTGGTTACAAATACCTTAGATATAGTCAATGTGCTTGGTGAAAATTTTTCGAATACATCTGCTAATTGTGCATACCCCACTGCTTTCAAAACATACAAGAAAGAGGCCGAAAAAATAAAACTAAACTTTTCTAGCAATCAGTGTGAACAATACAACTTGCCGCTCACAGTAGCAGAACTAAAACAAACTCTAGTGCAGGCAAAACACAGCGCAGTCGGTCCTGATGAAATCCATTATGCAATGATACAACAATTAGATGAACAGTCCCAATTAGCGCTGTTAGATCTATACAACAAAATATACTTGGAAAATTCTTTCCCAAAAAAATGGCACCACGCAATAATACTAGCTCTCCCAAAACAGGGAAAAGATCTATCAGACCCACAGAACTATCGTCCCATAGCTTTGACCAGCTGCTTAGGCAAGATCTTAGAGAAAATGGTCAACAATAGACTAACATGGTATCTAGAAAATAATGATCTTCTCAACTCAGAACAATTTGGCTTCAGAAAAAATCGCTGTACCTTGGATGTACTTATACAACTGGAAAATCAAGTAAGAAATGCGTTTCTCAGGAAACAACACCAAGTCATGGTTAATTTTGACATCCAAAAGGCATACGATACCACGTGGCGATATGGTATACTTAAAAGATTACATCAACTTGGCCTTAGAGGACATCTACCCCTCTACGTATGCAATTTCCTTAAGAATCGGACCTTCCAAGTTCGAATGAACAATACACTTTCCAATATATTTTATCAAGAAGAAGGGGTCCCTCAAGGATCTGTACTTAGTGCCACACTTTTTGCAATCCACTTCAGCACAATACTAGAACAAATTCCAAACAATATCTTCACGACTGTTTATGCTGATGATTTCAGCATTTCTTATCAAGCGCAGCATATGAGGACAATAGAGCGGCAATTGCAAGTAGCCATTAACAGAGTCATAAAATGGACAGAAAGAAATGGATATAGAATATCGGTACAAAAGACTGCATGTATACATTTCTGCAGAAAAAGGAATCTCCATCCAGACCCAGAACTCAGGCTGAAAGAACAGATCATCCCAGTTGAAAATAGTGTCCGTTTCTTAGGATTAGTTTTTGACAAAAAACTGACTTTCCTAGAGCATATCAGTCACATAAGAGTCCACTGTTTGAAGAAAATGAACATCTTGAAGGTCCTATCCGCTATATCCTGGGGAGCAGACAGGACAATCCTACTACGTTTATATCGCCTTCTCATTCGGTCTAAGCTAGACTATGGTGCCCCAGTCTATGATTCGGCAAGACCTAGTGCCCTGAGATGGCTCGATCCGGTACATCACTGCGCACTCCGTTTAGCCCTTGGAGCTTTCCGCACCTCACCCGTGCAGAGCCTGTACGCCGAAGCTCAAGAACCTCCTCTGCAAATCAGAAGACAAAATCAATTACTCTCTTATGCAGCTAAAATAAAATCCTTACCAGATCACCCTCTACACAAAACTCTTTTTACTTCTGAATGGGAACAACATTATCAGCAACAACAAAGAATCAATAAACCTGCGAATGTAAGATTAAAAAACCTTCTTCTCAGTAGAGAGCTTAACCTAGATAACATAATTCCGCTGACGAAGCAGTCTACCCCACCATGGATAATCAGACAACCTTTATGCGACTTCTCCTTCCACTTCTGGGACAAACAAACCCTTTCCCATATAAACCATCAACAGCTGCACGCTGCTTATAAGGCACAATTTTCAGATCATTGCTTTTTATATACAGATGGATCCAAAACTGATTCTCATGTGGGAGCGGCAGTTTACTTTTCTGACATCACATTGGCCCAAAAACTCCCAAAAGACTGTAGCATTTATACTGCAGAACTGCAAGCCATTATGTTAGCACTAAACGAAATCGACCATTCAAGTTTTCAAAACAGCATAATTTTTACTGACTCTCGTAGTTCCATGATGGCAATACAAAATATCAGTTCTAACAAACATCCACTACAACAGCAGATTCAATACAGAATATCCAAACTCCTTGAACAACATCGTAACATTAGATTTTGCTGGATCCCAAGCCATGTCGGAATACATGGTAACGAACAAGCAGACAGAGCTGCTAAAGAAGCCAACAACAATATTTCCGCATCAGAATATATCTCTTTCTCAGACTACAAACGCGTTATTGATCACAGTGGGATACATCACTGGCAGCAGCAATGGCAAGTACTTACCACTAACAAATTGCATCAGATTAAAAGATTACTCCAACCATGGAAATCCAGCATTCAGAAAAATAGACGCGATGAAGTGATACTTGCTAGGTTAAGGATAGGACACACATATTTCAGTCACTCTTATCTTTTGCGAGGAGAAGATCCACCCCTATGTCCTATCTGTCACACACAACAAACAGTAGAACATGTACTGATTACTTGTCCAGCCTTTGCAGATGATCGCCGAAACTCCTTCAAAGAGCTAAACAAACATCACTCCCTCACTCTCAAAACCATACTGGAAGATAGAAAAAATATAGCAGATGTTTTTCAGTTCCTCAAGAAAATAAATTACTATAATCAAATATAAAACTAAATATTACCTATTACTCTTGGAAATTATTAGCAGCAATATACCAATTAGAACAAAACCGATATATTAAATCTTACAGGCGCATTTTAGCCTCAGTAGCTCTTGCGCCAAGAATTCTTAAATCAAATCAAATCAAACCTGAATTACGGCTCGGACAAAATGTTATTCCAGTAGTGTCAGACACAAAATTCTTGGGACTTGTGTTTGATAAAAAGTTGACTTTTCTCAAACATATTCGTCAACTTCGTACAAACTGCACGAGGGGACTCAATATCCTCCGCTCTCTCTCCTCAACGCGTTGGGGAGCAGATCGATGCACCCTACTACGGCTTTACCGTGCACTTGTACGATCCAAATTAGACTACGGGTCCCAGGTATACTCTTCAGCTAGAGATAGTGTCCTCCGATGGCTAGACCCTGTCCACCATCAGGCTATCCGTATCGCTACTGGAGCTTTTCGAACATCTCCTCTCCAGAGCTTATACGTCGAAGCAAACGAACCATCGTTATCCCTTCGACGTAAGCAGTTGTCTTTAAACTATGCTTTAAAGTTGAAATCCCTGCCAGACCATCCTACGTGGACATCGGTTTTTGAGCCACGTTGGGAAAACTTGTATAATAACCGTCAGACTGCCAACCGACCTTTTGGTATTCGTATCCAAGAGCTCATCAGTGAGTTTAACATCATGGTAGACAAGGTGGCACAAACACCAAAAGAAACTACTCCACCCTGGCATGCTCATCCCCCACCGTGCGACTTTTCCCTTAAGAAATGGGTAAAGTCTGAGACCTCATCATCTGTCTACCAGCAGCTCTACTCTGCACACCAAGCTGAGCACTCAGACTTCCTGCCCGTTTACACAGACGGCTCGAAGTCTGAATCGTGCGTAGGATCTGCTGCTGTCTTCCCGGACACTATAATATCTCAGCAGATTCCTCCCGAATCCAGCATATACACTGCAGAGCTGTATCCCCTCGACGTGGGCACCTGTACGTGGTGAGGGGACCTCCCAGTGATGCTGCTGGTTTTCCAGATTAGCATCACTGGGATCCAACGCCCATACCTCGGTTCCAGGGTTACAACATTGGAATCCGGCGTGTGCAGCCGTGCGCCGCGACCCGTGGAAGCGGAAAGGGGGATCCTGGTGGTTGAGGGGCCCAGCCTTAATACACCACTTTGGCCCCTGCTTCGACGAGACGGGTGGTCCCGGACCGGCTCGACTGGGATCAATCGGCGGGTGGTATTATACTGCTAGGGTCAACTGCGTTCCAATAAGTCTCCCTCCCTATGGTCCTGGGACGGGATAAAGACTTATTGGTAACGTGGGTATGGTGTTCTAAGCGAACTCGGCGTCCCATTCGTGTACGCAGTACCTGCTAGTTCACGAGTGGGCGCCCCCTCGTAGGGCTCCGTGGTGGGTGAGGTACTTAGGCATCAGACATTTTTTCTTTACTCCTATGAGTAATTTAAATCCTTCTTCTGGGGCCCCAACAAGGCCCCTACCTAATCGAGATGATGACGCAGATAACACCTCTGCAAAACGAGCCAGAACTGAGGATAAACTACCACCATCAGTGACACCGCTTTTCCTCATTCTCCATTCCACCGGAGAGCAGTCCATTGGAAAGATGTCACCCTTCTTCATCCAGAAAGGATTAGAAGGGTTGGCTGGTTCACCCAAATCTGTTAAACGACTGCGTTCTGGCGACCTTTTGGTCGAAGCTACAAATATTAAACAGGCGGAAAAAATCCTGAACGCCACATCAATAGGGGGAATACCTATCATTGTAACCCCCCACAAAACTTTGAACTCTTCAAGAGGCGTCATTTCAGAGTGGGACCTTCTTCATGTTTCTGAAGAAGAGATCTGCTCTGAATTAAAAGACCAAGGAGTGACAGCTGTCAAAAGGATATCAATGAGAAAGGATGGGAATCTCGTCCCTACCCGAGTTCTCATCCTAACGTTTAACACCCCACGGCCTCCAAGTTCCATCAAGGCAGGCTATCTAAACTGCCCAGTGAGGATTTATATCCCAAACCCACTGCGGTGCTTTAGATGCCAAAAATACGGCCACTCACAAACATCTTGTCGTGGTAACCCTGCCTGTGCTCGATGTGGTGCGAAAGACCACGAGAGCAAGGAATGTTCAGCTTCTAAACCGATCTGTGTAAATTGTCAACAAGATCATCTTGCCTACTCCAGAGCATGCCAGCGGTGGAAGGATGAAAAAGAAATACAAAAACTGAAAACAGAGCTGAATATCTCCTACCCAGAGGCCAGAAAACGTATCCAACCAGTAAATAGCGGGAAACCTTCATACGCCCAGAAGGTTTCTGCTAAGTGCACTATCGGGACACAAACTGAGATGACTATTCCACCCCCCTCGACGTGGGCACCTGTACGTGGTGAGGGGACCTCCCAGTGACGCTGCTGGACTTCCAGACTAGCATCACTGGGATCCAACGCCCACAGCCTAGGTTCCGGGCTTACATCAATGGAATCCGGCGTGTTTGCCGTGCGCTGCGACCCGTGGAAATTCGGAAAGGGGGATCCTGGTGGTTGAGGGGCCCAGCTTCAATACACCACTTTGGCCCCTGCTTCGACAAGACGGGTGGTCCTGGAAGGCCCGGCTAGGATCAATCGGCTAGTAGGTTCGCCTGCGAGGGTCAACCGTGTCAATGCCACGCCCCTACCCTCATGGTCCGAGGGACAGGATTCAGGCTGGCGGCGGTGCGGGTATAGTGTCTGGGTAGCCCTGGCGTCCCACTCCCGAGCGCATTTATTGCATGCCGGGTAGTGGGCGTCCCTTTGGGCTCCGTGGTGGGTGGGGAGCCCGGGCACTGAACACTTTAATAAACTCCATGAATCCTGATAAACGTATTCCTTCAGGGGCCCCAACCCGGTCCCTATCTGAAAATAATGACGGAGAGGCAGATAGCATTATTGCTACAAAGAGGCAGAGAACCGAAGTACCATCAGGGCCAGTCCCAAGGTTCCTAATTATGCATTCTACCAATGAGACACCAATTGGTAAAATGTCGCCCTTTTTCATACAAAAAGGGTTAGACGGGTTAGCAGGTTCACCCAAATCAGTTAAGAGGCTTCGTTCTGGAGACCTTTTAATTGAAACTAAAAATGACCGGCAATCTGAACATCTACTCCGAACAACATCAATCGGAGGAATCCCTGTAACGGTGACACCACACAGAACACTCAATTCATCGAGAGGTGTCATTTCGGAGTGGGACCTTCTCGACGTCACCGAGGAGGAAATCTGCTCTGAACTAAAACCACAGGGAGTTACTGCCGTCAAGAGAATCACTGCGCGAAGGGATGGGAAAACTGTTAAAACCAGGAGTGTTATCCTGACTTTTAACTCTCCCAAACCTCCTGATGAGATCAAAGCTGGATACATCAACTGTCCAGTACGTCCATACATTCCGAACCCTTTACGGTGTTTTAAATGTCAGAAGTATGGACATTCTCAAATGGCCTGCCGAGGAGTCCTTGCATGCGCTCGATGCGGTGCAAAGGACCACGAAACAACAGCATGTTCAGCCGCAAAACCCACCTGTATTAACTGTGAAGGCGAACACCCGGCCTATTCACGAGCATGCCAGAGGTGGAAAGAAGAAAAAGAAATTCAACGGCTGAAGGCAGAGCTAAATATATCATACCAGGAGGCAAGGAAATCGGTCAAACCCCTGAATATCAACAGACCTACCTACGCCCAGAAGGTAGCAGGGAGATGTTCCGTCGGAACTCAGACGGACATGACCATTCCTCCAAAGGAGTCTTTCACTCCCATCGCGCGGTATTTATTAAGTTCACAAAAACCTGCACAAAAGGACCAGTCAGCTGCCACTCCTATATCGGTACCTCCTAATGCTCCACAAATTACAAAAGTAGATACGAAAGAAAAGAATAAGAAAGGGGAAGTCCCCCCTAGTTCCCAAGAAAAGATGGATGTAGAGCAGAAGGAGGTACCCGATGATTCAGTCTTGGAACTCTTTGCGGAGGAGGAAATGGACACGGGACAGCGTCCATTCTTCCCCAAAAAAGATAAATCCAAGACTGATAAAACTAAGCCCTCAGCACCTCGGAAGCCGCCTGATGGACCCACCCAGCCAAAATAATGGCTAAATTCCTACAATGGAATTGTCGTGGATTCCGGCGAAATATAGATGACATCAAGGCTCTCCTGCAAAAGTACGAGCCAGTTTGCTTTTGCTTGCAGGAGACATATCTAAAGGCAAATGATGATCCCACCATGCATAACATCACAGTTTTTCGAAAGGATAGAATTGCGGACGGCTCTGTACATGGGGGAGTGGCTATCCTTGTGGGTAACCAGACCCCAGTGCAGCCCTTACTAATTACAACTAGAATAGAGGCTGTTGCAATTCGCCTTACGGTGGGATTTTTATTAACTGTGTGCTCTATCTATTTGCCACCTGGGACTGACATCTCCCAGGCAGACCTTGATGATCTTCTCACGCAGCTGCCTCCCCCTTTCTTACTTCTCGGGGATTTTAATGGACATAACACCCTGTGGGGTAGTGCTAACGTCAACGGAAGGGGACGAGTCATTGAGCGTATGCTCAATGACAATGACCTTTCCCTTCTAAATATTGGAAAAAACACCTTCTTCCATATGCCTACCCGTACTTTTTCTGCCATTGATCTTTCTATCTGCTCCCCTTCTCTACTCCCTTCACTCACCTGGGAAGTGGAGGAGAATCCATACGGAAGCGATCACTTCCCTGTGATAACCTTGTTACACAGTGGGAGACCATGTCTTCCTTTTAGGTTACCACGGTGGAAGATTGATCAGGCTGACTGGACTGCCTTCCAACAACAGGCAAATTTCGATCTTAGCACAGTCAGTCAAGAGCCGATCAATGACGCAGTACAGTACATCACAGAAATCATCGTCCAAGCAGCTGCTAAAGCTGTCCCAAAAACATCAGCCCGGTTTCCACCATTTCCCAAACCTTGGTGGAATTCACAATGCACAGCAGCAAAAAAGGCTCAAAACAAAGCGTGGGGGATATTCCGCCGATATCCCACCACGAACAACCTTATAACCTTCAAACGTGCACGAGCCAAAGCACGCTACATCCGTCGTCAGAGTCAAAAGGAATCGTGGATCCGTTTTACATCATCTATTAACCAGTCTACCAACTCTAAGGTAGTCTGGGATAAAATCCGGAAAATGAAGGGAAAATATACATCCCACCCTTCTTCAATCCTAGATTATAATGGATGCGCTATTGCAGATCCAACTGCAATAGCCAATGCTCTTGGGGAAACATTCTTTAAGATCTCTGCAACATCTTCGTATTCCCCAGAGTTCCTGGTCCTTAAACACAAACTGGAAAGGCAATCACTTAATTTTAAGACCAAGGGCCTCTATCCCTACAACGGGGCATTCACTATAGAGGAACTGAACAGAGCGCTCACTCTTTCCAAAGCAAGTGCCGTTGGACCAGATGGCATCCATTATGAAATGATTAAAAATCTTCTACCAACATCTATGGATTGTCTGCTCCTTCTGTATAACAGAATCTTTACTGAAGGGCAGTTTCCGGACTCCTGGCGAAAGGCAATCGTTCTTGCCTTTCCTAAGCCAGGAAAGGATCCAAAAGTCACCACCAATTATCGTCCTATTGCTCTGACTAGCTGTTTGTGCAAAATCCTGGAGAGAATGGTCAATTCTCGTTTAATATGGTATTTAGAATCAAATGACCTTCTCTCCAACATCCAGTGCGGCTTCCGACGGAACCGGTCCACTTTGGACCATCTTATTAGAATGGAAGCATCCATCCGGGATGCTTTCCTAAAACGGGAACACTTGGTGTCGGTGTTCTTTGACATGGAAAAAGCGTATGACACAACTTGGAGATTTGGCATTTTAAAAGACATACATAGCCTAGGCCTAAGAGGGCATCTGCCTTTTTTTATTCAAAACTTTTTAGCCAATCGATCGTTCCAAGTTCGTGTGGGATCCTCACTCTCTCGCTCCTTTAGCCAAGAGGAGGGAGTACCACAAGGATCAGTATTAAGTGTCACGCTTTTTGCCATAAAAATAAATTCCATCATAGAACAACTTCCTCCGACTGTAAACAGTGCCCTCTATGTTGATGACTTTAGCATTTTTTGCCAGTCGTGCAACATGAGGGTAATTGAAAGACAACTGCAGAAAGCCATTGATAGTCTGAATTGCTGGGCACTTGCAAATGGCTTCAGGTTCTCGCCGGAGAAGACCGTTTGCGTACACTTTTGTCGCAAGCGTAATCTTCATCCTGAACCCGAATTAAGGCTCGGACAAAATGCTATTCCAGTAGCAGCAAACACAAAATTCTTGGGACTCATATTCGATAAAAAACTAACTTTTTTGGAACACATTCGTGAACTCCGCACCAAGTGCACACGTGGACTTAATATTCTCCGCTCGCTCTCCTCTACATCTTGGGGAGCAGACCGATGTACCATTCTTCGGCTTTACCGTGCACTAGTGCGATCCAAACTAGATTATGGGTCCCAGGTATATTCCTCAGCCCGAGACAGTGTCCTGCGGTGGCTGGACCCCGTCCATCATCAGGCTATACGCATCGCTACTGGAGCATTTCGAACATCTCCTGTCCAGAGTTTATACGTCGAAGCAAACGAACCACCGTTATCACTTCGACGTAAGCAGTTGTCTCTAAAGTACGCCTTAAAACTGAAATCCCTGCCAGACCATCCTACGTGGCCATTCGTTTTTGAGCCACGATGGGAAAATTTATACAATACTCGAAAGACTGCCAATCGTCCTTTTGGTATTCGTATCCAAGAGCTACTCAAAGAACTTGATATCAAGGTAGACAAGGTTGCCCGAACATCAAAGCAACCCTTTCCACCCTGGCATGCTCGTGTCCCGGCATGCGACTTGTCGCTTAGAAACTGGGTAAAGTCGGACACTCCATCATGTGTCTACCTGCAGCTTCATTCAGCACACCGAACTGAATATTTTGACTTCGCGCCAGTCTACACAGACGGTTCGAAGTCGGAATCATATGTGGGATCTGCTGCTGTCTTTACAGACAGCACTATATCAGAGCAGATCCCCTCTGAATGCAGCATATTTACTGCAGAGCTGCGCGCTGTAGAGTTAGCCTTGGATCATATTAGTAAATACCAATACCAACGGTTCATTTTATATTCTGACTCTCTTAGCATGTTACAGGCTCTAATATCTGTGAGATATAATCCTCATCCAGTTCTGTCTAGCATTCAGCAGAAGATTCACGTTCTCCATGAACGCGAATATGACATCCGCTTCTGCTGGATTCCCAGCCATATTGGGATTAGGGGAAATGATTTGGCTGACGCCGCAGCCAAATCAGCAATTCCCCATAATAACCGCTGCCTGTTAGTCCCCTATACAGACTACAGGCAAATAGTACATCAAAAGTTACATTCCCAATGGCAGGACTCGTGGAATAGACAGACTGGAAATAAATTGCATCGTATAAAGCCTGTAATTGAACCGTGGCAGTCTAGTCTGCGCAGGAATCGTAAGGAGGAAGTTGTTCTTGCCCGGACCCGCATAGGACATTGTCATTTGACACATTCTTTTTTGCTGAGGGCGGATGACCCTCCTATGTGTGAGTCTTGTGGCACAGTTTTATCAATCAGACACATTTTAGTCGAATGTTCAGATTTTAGCAATATCCGTCCTACCGCTTTTAACCATCTGACTGAGCCTTATACACTCAGTCAGATTTTATCTGACAATGACAACGTGTCTGCTGTTTTTATCTTTTTAAAATTAATAAATATTTTTACTCATATATAAAATTTTTACATTTTTCTTTTATATATTTGTTATATATTTTGACATAGTGACCTAACTAATTAGGTCACTGAAAGTTTAAAAATTTTCGTTTATAAATGACCTGGTCTTGGCGCATTGTAGCCTTAGTAGCTGATGCGCCAATAAAACCCAAAAAAACCCAAAAAAACTATTCCACCAAAAGAGTCATTCACCCCGATTGCACGCTATTTATTGAGTTCTCAAAAGCCCACCAAAAAAACACAGTCAGTTGCCACTCCTATATCCGTACCTCCTAGTGCTCCACCACTACCAAAACCAAGTGGTAAAGAGCCTGCAGTAAGAACAGAAACAATGGATGTAGAGAACAAGGAGGTACAGGATGAATCTGTCTTGGAACTCTTTGCGGAGGAAGAAATGGACACGGGACAGCGTCCATTCTTCCCCAAAAAAGATAAATCCAAGACTGACAAAAGTAAGCCCTCAGCACCTCGGAAGCCGCCTGATGGACCCACCAAGCCAAAGTAATGGCTAAATTCCTACAATGGAATTGTCGTGGATTCCGGCGAAATACTGATGACATCAAGGCCCTCCTGCAAAAGCACGAGCCAGTTTGCTTTTGCTTGCAGGAAACATATCTAAAGGCAAATGATGATCCCACATTGCATAACATCACAATCTTTCGTAAGGATAGAATTGCGGATGGTCCTGCTCATGGAGGAGTGGCTATCCTTGTGGGTAATCAGACCCCAGTTCAGCCCTTGCTAATTACAACCAGCATTGAGGCTGTTGCAATTCGCCTGACAGTGGGATTTTTATTAACTGTGTGCTCTATTTATTTGCCACCTGGGACTGACATCTTCCAGGAAGACCTTGATGATCTTGTATCGCAGTTGCCTCCCCCTTTCTTACTTCTCGGGGATTTTAACGGACATAACACCCTGTGGGGTAGTGCTAACATCAATGGAAGGGGACGGGTCATAGAGCGTATGCTCAATGACAATGACCTTTCCTTTCTAAATACTGGAACAAACACCTTCTTCCACATGCCTACCCGTACCTTTTCTGCCATTGATCTCTCTATCTGCTCCCCTTCTCTACTCCCTTCACTCACTTGGGAAGTGGAGGAGACTCCATTTGGAAGTGATCACTTCCCTGTGATAACCTTGTTACACAGCGGGAGACCATGTCTTCCCTTCAGGTTACCACGGTGGAAGATTGATCAGGCTGACTGGACTGCCTTCCAACATCAGGCAAATTTTGAACTCAGTACGGTCAGTCAGGAGCCGATCAATGATGCAGTAACGTACATCACAGAAATTATCGTCCAAGCAGCTGCGAATACTGTTCCAAAAACATCTACCCGGTTTCCACCATTTCCCAAACCTTGGTGGAATTCCCAATGCACAGCAGTAAAAAAGGCTCAAAACAAAGCGTGGGGGATATTCCGCCGATATCCTACCACGAACAACCTTATAGCGTTTAAACGTGCACGAGCCAAAGCACGCTACATCCGCCGTCAGAGTCAAAGGGAATCGTGGATCCGTTTTACATCATCTATTACCCAGTCTACCAACTCTAAGGTAGTCTGGGATAAAATCCGGAAAATGAAGGGAAAACATACATCCCACCCTACTTCAATCCTAGATTATAATGGATGCGCTATTGCAGATCCAACTGCAATAGCCAACTCTCTTGGGGAAACATTCTCTAAAATCTGTGCAACATCTTCTTATTCCCCAGAGTTCCTGGTCCTGAAACAAAAAATAGAAAAACAGGCACTTAATTTTAAGTGTAAGAGCGACTGTCCCTACAACAGGGAATTCACTATACATGAACTGAAAAGAGCCCTCACTCTTTCCAAAGCAAGTGCTGTTGGACCAGATGGCATCCATTATGATATGATTAAACATCTTTCACCAAAATCTATGGATTATCTGCTCTTTCTATATAACAGAATCTTTACCGAAGGGCAGTTTCCGGATTCCTGGCGCAAGGCAACCGTTCTTGCCTTCGCTAAGCCAGGAAAGGATCCAAAAGTTACCACCAATTATCGTCCCATTGCTCTGACTAACTGTTTGTGCAAAATCCTGGAGAGAATGGTGAATTCTCGTTTAATCTGGTATTTAGAAACCAATGACCTTCTCTCCAACATCCAGTGCGGCTTCCGAAGGAACCGGTCCACTTTGGACCATCTTATTAGACTGGAAACATCCATCCGGGATGCTTTCCTAAAACGTGAACACTTGGTGTCGGTGTTCTTTGACATGGAGAAAGCGTATGACACAACTTGGAGATTTGGCATCTTAAAAGATCTGCACAGCCTAGGCCTTAGAGGGCATCTCCCCGTGTTTATTCAAAACTTTTTAGCCAATCGATCTTTCCAAGTTCGTGTGGGATCCTCACTCTCTCGCTCCTTTAGCCAAGAGGAGGGAGTACCACAAGGATCAGTATTAAGTGTCACGCTTTTCGCCATCAAAATAAATTCCATCACAGAACAACTTCCTCCAACTGTAAACAGTGCCCTCTATGTTGATGACTTTAGCATTTTTTGTCAGTCATGCAACATGAGGGATATTGAAAGACAACTGCAGAAAGCCATTGACCGCCTCAACTCCTGGGCACTTGCAAATGGCTTCAGGTTCTCGCCGGAGAAGACCGTTTGCGCACATTTTTGTCGTAAGCGTAATCTTCATCCTGAACCTGAATTAATGCTCCGACAAAATGCTATTCCAGTAGCAGCGGACACAAAATTCTTGGGACTCGTATTTGATAAAAAGTTGACCTTCCTGCACCACATCCGTCAACTTCGCACAAAGTGCACACGCGGGCTTAATATTCTCCGCTCGCTCTCCTCTACATCTTGGGGAGCGGACCGATGCACGCTTCTTCGGCTTTACCGTGCACTTGTGCGATCCAAACTTGATTATGGGTCCCAGGTATATTCTTCAGCCAGAGACAGTGCCCTTCGATGGCTGGATCCTGTCCATCACCAGGCTCTTCGTATCGCTACTGGAGCATATAGAACATCTCCTGTCCAGAGTTTATACGTCGAAGCAAACGAACCACCGTTATCGCTTCGACGTAAGCAGTTGTGTCTAAACTACGCTTTTAAACTGAAATCCCTGCCAGACCATCCTACGTGGCTATCCGTTTTTGAGCCACGATGGGAAAATTTGTACAATACCCGTAAGACTGCTAATCGTCCTTTTGGTATTCGTCTCCAAGAGCTACTCATAGAACTTGATATCAAGGTAGACAACGTTGCCCAAACACCGAAGCAACCCCTTCCACCCTGGCATGCTCGTATTCCAATATGTGACTTGTCCCTTAAAAATTGGGGAAAGTCGGACACTCCATCATCGGTCTACCTGCAGCTTTATTCAGCACACGGAGCTGAACATTCTGACTTCGCGCCAGTTTACACAGACGGTTCGAAGTCAGAATCATATGTGGGATCTGCTGCTGTCTTTAGGGACACCACTACATCGGAGCAGATTCCCTCTGAATGCAGTATATTTACTGCAGAGCTGCACGCTATTGAGTTAGCTTTGGATCACATCAGTAAATGCCAAAACCAACGGTTCATTTTATATTCTGATTCTCTTAGTGTGTTACAGGCTTTAATAACCGTGAGATTTAATTCTCATCCAGTTCTGTCTAGCATTCAGCAGAAGATTCACTTCCTCCGTGAACGTGAATATGATATCCGCTTTTGCTGGATTCCTAGCCACATTGGGATTAAGGGAAATGATTTGGCTGATACCGCAGCCAAATCAGCAATTCCCAGAAATAATCGCTGCCTGTCAGTCCCCTATACAGACTACAGGCAAAGAATACTCGAGAAAATACACTCCCAATGGCAGGACTCGTGGAATAGACAGACTGGAAATAAACTATATCGTATAAAGCCTGTAATTGAACCGTGGCAGTCTAGTCTGTGCAGGAATCGTAAGGAGGAAGTTGTTCTTGCCCGGACCCGCATAGGACACAGTCATTTAACTCATTCATTTTTGCTGAGGGCTGATGACCCTCCTATGTGTGAGTCTTGTGGCACAGTTTTATCAATTAGACACATTTTAATCGAATGTCCAGTTTTTAGCAGTATCCGTCTTACCGCTTTTAATCATCTGACTGAGCCTTATACACTCAGTCAGATTTTATCCGACAATGACAATGTGTCTGCTATTTTTAGATTTTTAAAGTCAATAAATATTTTTACTCGTTTATAAAATTTACATTTTTCTTATACTTCTTGACATAGTGACCTAACTAATTAGGTCACTGAAAGTTTAAATTATTTTATAAATGACATGGTCTTGGCGCATTATAGCCTTAGTAGCTAATGCGCCAATAAAACCAAAACAAAACAAAACAAAAAAGCAGAGCTGTATGCTATAGAGCTAGCCTTGGATCACATTCGAACTTGTCAATTCCAAAGGTCAATAATATATTCTGATTCTTTGAGGGTATTACAGGCTTTATTATCTACGAGATATAATTCTCATCCAGTTCTTTGTCGGGTTCAGCAGAAGAGACATTCTCTTCATGAATGCAAGTTTGATATCCGCTTCTGCTGGATTCCTAGCCACATTGGGATAAAGGGAAATGATTTGGCTGACGCTGCAGCCAAATCAGCAACACCCACTCATAATCGCTGCCTGTCAGTCCCCTATACAGACTACAGGCAAATAATACGCAAAAAGATATATTCCCAATGGCAAGAACTATGGCAGAGACAGAGAACAAATAAATTATATCAAATAAAGCCTGTAATAGAAACATGGCAGTCTAGTCTGCGCAGGAATCGGAGCGAGGTAGTTGTTCTTGCTCGACTCCGCATAGGACACAGTCATCTGACACATTCCTTTCTGCTGAGGGCTGATGACCCTCCTATGTGCGAGTATTGCGACACCATTTTATCAATAAAGCATATTTTAATAGATTGCGTTAATTTTACCCATGTTCGCAATATATATTTTACCGCTTTTACTCATCCGACTGAGCCTTATACACTCAGTCAGATTTTATCAGACAACGACCACGTGTCAGCAGTTTTTAAGTTTTTACTAGCTATTAATATATACACACATATATAAATTGGATCATTTATTTTTAAACTTATACTGCTTTTACACATTGATATATATATATACAAATAATTTGACGAGGTAACCTTTTTAAAGGTTACCAGAATTCATTTTTAGTGTTATTTTAATCATTTCCTGGCGCAGTATAGCCTTAGTTGTTTTTGCGCCAATAAACACAAAATCAAATCAAATCAAATAAAACCGATGTACCCTTCTTCGCATTTACCGTGCACTTGTGCGATCCAGACTAGATTACGGGTCCCTGGTATACAATTCGGCCAGAGACAGTGTACTTCGTTGGCTGGATCCTGTCCATCATCTGGCTCTCCGTACTGCTATTGGAGCATATCGAACATCTCCAGTCCAGAGCTTATACGTCGAAGCAAACGAACCGCCGTTATCGCTTCGACGTAAGCAGTTGTCTCTAAACTACGCCTTAAAACTGAAATCCCTGCCAGACCATCCTACGTGGCTATCCGTTTTTGAGCCACGATGGGAAAATTTGTACAACACCCGTAAGACTGCCAACCGACCTTTTGGTATTCGTCTCCAAGAGCTACTCAAAGAACTTAATATCAAGGTAGACAAGGTTGCCCAAACACCGAAGCAACCCCTTCCACCCTGGCATGCTCATTTCCCGGCATGTGACTTAACCCCTAGGAATTGGGGAAAGTCGGACACTCCATCGTCTGTCTACCTGCAGCTTCATTCTGCACACCGAGCTGAAAATTCTGACTTCGCGCCAGTTTACACAGACGGTTCGAAGTCGGAATTATATGTGGGATCTGCTGCTGTCTTTACAGACAGCACTACATCGGAGCAGATTCCCTCTGAATGCAGTATCTTTACTGCAGAGCTGCACGCTATAGAGTTAGCCTTGGAACACATTAGTGAATGCCAACACCAACGGTTCATTTTATATTCTGACTCTCTCAGTGTGTTACAGGCTTTAACATCTGTGAGGTATAATCCTCATCCGGTTCTGTCTTGCATTCAGCAGAAGATTCACTTCCTCCGGGAACGTGAATATGATATCCGCTTCTGCTGGATTCCGAGCCACGTTGGGATTAAGGGAAATGATTTGGCTGACACCGCAGCCAAATCAGCAATCCCCAATAACAATCGCTGCCTGTCAGTCCCCTATACAGACTACAGGCAAACAATACAGCAGAAGATACACTCCCAATGGCAGGACTCGTGGAATAGACAGACTGGAAATAAACTATATCGTACAAAGCCTGTAATAGAACCGTGGCAGTCTAGTCTGCGCGTGAATCGTAAGGAGGAAGTTGTTCTTGCCCGGACCCGCATAGGTCATAGTCATTTGACACATTCATTTTTGCTGAGGGCTGATGACCCTCCTATGTGTGAGTCGTGTGGCTCAATTTTAACTTTTAGACACATTTTAATTAATTGTCCAGATTTTAGCAATATCCGTTTTACCGCTTTTAATCATCTGACTGAGCCGTATACACTCAGTCAGATTTTATCTGACAATGACCATGTGTCTGCTGTTTTTACCTTTTTAAAGTCAATAAACATTTTTGATCTTATATAAAATTTACATTTTTCTTTTATACATATGTTATACATCTTGACATAGTGACCTAACTATGTAGGTCACTGAAAGTTTAAAAATGTTTTTATATACGATCTGGTCTTGGCGCATTATAGCCTCCGCAGCTAATGCGCCAATAAAAACAAAACAAAACAAAACAAACAAACAGATCCATAATTAGATCTCGGCTGGATTATGGAGCACCTGTTTATAGCTCTGCTAGAGAGAGTACCTTAGCTCGTCTTGCTCCCATCCAACACACTGCTCTTAGGATTGCTCTAGGTGCATACAGAACATCGCCAGTTCAAAGTCTGTATGTTGAGGCCCACGAACCTCCACTGAATATCAGAAGAAAGATGTTATTGATGACATACTCTGTTAAAATTAAAAGTCACCCCACACATCCTATTTGGCCACTACTGCATGATCCTCAGTACATAATCCACTATGCAAACAAACCAAGAACAATTCGGCCTACTGGTATCAGATTCCAAAATCTAACAGAATGCTGGAATATTCAACTTCATAATGTTCTCAGTGAGTTAAGAGATCCAGACCCTCCGTGGATTACCTTCACGCCTTCTTGTGATGATTACTTTGAGCAGTGGGGAAAAGGTGCTATATCAGATATCAACATCCAACAGCTACATCTTGTCCATACACAGAATTATTCCCTCTTTACTAAGATCTATACTGATGGCTCTAAGTCTGGTAATAAAGTGGGTGCAGCTGCTGTCTTCCCTAACAGAACTATTTCAATTACACTTCCTGCAGAATGCAGCAGTTATACTGCTGAACTTCATGCCATTAAGCTTGCCTTGGAACATATTTCACTCCTGTCAATCAATAAAAGCATCATATATACGGATTCCAAAAGTGCTCTCTCAGCTCTCAAAAACATGACACCTCACAATCCTTTGCTAAAAATCATAAGACATGCGCTGATACGTCTTCACGAACATCAGCAAACTGTTGTCTTCTCTTGGATTCCAGGTCACAGCGGTATTAAAGAAAATGAATGCGCAGATAATGCTGCAAAACATCCCTCCAGCATAAATTCAACAAATGACCTTGTCCCGTATACTGATTGTAGATGCAATATCCAAAAAAAATGTATGGAGCAGTGGGCACTTATGTGGAGAAATCAAACACAGAACAAGCTGTTTCAGCTGAAACCTGAACCACAATTATGGAATTCCAGCCTGCGTAAAAATAGAAAAGAAGAAGTAATTCTAGCCAGAAGCCGAATAGGCCATACTCACCTCACTCATCTTTCTTTGCTCACAGGAAACGATCCTCCGCAGTGTACGCACTGCTTGAAACCACTGACAGTAAAGCATATACTCATTGAATGTAGCTTGTTTAATAATGTCCGACAGTGTATTTTCAGCTCCTTGTCAAATTTCCAAGAACCGTTGTCACTCAGCCGCATCATAAGTAATAATGCAAACCTCTCCGAATTCTTTTTGTACCTGAAACGAATTCAAATGTATGATAAATTTTAACTGCTCCCAGAGCAGTCATCACATACAGCTTCACTACCTTTGGTAGGCGCAATATGGCCAAAGTAGCCCTTGCGCCAGAAACTCCCATAACAACAACAACAACAACAACCAACTGTCCATCCAAAAAAGTGTAATATATAGTGACTCACAGAGTTCAATCTTGGCCTTGCAAAATTCCTCCTCAACAACGCATCCCTTAATAAAATCTATAAAATCTCAACTAATGCATATCCATGATCACCAACAAGTTGTCATCTTTTGCTGGATCCCAGGTCACACTGGGATATCAGGGAATGAAAAAGCAGACTATGCAGCCAAACATTCATCCAACATAGCATCGCCAGGTTACTATGTTCCATATATGGACTACAGATCCCATATGCACGCTTCTTCGGCTTTACCGTGCACTTGTGCGATCCAAACTTGATTATGGGTCCCAGGTATATTCTTCAGCCAGAGACAGTGCTCTTCGATGGCTGGATCCTGTCCATCACCAGGCTCTTCGTATCGCTACTGGAGCATATAGAACATCTCCTGTCCAGAGTTTATACGTCGAAGCAAACGAACCACCGTTATCGCTTCGACGTAAGCAGTTGTGTCTAAACTACGCTTTTAAACTGAAATCCCTGCCAGACCATCCTACGTGGCTATCCGTTTTTGAGCCACGATGGGAAAATTTGTACAATACCCGTAAGACTGCTAATCGTCCTTTTGGTATTCGTCTCCAAGAGCTACTCATAGAACTTGATATCAAGGTAGACAAGGTTGCCCAAACACCGAAGCAACCCCTTCCACCCTGGCATGCTCGTATTCCAATATGTGACTTGTCCCTTAAAAATTGGGGAAAGTCGGACACTCCATCATCGGTCTACCTGCAGCTTTATTCAGCACACCGAGCTGAACATTCTGACTTCGCGCCAGTTTACACAGACGGTTCGAAGTCAGAATCATATGTGGGATCTGCTGCTGTCTTTAGAGACACCACTACATCGGAGCAGATTCCCTCTGAATGCAGTATATTTACTGCAGAGCTGCACGCTATTGAGTTAGCTTTGGATCACATCAGTAAATGCCAAAACCAACGGTTCATTTTATATTCTGATTCTCTTAGTGTGTTACAGGCTTTAATAACCGTGAGATTTAATTCTCATCCAGTTCTGTCTAGCATTCAGCAGAAGATTCACTTCCTCCGTGAACGTGAATATGATATCCGCTTCTGCTGGATTCCCAGCCACATTGGGATTAGGGGAAATGATTTGGCTGACACCGCAGCCAAATCAGCAATTCCCAGAAATAATGACAGGACTGACAGGACTGACTGCCTGTCAGTCCCCTATACAGACTACAGGCAAAGAATACACGAGAAAATACACTCCCAATGGCAGGACTCGTGGAATAGACAGACTGGAAATAAACTATATCGTATAAAGCCTGTAATTGAACCGTGGCAGTCTAGTCTGCGCAGGAATCGTAAGGAGGAAGTTGTTCTTGCCCGGACCCGCATAGGACACAGTCATTTAACTCATTCATTTTTGCTGAGGGCTGTTGACCCTCCTATGTGTGAGTCTTGTGGCACAGTTTTATCAATTAGACACATTTTAATCGAATGTCCAGTTTTTAGCAGTATCCGTCTTACCGCTTTTAATCATCTGACTGAGCCATATAGACTCAGTCAGATTTTATCCGACAATGACAATGTGTCTGCTATTTTTAGATTTTTAAAGTCAATAAATATTTTTACTCGTTTATAAAATTTACATTTTTCTTATACTTCTTGACATAGTGACCTAACTAATTAGGTCACTGAAAGTTTAAATTATTTTATAAATGACATGGTCTTGGCGCATTATAGCCTTAGTAGCTAATGCGCCAATAAAACCAAACCAAACAGATCCCATATAAGAAATACATGTAAAGAACAATGGACACTTCTATGGCAACTCAACTGAATAACAAGCTGCGTGAAATAAAACCTGAACCACAGTTATGGGTTTCCAGTTTTTCTGTAAATAGAAAGGAAGAAGTCATCCTGGCTAGAGCCCGGATTGGGCACAGTCAGCTCACCCATATTTTTCTTCTTACAGGAAATGATCCTCCGCAGTGTATGCATTGCAACTCTGTTCTCACAATAAAGCACATACTCGTTGAATGTACCTTATACACTGATGCCCGAAAAGCTTCATACAGTAATCTTCAACAACCTTTGACACTCCAACAGTTCATAGGTAATAATGCAAATCTCCCGGAATTTTTCCGCTTCTTAAAACGCATAAATCTGTATAATTCTTTCTAACTGTTTTTACAGACACCGTGAAATCCTCATCTCGTTTATAGGCGCAATATGGCCTAAGTAGCCCTTGCGCCAGAAATAACCATACCAATACCAATACCAATACATACCAATATTAGAAAAAAATGGCTATCCATTTGGCAGGGAGAAAAAAGCAATAAGCTTTTTCAAATTAAAAACGATCACAAGAAGTGGCTATCAAGCCTAAGGGGCAATAGAAAGGAAGAAGTAGTACTTGCCAGAATTCGAATAGGACATACTCACATAACTCGTAGTTATTTGCTCACTCAAGATGACCCTCCACGATGCAGCAACTGTCAAACTCAACTCACAGTAAACCACTTGATCATTGAATGTCCATTATATCTGAGAGAACGAAAAACAGCTTCCTCTTCACATCTATATGCTTCTAATAAACTTACCTTACAACAGATTCTCGGAGACCGACAAGATATTAATGATGTTTTTACCTTCCTCAAAATGATAAACAAATATCACCTGATCTGAATCCTTTTATTCAATATAACAATCATGGCCCCGGGTGCCAAGCGTTTCCGTGGCCAAGTGATTATTGTGCGTCTATCAAGCGTTTTTCTTCCCAGCGACTAAGTTTTTCTTTGTTTTCTCTTGCAATTATTAAATTTTCTGTTAAGTAGCTCTAGTCTCTTATAAGAAATAAGAAGAGAGCCCAGAAGAAGGAAATCACCTTTTTCTTTAATTTAGATTTACTAACTGTACTAACTCTACGCTTGGCCACAAAGCGGCACTGCTCCTGCCTCCCCGTGGCGGGGCCGGTAACCTGGGCGGTAAGGACAAACCCCCAGGGCGAAAAGGAGCCATTATGGATAAAAATAATTATCCACCGTTAGAGCCTTCGAGCTCAAGAACAGACAATCATGACCCCAATCACGACTTAGAAAATGATCGTCCAAAGAGACAGAAGACTAATCAGATGGAGCAACCCTGCCCATCCTTTTTAATTTTCCACTCCCTTACTAGTCAGCCAATGAGCAAACTGTCTCCCTTCGTAATACAAAAACATCTCGAAGGTATTGCAGGATCTCCTAAGACTGTCAAGAGATTACAATCAGGAGACCTGCTAGTGGAAACTACGAACCACAGGCATTCGGAGAAACTCTTACAGTTAACAAACTTTGCGGGAATTCCGGTAAAAATATCTCCTCATGCAACCCTAAATTCATCAAAGGGTGTCATATCCAGTTGGGACCTGTTAAATGTCACAGAGGAAGAAATTACCCAAGAGCTGCAGGGACAAAATGTAATTCAAGCCAAACGTATAATGACTAAAAAAGATAATCAACTTATCCCAACCAGAAACATTATTCTCACTTTTAATACGCCCAACTTACCGTGCTCTGTAAAAGCAGGTTATTTACTTTGCCGTATCCGCCCGTACATTCCCAATCCTTTAAGATGTTTTAAATGTCAAAAGTATGGCCACTCACAAACTGTATGCAGAGGAGTTCCTGTCTGCCCCAACTGTGGTTCCTCGGATCACATACAAAGTGACTGTACGACTACTAAAATGATATGTCCAAATTGCAAAGGTGATCATCCTGCCTATTCCAGAAGTTGTGAAAAATGGAAAACGGAGAAACAAATTGTAAAATACAAGGTCGAGAACAAAGTGAGTTACCCAGAAGCGAGAAGACTAGTGGCACCTACTATGAATAAAAATATTTCCTATGCTAATGCAGTTAAAAAATACCAAACAGTCTCTACTCAAACTATTGTTACAGTTCCTACTAATATTTCAATTTCAGATTGGGCTAGAACTGTCCTCTCTGAGGAAAAACCAAATGTACGTAAACAACAACCCAAACTCGCAGACCAAGCAAATAATACTCCTCTTACAATACCAGCGGAAACTCCTCCTCCAATGGGTTCTACCACACCATGTAATACAAATTCAAATATAATCAAAAATATTCGAGACACAACAATGGAAACAGATGGAACATCTATAGAGGAAGATCCTCTTTTAGAAATCCATGCCGAAGAGGAAGACATGGACACTGGTCGGCCAGTCTTCCAAAAAAAAGACAAACACAAATTGGAACGCCATAAACCAGTCACTTTCAAAAAGCAGTCAGAATCAGCTCCATCAACTAAACACAAATAATGCCTTGTATTTTACAATGGAACTGCAGAGGCTTTCGTTGCAATACAGTCGATATCCAAGATCTAATAAATAGATTTTCTCCAGTTGCCCTTTGTCTTCAGGAAACTTACTTAACTTTGCAAATTTCTCCTTCGATAAAGAACTATTGCCTTTATCGAAGGGATCGTAACACAGCAAATGCTGCCCATGGTGGTGTAGCAATCCTGATAAATTCAAAGACCCCATCTAAACATATTCCACTTCAAACTGAAATAGAAGCCGTTGCTGTGCGTATGACGCTCCATATTGAAATAACATTAGTATCAATCTACTTACAGCCAAACCGTACCTATTGTTTAAAAGATCTTGAAGATCTCCTTATACAGATACCTCCACCTCTCTGTATGTTAGGGGACTTCAACGGGCACCACCCCTTATGGGGTGATCCTAAATTAGATAGACGAGGTCAACTCGTTGAGAGCCTAATAGAGGCAGTAAACCTCACTATACTCAATACTGGCACACACACTCACGTTCAGCTCCCAAATGGACATACCTCAGCCATAGATCTCTCCATTTGTTCTCCATTACTGGTCCCGACCATAGAGTGGTATGTTTTAAATGATCCAATGGGTAGCGATCACTTCCCAATCGTATGCAACCTATTAATAGCACAGGCCCCTCCAGCTCAACCCTTCAGAAAATGGAAATTTGTCCGAGCAAACTGGGCAAAATTCCGGTCATCAATATCTCTTGATGAGCAAAAAATCCGTCTCAAGCCTATCGATGATGTGACAGAATACATCACGTCACATCTCCTAAATGTAGCTAAAGACACAATACCACTGTCAAATCCCTCGGTTCGTAAGCATTATAATTATTGGTGGAATGAGCAATGCACAAAAGCCAAAAAAGCAAAAAATAAAGCCTGGAATTTGTTTCGGAAATATCCAACAACACCCAATCTAATTAATTATAAGAAGTTAAAGGCAAAAGCACGCTTCATACAAAGGCAAGCCAAGAAAGAATCCTGGATCCGTTTTGCATCAAGCATTAACAAAAACACTGACACAAAAATAATGTGGAAAAAAATTAGACAACTTTCTGGTAAGTTTCCTACCGTACCTTCACCAATTCTGTCCTATAATGGGCAAGATCTATCTAGTCCTTTGGATATCGCAAATGCTTTGGGCAACACATTTGCTGAAATCTCAGCGGAAGCAGCTTACACTCCACTTTTCCAGAGAATTAAAAACACTGCAGAACAGCACTCTATTAACTTCCAAACTGCTCTTCTTCTGCCGTATAACAAACCTCTACAATATTCCGAACTCTTACATGCTATCGGAACAGCTCACAATGGTGCTGCCGGACCAGACGGAATCTATTACGCCATGCTACAACATCTTGATGACAGAGCATTGCATCTCCTTCTGCTCTTTTACAATCGTATTTTTCTAGAAAATGTCTATCCAACTTCTTGGCATCATTCTACTGTTTTGGCATTCTTAAAACCTGGAAAAGATCCAACCAATCCCCATAGCTATAGACCAATATCCCTCTCAAGCTGCCTCAGCAAAATTCTAGAAAAAATTGTCCACTGTAGACTCGTCTGGATCATTGAGTCAGAACAGTTAATGAGCAATAGTCAGTATGGCTTTCGTCAAAACAGGTCATGCTTGGACCTTATGGTGAAAGCTGAATTTGCCATTCGTAATGCCTTTATTAAGCATGAACATCTAGTAATGGTTTCCATAGATATAGAGAAGGCTTTTGATACCACCTGGCGGCATGGCATACTAAGAGATCTTTACTCTCTTGGTCTGCGGGGCAACCTTCCTATATTTATAAAGCATTTTCTACACACTAGATCGTTTCAAGTACGATACCAACATGCCCTCTCTGCAACTTTCATTCAGGAAGAAGGTGTTCCACAGGGATCAGTACTGAGTGCCACTCTTTTTGCTCTAAGAACAGATTCTATCACTAAACAACTTCCAAATACTGTAGAAACTTACCTTTATGCAGATGACCTTTCCATCTCCTGTCATTCCCAAAATATGAGAACTATTGAACGACAGCTTCAGATATCATTAAATAAAATACAGCAATGGGCCAGTCTTAACGGCTATAGGCTTTCGCAGCAGAAAACAGTTGCTATCCATTTTTGTAGACAACGCAAACTTCATCTGGATCCTGAACTTTACATCTCTAATATCTCCATCCCAGTCACTAGTAATATTAGATTTCTAGGTTTAATCATGGACAACAAGCTAAATTTCTTAGAGCACATTAAAAAAGTACGTACTGCCTGCTTAAAAAAGATAAACATACTAAGAGCTTTATCTGCACAAACGTGGGGTGCAGATCGTACCTCCCTTCTTCGATTATACAGGGCATTAATCAGATCTCGTCTTGATTATGGAGCTCCCATTTATGACTCTGCCAGAAAGAGCGCATTACGCTGGCTTGATCCAGTACAACACAGTGCACTGAGGATTGCACTTGGCGCATTCAGAACATCGCCAGCACATAGCCTTTACATTGATGCTCACGAGCCGCCACTATCTTTACGTAGGAAATTGCTTTTGCTGAAGTTTTCTGTCAAGATACAAAGTTGTGCCTCACATCCCATTCAGCCATATCTTTTCAATCCGCCATTTGAAAATCTGTACAGAAATAAACCTAGCATAGTAAAACCAGCTGGTCATCGCCTCCTTGAACTATTGCAGGTTTGGAATGTATCCATCCATTCCGTAAAACAAGTCGCCACTTGTACTCAACCACCATGGGTTCCACCTCCTATACCGACCTGTGACACTTACCTCTGTCAGTGGGGAAAGAATATCTTGCAATCATCAAATATCAGACAAGTTCATGCTGTTCACACTCAAAAATATATTGATTTTTTACCAATATACACAGATGGCTCTAAATCCAATTCAAAAGTTGGAGCAGCTGCAGTGTTTCCGAATACAATTGTATCAGCAGCCCTTCCTCCTGAATTCAGTATCTTTTCAGCTGAATTATTCGCAATTAAACTAGCTTTAAAAAATCTCTCTCCTGACTGCTTTTTAAAATCAGTAATTTACACTGATTCCCTCAGCTCAATCAAGGCTTTGTGTAATTCCTCAGACAAGTTTCACCCTGTTATAAATGAAATTAGAAAATTATTGCTAAAGATTATAGAACGCCACCAACTGGTCACCTTCTGCTGGATACCAGCACATTCTGATATTTTAGGCAATGAACTGGCTGATAAAGCTGCAAAAAACCCAACCAGCTTAGATTTAACCAATATCCCTGTTCCAGCCTCAGACTACGCACTAATGATTCATGCTGCATGCCTATCAGAATGGACAGCACTATGGCATTCCCAAACGAATAATAAACTCTTACAGATTAAACAAGTTCCGAAAATCTGGCTCTCCAGTGTCCGGACATCAAGGCGGGAAGAAGTAATTCTTTCAAGAGCTAGAATAGGTCATACTTACCTGACCCATCTTCATTTACTCACAGGAGATGATCCACCACAGTGTCCACATTGTTCTCTAAATTTGACAGTGAAACACATTCTCATTGAATGTCCATACTATAAACAAAACAGAAATACCACCCTGCTATCTTTGGTTAACCCTCGAAAACCAATAACTCTAGAGAATATCATTGGTGACAATGCAAATATTCCGGAATTTTTTAACTTTCTGAAACAAATTGGAGTTTTCAGTCATTTCTGATTTCTGCCTTTTCTGATGTGACAAGAATTTCTCATATATTAATACAATAAAGGAATAGGCGCATTATAGCCAAAGCAGCTTATGCGCCATAAAACCCCCACAACAACAACAACAATAACAATCATGTACCAAATAAGATTGAAATAGGTGCATTATGGCCTTAGTAGCCCTTGCACCAATAAATCCAACACACAACAACAACAAGTTCCTCCTAACGTGCCTGAAACTATAAAAAAAGCAGAAAAAACAGTACATACCGATCATGCTCAGACCAAGAAACAATTCCCTATACATATGGATGTTGACAACAAAACTGACCAAGAAGAAACTATATTAGAACTTCATGCAGAAGAACACATGGATACAGAGAGACCGGTTTCCCCAAAAAAGACAGAAATAAATCAGATCGTTACAAACAAACTGCTTCAAAAAAACAGACAGATCAAAACACAACTCCTAAAAGAAAGTAATGTAGCACATACTTCAATGGAATTGCAGAGGCATACGAGCCAATATTGATGATATATATGACCTGATTAATAAGTACAATCCAGTGAGTGTTTGTCTGCAAGAAACAAATTTAACACACAGGTAACTCTCTCAGTTAGAAACTTCACAATGTACAGAAAAGACAGGAATACTGCAAAATCCGCACATGGAGGAGTAGCAATACTAGTTAACTCTAAAATCCCAGTTCGACAAATCTCTCTACAGACTGACTTAGAAGCTGTTGCTGTGCGTATTGCGCTTGGAATAACACTAACTCTTGTTTCAATATACCTCCCACCAAACAGACTTTTCATGCTTAAAGAACTAGAAGATCTTATAGCACAACTGCCAAAACCTTTCTGCCTTTTTGGAGATTTCAGTGGGCATCACGCCGACCGGGCTAGCCGGGTGGGTAAAGTGCCTGCCTGGCAACCCAAAGGTCGCGGGTTCGAATCCCGCCTCGGGCTTGGATCAAAGTACTGCAAAAACCTTGGGAGGTGCATTATGGCCACAGAAGCCGATGCGCCAACAACTACCCAAAAAAAAAAAAAAAAAAAATGGGCATCACCCGTTGTGGGGCTCTTCAAGCATGGATAAAAGAGGACATATGATAGAGACATTACTGAATCAACAGCAGTTAACCTTGCTAAATACTGGCCATCACACTTATGTCCATCTACCCACAGGCTCCACTTCAGCAATTGATCTGTCAATCTGTTCTCCCATACTGTTCCCCAGTATGGAGTGGTCAACCTTATATGATCCACACAACAGCGATCATTTTCCAATTATATGTAAAATACAAACAAAACAATCCCACCCTCCAGATTACAGAGTAAAATGGAAATTCACAAAAGCGAACTGGACAAAATATTCATTCTGTGTTTATTTTGATGATCAATTTATTAAAACCCAACCAATAGATAAAGTCACAGAGCACATCACCGCACAAATTTTGGCAGCAGCTTCTGAGGCAATTCCTCAATCCTCTGCAAACCATAAAAGACATGCAAAACACTGGTGGAATGAGGCCTGTAACAGTGCAAAACGATTTGAAAGCGTTTTTCTAAAGAGAAGTTGATAAAGAGATTTCCAAAGGCTTTACTTTCAAAGTTATTTATTTTCTGGCTCTTTGTAAATAAAGAAGGAAGCCTCCTACAAGAAAGGAAAGACACCTTTCTTTTGTATATATAACTACTTTTCTAACACACTAACCACTAACCTTTTATCGCTTGGTCACTGGTGGCACCGCTCCTGCCTCCACGTGGCGGGGCCGGTAACCTGGGGGATAAATCAACCCTCGGGGCTAAAAGGAGCAGTAATGGAAACGAATGAATTTCCACGTCTAGAGCCCAAGAGTGCTCAATATGACAATCGTGAACCCGACCATGACTTTTCTACCTCTAAGAGAATGAAAAAAGATGCAGGCAGACAGGAATCACCAGCTTTCCTGATTATCCATTCTCTGTCGGCACAGCCTGTTAGCAAGCTCTCCCCTTTCATCATCCAACGATGCCTTGAACATGCAGCATCATCTCCAAAAATGGTGAAACGTCTCCAATCCGGGGACTTGTTAATAGAGACTTCTCTCCCAAGACACTCTGAACAACTACTGAAACTCACCACTCTAAGCGGAATTCCAATACAAGTCACTCCGCATAACACCCTGAATTCATCCAGAGGAGTGATTACTGAGTGGGATCTACTGAACGTGTCTGAAGAAGAAATAGTACAAGAACTAAAGTCACAAAATGTAACTCAAGCAAAAAGAATCATGATACGAAAAGATGGTACCTTAGTCCCAACACGTAACATAATTCTAACTTTCAATACACCGAATCTACCAGCATCAGTCAAAGCAGGTTACTTAAATTGCCGTGTTCGACCCTTTATCCCAAATCCCCTAAGATGCTACAAGTGCCAGAAATTTGGTCACTCCCAGACAGCATGCCGTGGCGTTTCAACATGTCCAAACTGTGGCTCCACAACTCATACCCAGTTAGAATGCAAAGCACAAACTCCACAGTGTCCTAATTGCAGGGGAAGCCATCCAGCATACTCTAAAGAATGTGACCTCTGGAAGATAGGCAAAAAAATTCAAAAATATAAGACTGAAAATAAAGTCTCCTATCAAGAAGCTAGGAAACAAATTAAACTAACCATGCCAAATAGCTCTTATGCCTCGATTATCCACTCTCACCAATCAGTAGCATGTCAGACGGAAGTGTCACTCTCTCCAGATAAATCGATTGCAGACTGGGCTCGATCAGTTCTATCGACCCAGCCTACATCAAAGCCAAACACAGTTGACCAAAGTATGAATACACCTATCACAGTTCCAACCCAAATCATAACCCAAGGTAAAGTAACAGAAAAACCTCAAAAATCAGATCCTGTCGAGGTTAATCAACCACCCTCAACAAGGATGGATACCGACGATACGACTACCCAAGACCTCCTTGAATTACATGCAGATGATGAAATGGAAGATAGCAATAATTCAACACGCCCCAATTTCCCCAGAAAAGAAAAACCTAAGCTGGATCGTCACAAACAACCCACTTATAAAAAGCAGTCAGATTCATCTCCCTCTTTCAAATCCAAATAATGGAACAGATCATCCAATGGAACTGTAGAGGCCTTCGCAGCAACATCGATGATATCCATGAATTAATTCACCTATACCGACCTCTTGCAATGTGCTTGCAGGAAACGAATTTGACACCTCAGATCTCAATCAAAATCAAAAATTATACCTTGTTTAGACAAGACAGAGCTGACACTAACAGTGCTCACGGAGGAGTAGCAATACTCGTGGATTCAAGTATCCCCTCCAGACGCATCCATTTACAAACCTCCTTAGAAGCTGTTGCCACTCGCGTTGTAAATGGTATTACACTGACACTGGCTTCAATCTATCTTCCACCAAATCATCAATATACCATTCAAGAAATCGAAGATCTTGTCTTGCAGTTACCATCTCCCTTTTGTATCCTAGGAGACTTTAATGCCCACCATCCAATATGGGGTTCACCTATATCAGACAAACGAGGGAAGCTTATTGAAATGTTGATAGAGAGGCAAAATTTAACTTTACTAAATACTGGCACACCCACATATATCCATCTCCCTACAGGTACAACCTCTACAATAGACCTTACCATTTGTTCCCCAATCCTCTTTCCAAGTATAGAGTGGGTAACTCTAAGCGATCCTTATAGCAGTGATCACTATCCCATAATCTGCAAAATTCAAACATCCTGTTCCTTCCCAACAGAAAATCCAATGAAATGGAAATTTTCAAGAGCTGATTGGACAAAATACAGAACGCAAATATCATTTGACAACTACATTATTCAGTCCTGTTCCATCGACAGTGTTACTGAGCACATCACAAATGAAATTCTGTCAGCCGCATCCGCTACCATTCCTCAATATCAAGCAAGAAATAGACGAAAAACAAATTATTGGTGGAATGAGGACTGCAACCATGCGAAAAAAGAGAAAAACAAAGCCTGGAACCTTTTCCGCAAACACCCAACCACCCTCAATCTTATTAGTTATAAACGTCTTAGAGCAAAAGCTCGTTACATCAGACGTAAAGCGAAAAAAGAAAACTGGATTAAATTCGCCTCGTCAGTGAATAAAAATACTGATATTAGATTAATCTGGAGAAAAATAAAATGTTTAAACAGTAAATTTCCTCCTTTATCCACCCCACTACTGAACTGGAATGGACAGGAGCTTTCTACCCCTACAGAAATATCAAATGCACTGGGAACCACATTTTCTCAGCTGTCCTCTTCTATCGCCTATGATCAAACATTTCAAAAATTTAAACAATTGCAGAAAAATCCAGACTAAATTTCACTGACAATTCCGCTTTACCTTATAACAAACCATTTACCATGCTTGAGCTGCAACAATCCCTTAACAACTCAAGAAACAGTGCTGCTGGCCCAGATGGGATATACTATGTAATGTTGCAAAATTTGGATCAGAGATCACTCTCATTACTGCTCATATTTTTCAATCGCATTTTTTCCGAACATACCTTCCCAAGTTCCTGGAGTCATTCTTATGTACTAGCAATTGCAAAGCCCGGTAAAGATCATTCTGTTCCGCAAAATTACAGACCAATATCCCTTACCAGCTGTCTAAGCAAAACCCTAGAGAAAATGATACATCGCCGTCTCACTTGGTTCCTGGAGTCCCAAAACTTGATTAACAACAACCAATTTGGATTCCGGAAAAATCGATCTTCATTGGATCTCATGATCAAAACCGAGACAAACATTAGAAATGCTTTCGTCAAGAAGGAACATCTCGTAATGGTCTGTCTTGATGTTGAGAAAGCCTTCGACACTACTTGGCGATTCGGCCTCTTAAAAGATCTGCATTCTCTTGGCCTGAGAGGTAATTTATCCTACTTTATCAAAAATTTTCTACATCAGAGATCCTTTCAAGTCCGTTACCGGGGAACCCTCTCTAAGATCTTTACCCAAGAAGAAGGAATTCCGCAAGGGTCGGTTCTCAGTGCCACTTTATTTACAATGAGAATGAACCACATAATTGAACTCATTCCGAAAACTGTAGATTCCTACCTCTTTGCAGATGATCTCTCAATATCCTGTCATTCTCAAAACATGCATTACATTGAACGCCAGCTACAAATATCAATTAATCGCATCGTGACATGGATGACAGAAAATGGTTATAGACTGTCCAGCCAGAAATCTGCTGCCATACACTTCTGTAACAGACGAAATATGCATCCTGAGCCCGAGCTCCACTTGAATAACCAACCTCTTCCCATAGCTAATTGTATTCGTCTACTAGGATTATTTTTCGACAACAAGTTAAACTTCCAAAAACACGTTGAATATCTCCGGACAAACTGTCAAAAGAAACTGAACATACTCAGAGTTTTATCAGCGACAGCATGGGGAGCAGATCGTAACACCCTGCTTCACCTATACAGAGCCATAATTAGATCACGCCTGGACTACGGGGCGCCTGTTTTTGATTCTGCTAGGGAGAGTGTTTTATCTCGGCTCAACCCTATCCAACATTCAGCTCTTAGATCAGCATTAGGTGCATTCAGAACATCTCCAGTGCAAAGTTTATATATCGAAGCCCATGAACCTCCTCTAAATATCAGGAGAAAGATGTTGCTGTTAAACTATGCAATCAAGATCCAAAGCCAGGTAACCCATCCTAATTGGTCAATACTTCATGATCCGCTGTATATGACCCTGTATAGAAACAAAACACAGACAGTTCGGCCTGCTGGTATTAGGCTAAAACATCTAACAGAAGATTGGGATATACACTTCGATAAAATCTTGCAAGATCCTATAGATCCTGACCCTCCATGGTCTGACATCACGCCATGTTGTGACAAGTACTTCCACCAGTGGGGTAAACACTCTCTATCAGACTTTACCATCCAACAGCTGCACACTGAGCATGGTCAACATTATCCTGACTTCGCTAAAATATATACAGATGGGTCGAAATCCGAGAGTGGATCGGGTGCAGCAGTGGTACTCCCTGATAAAATAGTTTCTCAATCTCTTCCGACAGAGTGTAGTAGCTACACAACTGAATTATTTGCCATAAAGCTTGCATTAGAAAATGTCTTCCATATGTCAATTCAAAAGAGCATAATTTACACAGACTCGCAAGGTTCCGTATTAGCATTGCAAAACAATTCCCCACCTACTCATTCGATATTAAAGCTCATCAAAACACAGTTGATACGACTTAGAGAGCATCAGCAAAAGGTTATCTTCTGCTGGATTCCAGGCCATACCGGAATACCAGGGAATGAAATTGCAGATGATGCTGCCAAAAATCCATCCAGCCCAGCCCCAACGAATTCGCTAGTACCTGTCACAGATTATAAAATGAATATACAAAGAATATGTAAAGATCAATGGACTCTTCAGTGGCAAACACAATTCCAAAATAAACTATTCCAACTAAAACCCTTACCAAAATTATGGGCTTCTAGCTCTATAGCAAACAGACAAGAAGAAGTAATTCTAGCCAGAGCCAGAATTGGACATACTCATTTAACCCATCTGTTTCTTTTGTCAGGAAATGATCCTCCCCAGTGTAATCATTGTCATACACCACTCACAGTCAAACACATACTTCTGGACTGTACTCTATATAACAATGCTCGACTAATGTCTTTCAATTCTCTGTCAAATTTAAAGGAACCTTTGTCACTTCACCATATCATAGGCGAAAATTCAAATCTTGCAGAATTCTTCTCCTTTCTAAAACGAATAAGATTGTATAACCGTATTTAACTGCTTATAAATCAACAAACACAGACTGTATGCATCACTTCCATAAGTGCAATATGGCCTAAGTAGCCATTGCACTTTAAACCCCAACAACAACAACAGTGCAAAACGAGAAAAAAATAAAGCTTGGAACCTATTTCGTAGATTTCCTACAACAGCCAACCTCATTTTTTTTTAAAAAAACAAAAGGCTAGGGCACGACAAATCAGGAAACAAGCCAAAAAAGAAGCGTGGATAACATTTGCCAGTACCATCACGAAGGACACCAGCAGTCGGCTAATATGGAAGAAAATCCAACCATTAAATAATAAGTACATTCCCTTTTCTGCTCCAATCTTGAGTCCTTTTGGTATTCGTTTCCAAGAGCTACTCAAAGAACTTAATATCAAGGTAGACAAGGTTGCCCAAACATCAAAGCAACCCTTTCCACCCTGCCATGCTCCTGTCCCGGCATGCGACTTGTCGCTTAGAAACTGGGGAAAGTCGGACACGCCATCATGTGTCTACCTGCAGCTTCATTCAGCACACCGAACTGAATATTCCGACTTCGCGCCAGTCTACACAGACGGTTCGAAGTCAGAATCATATGTGGGATCTGCTGCTGTCTTCACAGACAGCACTATATCAGAGCAGATTCCCTCTGATTGCAGCATATTTACTGCAGAGCTGCACGCTGTAGATTTAGCCTTGGAACACATTAGTAAATGCCAATACCAACGGTTCATTTTATATTCCGACTCACTTAGCATGTTACAGGCTTTAATATCTGTGAGGTATAATCGTCATCCAGTCCTGTCTAGCATTCAGCAGAAGATTCACGTTCTCCATGAACGCGAATATGACATCCGCTTCTGCTGGATTCCCAGCCACATTGGGATTAGGGGAAATGATTTGGCTGACGCCGCAGCCAAATCAGCAATTCCCAATAATAACCGCTGCCTGTTAGTCCCCTATACAGACTACAGGCAAATAGTACATCAAAAGGTACATTCCCAATGGCAGGATTCGTGGAATAGACAGACTGCGAATAAATTATATCGTATAAAGCCTGTTATTGAACCGTGGCAGTCTAGTCTGCGCAGGAATCGTAAGGAGGAAGTTGTTCTTGCCCGGACCCGCATAGGACATAGTCATTTGACACATTCCTTTCTGATGAGGGCTGATGACCCTCCTATGTGTGAGTCTTGTGGCACAATTTTATCGATTAGACACCTTTTAATCGACTGTCCAGATTTTAGCAATATCCGTTCTAGCGTTTTTAATCATCTGACTGAGCCGTATACACTCAGTCAGATGTTATCCGACAATGACCATGTGTCTGCTATTTTTAGTTATTTTAAATCAATAAGGCTTTTTACTTGTATTTAATATTTACATGTTATGTTATTTCTTTATTGATTTATCTTTTCTACATTTTATACCTTTGTTACTTTATATACTGACATGCTGGCCTAAGTAATTAGGTCAGTGAAAATTGCATTTTTTATATATGACTTTAGTTTGGCGCATTATAGCCTTAGTAGCTAATGCGCCAATAAAACCAAACAAACAAACAAACAGCTCCAATCTTGATTAAGAATGGACGAGAACTGTCCTCCCCAAAGTAAATAGGCGATTTCCTTGGAGAGACCTTCAGTCAAATATCATCAGCTTCTGCGTACGACAATCCTTTCCTGAAAATCAAAACCTCTGCAGAAAAATATAAATTAAATTTCAACACCAACCAATCCCTTCCTTATAATCAACCATTCATCCTAGCTGAACTCCAAGAAGCTCCGAACAGATCAGCAAACAGCTCAGCAGGACCGGACGGAATCTACTATATAATGCTTAAACACCTAAATAATACAGCTTTAAGATTATTACTAGTATTCTACAACCGGATATTTCTTGAATGTGTTTATCCTTCCTCATGGCATCATTCTGTAATTCTTGCCTTTCCAAAACGAGGAAAGGATCAATCGCTTCCACAAAACTACCGACCAATTTCCCTAACCAGCTGTTTGAGTAAAAGACTAGAAAAAATGATACATAGGAGATTAAAATGGATACTAGAAAGCAAAATGCTACTAAATATCAACCAATATGGTTTCCGACAAAACAGATCCTGCTTGGACCTTATGGTAAGAGCCGAAACTAACATTCGGAATGCATATGTTAAAAATGAACATCTGGTAATGGTGAGTCTAGATATTGAAAAGGCATTCGATACCACATGGAGGTATGGCATTCTTCGAGAGCTGTATACCCTAGGGTTGAGAAGACACATACCTCAATTCATCCAGAACTTTCTCAAGTGCAGAACCTTTCAAGTTCGTCACCAGAATGTACTTTCACAATATTTTATTCAAGAAGAAGAGGTGCCTCAAGGGTCCATACTTAGTCCTACCCTCTTCGCAATTAGACTAAATACCATACGCAGAATATCCCCAAAACCGTAGAAATATATATGTATGCCGACGATCTTGCTATATCATGCCATTCACCAACCATTAACAGCATAGAGAGACAGTTACAACTTACCATAAATAAGTTAGAGACATGGACTGTACAAAATGGTTATCGCCTGTTAAAACAAAAGACAATTGCAGTTCATTTCTGTAAAAAGCGCAGATTACACCCAGAGCCTGAACTTAAAGACCCAACCAATCCCTTTTGCCAGCAATATCCGATTTTTAGGTTTAATATTAGATACTAAACTCAATTTTGCCATGGACATAACTTATCTCAGAACTCTCTGCTTGAAAAAACTCAATATACTCAGAGCCATCTCTGCCATGGCATGGGGTGCAGATAGATGCACTCTCCTGCATTTGTATCGTTCGCTCATCAGGTCTCGTCTAGATTATGGTTCAATAGTATACGACTCAGCTAGGAAAACTGTACTTACAAGACTGAATACAATACAGCACAGTGCTCTTCGCACTGCTCTTGGAGCTTTTCGACATCTCCGGTCCAAAGTCTCTATATAGAGGCATACGAACCACCACTCCACCTCAGAAGGAAAATGTTACTCCTCACCTATGCAGCCAGGATTAAAAGCTTTCCAGATCATCCGAATCAACCGCTGCTTTTCAATCCTGAAAGGCCCCGGGTGCCAAGCGTTTCCGTGGCCAAGCGATTCTTGTGCGATTAAAGAGCGTTTTTTGGTAAGCGACTAGGTTCTCTTTTGTTTTCTCCCTTACTTATTAAACCTTTTTGTTAAGTAGCTTCATTTTCTTAAAAACACTTAATAAGTGAGCCCAGAAGAAGGAAAGTACCTTTTTCTTTAATTTAGTACTTATACTAACTAAACTAACCTCTACGCTTGGCCACAAGCGGCACTGCTCCTGCCTCCCCGTGGCGGGGCCGGTAACCTGGGTGGTAAAGGTAAACCCCCAGGGCCAAAAGGAGCTAATATGGATACAAATAGTTATCCACCTTTAGAGCCATTGAGCTCAAGACAAGAAACTTCTGAAATTGACCGTGACTGTGTTCACCCAAAAAGGCTTCGAAGGGAAGCAAAATGTCAAAATGATATCCCGAACTTCTTGGTAGTACATTCGTTATCTGCCCAACCTGTAGGCAAGTTATCACCATTCTTGATACAAAAGTGTCTAGAGTCTATAGCAGGGTCACCAAAAATGGTGAAGCGACTACAATCCGGAGACCTCCTGATCGAAACAGCCACCTCAAAACATTCTGAGCGGCTGTTAAATACAACATCTTTTGGGGGGCTAACGGTATCAGTTACTCCCCACAGAACCCTAAATTCATCAAGAGGTGTGATCAGCGAGTGGGACCTAACTTCAGTCTCCGAAGAAGAACTACTCCAAGAACTTAGTAGTCAAAAGGTAATAAGTGTAAAAAGAATCATGACTAAAAAAGATGAGAATCTAACTCCAACTAGAACCATCATTTTAACATTCAGTACTCCAGATTTACCATCCTCAATCAAAGCTGGCTATTTGAATTGCCGTATTAGACCATATATCCCGAATCCCGTTCGTTGCTTCAAATGCCAGAAATATGGTCATTCACAGCAGGCATGTAGAGGTGACTCCATCTGTCCCATATGCGGATCTAAAGACCATACTCAAGCTGATTGCTCAGTGGCAACCCCTGCGTGTCCAAACTGCAAGGGAAGTCACCCTGCCTTTTCCAAATCTTGCGAATTATGGATTACAGGGAAAAAAATTCAAAAATATAAAGTAGAAAATAAAGTTACGTTTCCTGAAGCACGTAGGCAAGTTATGTTGAGCATGCCTAGCAGTCGATCCTACGCTGTCCGCACTAGAAACTATGTATCCACTGGAGCACAAACAGATGTATCAATTCCGCCTAATACCTCAATGGCTAATTGGCTTAAATCTACCCTTTCAAATTCAAAAAAAGAAAATCCTCAAAATAAAACTAGCGAAGCTACAAATACCCCAATCAGTATCCCTAGTGATACTCCATCGGTCTCATATGACACAGAGCAAAGGAAATCTGACACAGGTTCAAAACAAATGGAAACTCCTACCAACAGTATGGAAGTAGATGAGCGTTTAGATAATGGGGAACCGATTTTGGAACTCCATGCAAATGACACCATGGATTCAGTACGCCCCTATTTTCCGAAAAAAGATAAAATAAAACAAGACAGACCGAAATGCTCCACTTCTAAAAAACAGTCAGACCAATCGACCACAACTAAACTCAAATAATGTCTAATATCATACAGTGGAACTGCAGAGGACTAAGAAGCAATTCTGACGACATAAAAGATTTACTGATTAAATATAATCCGATAGGAGTATGTCTACAAGAAACTTTCTTATCATCTCAAGCTTCACCAAAATTTACAAACTATACAATATATAGAAAAGACAGGATTTCGGAGTCTCCTGCTCGCGGAGGAGTAGCTGTGCTTATAAAATCAAACATACCGTCCAGGCAAATTCAATTACAAACTAGTCTAGAAGCTGTGGCAGCACGTATTTCAATCGGTATATCAATTACCCTAACTTCTATATATATATCCCCTTCTCAACCATTGTCAAATACAGAACTTGATAATTTGGTTATGCAACTACCATCTCCAATCTGCCTTTTTGGTGATTTCAATGGCCACCATCCATTATGGGGGTCGCCTGCGATTGACACAAGAGGCAAATTAATAGAAACATTCATGAATAATAACAACCTAACTATACTAAATTCTGGATCTCCCACTTATATTCACCTATCTACAGGATCTACTTCTGCAATAGACTTGTCAATCTGCTCACCAGCAATTTTCCCAAGTATGACATGGTCAGTGCTAAACTATCCTCTAAACAGTGATCACTTCCCAATCCTTTGCTCATTACAAACACGGGTAACTGCAAATCTCGAGCACCGATCCACCTGGAAGTTCAAGAAGGCAAACTGGGAGAGCTACTGTACCCAGGTCCAGTTAGACAGGAGTTATGTTCAGCAACATCCAATTGAAGACGTAACTAACTACATTACCAATCAGATACTAAATGCAGCAAAAAATTCAATTCCGAAGTCACGACCCCACAAGTGCTCCCACCATAACAACTGGTGGAACACAGATTGTTCTAATGCCAAGCGTGAGAAAAACCGTGCTTGGAACAAATTCCGTAAGTTTCCTACAACCAGTAATCTAATAGAATACAAAAGACTTAAAGCCAAAGCAAGGCAGATTAGGAGAAAAGCCAAGCGTGACTCCTGGATATCATTTGCCTCAACTATCACCAAAGACACTGACCCACGATTCATTTGGAGAAGAATTAAAGCGCTAAATGGAAAATTCATTCGACCACCCTCTCCAATACTCTGTTGGAATGGAAAAGATCTCTCGGCACCTAAGGAAATCGCGAATGCGCTAGCAGAATCATTTTCTTCAATATCAGCTTCTGCTTCCTACTCCATCTCCTTTCAGCGCATCAAGGCAGATGAGGAACGCCGCAAAATTAACTTTTCCACACGGCTCTCACTTCCATACAATCAACCATTTAATATAACAGAACTCAAAGAATCCTTAAATAAATCTTCAAATAGTGCTGCCGGCCCAGACGACGTACATTACATCATGCTAAAACAATTACTTGTAGAGGACTTACGTACCCTATTGATCTTCTATAATAGAATCTTCTCAGAAAATGATTATCCACTTCCGTGGTGTCATTCTCACATACTTGCCATACCAAAACCAGGCAAAGACCCTTCTTTGGTTGACAATTATAGGCCAATATCTCTCACAAGCTGCATGGGGAAAGTTTTTGAAAGAATGATACATACGAGGCTTACCTGGATCTTAGAAGCAGAGAACCTTTTAACAGCTCATCAGAGCGGCTTTCGTAAGAACAGATCCACTCTTGATGTACTTATCAAAGCTGAATTGAATATTCGCAACGCCTTTGTCATGAAGCAACATCTAGTCATGGTCAATTTAGATATTGAAAAGGCATTTGATACTACCTGGCGACATGGTATTATTATGGACCTTTATAATCTAGGACTAAGGGGTCATCTCCCTCAGATAATTCAGAATTTCTTGCGCCACCGCTCTTTTCAGGTCCGTTATCAGAACGTACTGTCTACACCCCATATTCAGGAAGAAGGAGTACCGCAGGGATCTATACTCAGCGCAACGTTATTTGCAATTCGAGTCAACAGCATAACTAGAGACATCCCCAAAACTGTGGAGGCATATATGTACGCGGATGACCTCGCCATCTCTTGCCAATCGCAAAACATGAACACCATTGAGCGTCAACTCCAACTTGCCATTAACAGAATTGAATCCTGGATGTCACGCAACGGATATCGTCTAGCTGTACAAAAGTCAACCACCACTCACTTTTGTAAGAAACGTGCTGTCCACCACCATCCTGAATTACGGCTAAACAATTCTCCAATACCAGTAGTAAACATCATCAGATTTCTCGGTCTGATTTTAGATAGTAAGCTTAACTTCCAAGCACATATCACATATCTACGAACTACTTGTCTAAAACAGTTGAACATGCTTCGATCAGTCTCATCCATGTCGTGGGGAGCTGATCGGTACTCCTTACTTCACCTCTACAAATCTCTGATCCGTTCACGCTTAGATTATGGTTCTCCCGTATATGACTCAGCTAGGAAAAGCACATTAGATCGGCTGAATGTCATCCAGCACAGTGCCCTGAGGACTGCTCTGGGCGCATTCAGGACTTCTCCCATGCAAAGTCTTTATATCGAAGCCCACGAGCCTCCATTACATCTCCGTAGGAAAACATTATTGCTTTTCTATGCTTCGAAGATCCAGAGTCTTCCATCGCACCCCAGTTGGGAGTATCTTTATCACACTCGGTGGGATTCCTTTTATGAGAATAAGCCACATGAAAATCGACCTGCTTCTCTCAGGATCAAAGATCTTTTTCTGAGTTGGAACATTGATTTAGCTGATATTTATCAGAACACAACTGCACCCATTCCACCTTGGATGTATGTTTGTGCCTCACATGATGCACAAATTTTCTCCAGTGGGGGAAGAATGTCATATCTCCCAATAACATGAGACAGTTGCACTCAGCTCATGCTAATGATAACTCCGATTTCTGTAAAATATATACTGATGGGTCCAAAACTGATAGTATGGTAGGTGCTGCAGCTGTCTTTCCTACATGTACAATTTCAGCCACACTACCTTTATCATGCAGTGTCTTCACTACTGAACTTTATGCCATCAAGTTAGCACTTAGTAAGATTATTGAACTTTGCATCTCACCCGCAATAATTTACACGGATTCCCTCAGTGCTATCAATGCCATAAGGAAGAATTTCTCCTCTTCTCATCCTACATTGAAAGAAATTCATTCCCAACTATTTTCCTGTAGTATGTCCAATCTGTCAATCTGCTTTTGCTGGATCCCTGGCCATTCTGGCATTCCGGGAAATGAAAGTGCAGACTATGCCGCTAAACATCCTCAACCCACTCTCTCACAACATCCTCAGGTCCCATACACTGATTACAAACCTGTTATTCGTAAAGCATGTTACCACAACTGGTCACAGATATGGAAAAGGAATACTAACAGCAAACTTTACCAAATAAAACAAGAACCAAAGCTGTGGCTCTCTTGCTTCAGACCAAACAGACGTGAGGAAGTGGTGTTGGCAAGGCTAAGAATTGGACATACACATCATACCCATCTCCACTTGCTATTGGGAGAAATCCCACCTCAGTGTTCATCCTGTAACAGTCGGCTCACAGTCCGCCATTTTCTGCTTGATTGTCCCTTGCATTCAACCATCTGGTCAAACACCTTTCAATCAATTTCCAGGCTTAATGTATCACCTGATTTATCTCATATCCTAGGAAACAATGCAAATATTGAAGAACTTTTAATATACTTAAAATGTATTGGCCTATACAACAGTATATAATTTAACAACTATAAAGATAGAGTCATGCAATTAAACGATGAATAGACACAATTTGGCCTCAGATGCCCTTGTGTCTTTAAACCCAATAACAACAACAACAACAACAATCCTGAAAGGGTAACATTCTATAACAATAAACCCACTGAAAATAGACCAACTGGTAGTAGACTACAAGATTTTATGCATTGCTGGAATGTTCATTTTGAAAACACGCTCAAAGAAACCAAAATATCTGATCCGTCTTGGTCCTCAAACCCACCTTGCTGTGATACATATTTCCAACAATGGGGAAAAAAGTCCATGGAAAGCTGTTACATTAAGCAACTGCACGAAGGACATGCCGCTAGCAATGCGCAGAGCTGCTTAATATATACTGATGGCTCAAAATCAGATGATGCCATAGGTGCTGCAGCAGTCTTTCCCACATTTACAGAATCTGTATCTCTCCCGACTGAATGTAGCAGTTATACTGCAGAACTTTATGCAATCCACCTAGCTATATACCATATCAATATCTGTCTCAACACTAATAGTTTAATATATACAGACTCCATGAGTGCGCTTTCCGCAATAAGTAACAATTTCTCAACCCCACATCCCATAGTAAAAGAAATCCGGTCTCGTCTAAATCATCTGAGGAATCTGAATCATACCGTAAGTTTCTGTTGGATTCCAGGGCATGCTGGAATCACAGGTAACGAAACAGCAGACCAGGCAGCAAAGCACCCAAAGAGCAACGCACCTTCATCTTACCAAGTACCCTATATAGATTTATTAAAACATATCCGACGTATCTGTAGGGAACAATGGTTAAACATTTGGAAGACACAGACAAACAATAAATTATTTGAAATTAAACAAGAACCACAAATGTGGAGCTCGAGCTTGAGGAAAAACAGGCATGAAGAAGTAATACTGGCAAGATTGCGCATAGGGCACACACACTTGACCCACTTGTTCCTGCTCATGGGCGATGACCCTCCTGTATGCATGCATTGTTCATCACAACTTACAGTTCGACATATTCTGTTAGATTGTTTGTATTACTCCCATATCAGAAATACTACCTTCCTTTCCCTGACACAAATGCAAGAACCTTTATCACTAACCCACCTATTGGGAAACAATGCCAATCTGGATGAGCTTTTCGCTTATCTCAAACAAATTAGTCTTTATGAATATATCTAATCACAAATAAGGCAAACTCCGGTACCATTCCAAATATTTGAATAGGCACATTTTGGCCTCAGTTGCCCTTGTGCCGGGCCCCGGGTGCCAAGCGTTCCGTGGCCAAGCGATTAAAGTGCGTTCATTGAAGCGATCTTTTCAGAGCTTTTGCTATATATAGAGTTTCTTTTTGTTGTGATTACCGTTATTTTCATTTTATACTAGAGTAGCTCTTTGACACTACAGGAAGTAGGCAAAGGCCCAGAAAGGGAAGTTACCTTTCTGTTTCTTTTTTATATCTCTCACTAACACAACTAACAGCCGCTTGGTCACCTCGTGGCACTGCTCCTGCCTCCCCGTGGCGGGGCCGGAAACCTGGAAGGAAAAGTTATCCTTCCAGGGCTAAAAGGAGCAATCATGGAAAACGAAAATTTCCCTCCTCTAAAGGCTGCAAATCCTATGGATTTGCAACAAAATTGTGACAGTCAAAACCGGAAAAGGATGAAAACTGATGTACCTGAAATGGAATACCCATCTTTCCTCATAATGCATTCTTTAACGAATCAGTCATTAGGTACACTATCTCCCTTCTACATACAAAAATGTTTAGAAAGTGTAGCCGGATCACCAAAAATGGTACGCAGACTGAAATCTGGTGACTTATTAGTTGAAACCACCAACCGCAAACATTCTGAGTCTCTCCTCAAACTAACATCATTTGGTGGAGTCCCCACTAAGGTTTCTCCTCATGCCACCCTTAATACCTCTAAAGGAGTCATATCCGAATGGGACCTATTGAACGTCAAAGAGGAAGAGATTGTTCAAGAACTCCAAGACCAGAAAGTAATTCAAGCGAGACGAATAATGTTAAAGAAGGATGGAGAATTTGTACCCACTCGCAGCATTATTCTTACTTTTTCTACACCGAACCTACCTTCATCAGTAAAAGCTGGATACCTAAACTGCCGCATCCGCCCTTATATCCCCAATCCTATCCGATGCTACAAGTGTCAGAAGTTTGGGCATTCCCAAACTGTCTGCCGAGGAAATTCAGTATGTTCAAACTGCGGATCAAAGGAGCATATTCATACCGATTGCAATGCCGAATCATCACGATGCCCAAACTGCAAAGGCAATCATTCAGCATTCTCTAAATCCTGTGAGCAATGGAAGCTGGAGAAAACAATCCAGAAATACAAAGTAATTAACAAAGTCACATATCTCGAAGCGAGAAAACACCTTCTACAAAGCATACCTAAACGTTCATATGCTGAGGCATCTAAAAGATACCAAACGGTTTCAACTCAGACGGATACAACTGTTCCACCAAAAGTGTCAATTTCTGACTGGGCTCGGTCACTCTTATCATCTGCACCACAATCCTCAAAACAAACTGTCGATAGGACTAATAACACACCAATCTCAATACCACCTATGACTCAAGCTCCAGCTATTTCAGGTCAAATGGAAAACTCAGATTATGCCAGAAAGAAATCATCTGATACCACAAATATGGATGTTGCAGAGAATAATACCTATGATGAACCCATTCTAGATCTATATGCTGAAGACGACATGGATACACGTCCATTCTTCCCAAAAAAGGAAAAAATAAAATTTGACCGTCAAAAACAGAGCACGTCTAAAAAACAGACGGATTCGACTGCTAACTCTAAACCTAAACAATGAATAAAATAATCCAATGGAATTGCAGAGGGTTTCGCAGCAACATAGATGACATATACGAGTTAATCGACCGTTATCATCCTGTGGGTATATGCCTACAAGAGACAAATTTAACACCTCAAGTATCTGTATCAATTAAAAATTATACTCTTTTTCGTCAAGACAGGTCCACTACACAAAATGCTCATGGAGGAGTAGCCATACTGATAGACTCAACAGTTCCTTGTAAGAAAATTGTTCTCCAAACTTCCCTAGAAGCCGTCGCAGCTCGTATAGTGGTTGGCACTGCTTTAACGATCGTCTCAATCTATCTTCCACCCAATAAACCATGTTCAATTCAGGAACTGGAAAACCTTATTCTGCAATTACCTTCTCCCATCTTCCTGTTAGGAGACTTTAACGGTCACAATCCATTATGGGGATCTCCCGTCTCAGATAGACGTGGAGAGCTCATTGAAATGTTACTAGACAGACAGAATTTAACGTTACTGAACACTGGCTTATCCACGTACATTCATTTTCCTACTGGTTCAACCTCAGCAATAGATCTTTCGCTATGCTCTCCTATCCTCTTCCCAAGTGTCGAGTGGACAATACATGACAATCCTCTGAACAGCGACCACTATCCTGTCATATGCCGAATTCAAACAACCCATTCTAAAACAACTGAAACCCAAACGAAATGGAAATTTTCCAAAGCAGAATGGGCAAAATATAAAAATTATGTCTCTTTTAATGATCACATCATTGAGTCTTCTCCCATCGATACCGTCACAGAGCATATAACAGCACAGATACTTAAAGCTGCAACAATCGCCATACCGCAGTCTCAACTAGGAAACCGCAAGCATATCAATCATTGGTGGAACAAAGACTGTTACACGGTTAAAAGAGAAAAAAATGCAGCATGGAACCAATTCCGCAAATACCCAACCACTGTCAACCTTATTAATTATAAAAGACTTAGAGCCAAAGCACGATACATCCACCGAAAAGCCAAAAAAGACTCTTGGATAAAATTCGCTTCAACAATTAACAAAGATACCGACTCCAGAATAATTTGGAAAAAAATAAGGCAGTTGAATGGCAAATATCTTAAATCACCTTCAGCTATTCTTAACTGGAATGGGAAGGAGATCTCTGATCACACAGAGATTGCAAACACCTTAGGAACTGCGTTCTCTGAGTTGTCCGCCTCAATAGCTTATCAGCCATCATTCCAAAAAATTAAAGCCGAAACTGAGAAATTCAAAATAAATTTCAAAACTACCCATTCTTTGCCTTATAATCAACCACTCACACTATCTGAACTGAAAGAATCCATAAATACCTTTAGAAACAGCGCCCCTGGCCCTGATGGTATTTACTATATAATGCTGAAACATCTACATGAGAAATCTCTGTCCTCACTCCTAAAATTCTACAATAGGGTCTATTCTGAACACACATTCCCCTGTTCCTGGCAACATTCTTACGTAATAGCTATCCCTAAACCAGGAAAAGATCACTCGGCTCCATGCAACTATAGACCGATATGTCTAACCAGCTGCTTGAGTAAAACTTTGGAAAAAATGGTGCACCGCCGATTAACATGGTACCTGGAGAAAAGAAACATAATCAGCAGCAATCAATTTGGCTTTCGGAGGAATAGATCATCTTTAGATCTTATGGTAAAGGCGGAATCAAACATAAGAAATGCGTTCATTAGAAATCAACATCTGGTCATGGTTTGTCTTGATATCGAAAAAGCTTTCGATACCACATGGCGTTATGGAATCCTAAAGGATCTCCATACTATTGATATGAGAGGCCATTTACCATCTTTTATTGAAAACTTCCTTCGCCACAGGTCTTTCCAAGTCCGATACCATCAGGCTCTGTCACAAACATACATACAAGAAGAAGGAATCCCACAAGGCTCTGTACTCAGTGCCACTTTATTTGCAGTGCGAATCAACAATATCACAAACAGAATTCCAAACACTGTCGACTCATATCTCTACGCTGATGACCTTACCTTATCCTGTCATTCCCAGAATATGAATTATATCGAGAGGCACTTACAAATATCAATAAATAATATTGAACTGTGGATGACCCAAAATGGATACAGGCTATCAAAGCAAAAGTCTGCAGCTATCCACTTCTGCAACAAGCGCAAAATCCATCCAGATCCTGAGCTACTCTTGGACAGTCATCCTATTCCAATCATGAACAATATTCGTCTCCTAGGACTAATTTTCGATAAGAAGCTAAATTTCCAAGACCACATCAAAAACCTACGAACTATTTGCATTAAGAAAATGAACGTACTCCGGGTAATCTCCAGTACATCATGGGGTGCAGACCGTTACACTTTGCTCCGTCTATACAGATCCCTAATTAGATCTCGGCTGGATTATGGAGCACCTGTTTATGGCTCTGCTAGAGAGAGTACCTTAGCTCGTCTTGCTCCCATCCAACACACTGCTCTTAGGATTGCTCTAGGTGCATACAGAACATCGCCAGTTCAAAGTTTGTATGTTGAGGCCCACGAACCTCCATTGAATATCAGAAGAAAGATGTTATTGATGACATACTCTGTTAAAATTAAAAGTCACCCCACACATCCTATTTGGCCACTACTGCATGATCCTCAGTACATAATCCACTATGCAAACAAACCAAGAACAATTCGGCCTACTGGTATCAGATATCAAAATCTAACAGAATGCTGGAATATTCAACTTCATAATGTTCTCTCCCCTCGACGTGGGCACCTGTACGTGGTGAGGGGACCTCCCAGTGACGCTGCTGGTTTTCCAGACTAGCATCACTGGGATCTAACGCCCATACCTTGGTTCCAGGGTTACATCGTTGGAATCCGGCGTGTGCAGCCGTGCGCCGCGACCCGTGGAAGCGGAAAGGGGGATCCTGGTGGTTGAGGGGCCCAGCTTCAATACACCACTTTGGCCCCTGCTTCGACGAGACGGGTGGTCCCGGACCGGCTCGACTGGGATCAATCGGCGGGTGGTTTTATACTGCTAGGGTCAACTGCGTTCCAATAAGTCTCCCTCCCTATGGTCCTGGGACGGGATAAAGATTTATTGGTAACGTAGGTATGGTGTTCTAAGCGAACTCGGCGTCCCATTCGTGTACGCAGTACCTGCTAGTTCACGAGTGGGCGCCCCCTCGTAGGGCTCCGTGGTGGGTGAGGTACTTAGGCATCAGACATTTTTTTCTTTACTCTCATGGCCCCGGGTGCCAAGCGTTCCGTGACCAAGCGATTTCTTTGCGTATCTCAAAGCGTTATCTCTAAAGAGCCTTCAAGTGATAGATTATATTTTGTTTCAACAACCGTTTTCTTTATTTATTAATTAGTGTAGCTCTTTTGCACTAGAAGAAGTAGGCAAAGGCCCAGAAAGGAAAGTTACCTTTCTGTTTTTTATTTCTAATAGTACTAACTAACTAACTTAGCCGCTTGGTCACCTTGTGGCACTGCTCCTGCCTCCCCGTGGCGGGGCCGGAAATCTGGGTGGTAAAACCAACCCCCAGGGCCAAAAGGAGCAAAACATGGACTGTGACAATTTTCCACCGATTAGGACTGCAAATCCAAATACACTAGATTTGCACATACCCGATAATGACTTATCCAATCCAAAGAGACTGAGGACGGATGCTCCCCGAATGGAAAACCCAAGTTTTCTGATTCTGCATTCGCTAACTAACCAATCGTTGGGTAGTTTATCACCATTCCTCATTCAAAAATGTCTTGAGAGCGTAGCTGGCTCCCCTAAAATGGTACGACGACTGAAATGTGGCGACCTGCTTGTTGAGACCACCAACTCAAAACACTCTGAGTCTCTACTCAGACTCACCTCATTTGGTGGAGTTTCAGTTAAAGTGTCCCCACATGCCACTCTTAATTCATCCAAAGGTGTTATTTCTGAATGGGACCTGATGAATGTATCAGAAGAAGAAATTGTTCAGGAACTGCAGGACCAGAAAGTCACACAGGCAAAACGAATTATGATGAAAAAAGATGGAGAACTCCTTCCAACTCGTAGCATAATTTTGACATTCAGCTCACCTAATTTACCTTCATCCGTAAAAGCAGGGTATTTGCATTGTCGCATTCGCCCATATATCCCGAACCCAATAAGATGTTACAAGTGTCAGAAATTCGGACACTCACAAACAGTCTGTCGAGGAGACCCCGTATGTCCTAACTGTGGTTCAAAAGATCATTCCCAGGCTGACTGTAAAGCCCAGGCTCCACTCTGCGCCAATTGTAAAGGTAACCATCCAGCCTTTTCTAAAAACTGTGAACAATGGAAATATGAGAAAAAAATTCAGAAATATAAAATAGAAAAGAAAGTTTCATTCCCAGAAGCCAGAAAGCAAATACAACTAATCACACCTAGACGCACGTATGCTGAAGCCGCTAAAAAGTTTCATTCAGTATCGGTGCAGACTGATACATCAATACCTCCAAATACCTCTATTTCAGAATGGGCTCGTTCCCTGCTCAGTTCTGCACCTCAACCTTCAAAGCAACAGATTTCTACTAGAGCTAACAATACACCAGTCACGATACCACCTTCTGCCGGTGCAGATCCCGTAAGATCCGTCCAAGCAGATAACGCAGATTCTAATCGAAAACAGACATTTGACTCCTCCCTTATGGATACTAATGAAATTTCCAATCAAGATGATACCGAAACCATTCTGGAGATCCATCCAGAGGATGAAATAGACCAAAGACCGGTTTTCTCAAAAAGAGAAAGGATTAAAATTGACCGTGCCAAACAGACTTCCAAAAAGCAGTCAGATTCAGTTCCTTCATCTAAATTGAAATAATGAACAACGTTGTCCAATGGAATTGTAGAGGCTTTAGGAGCAACATTGATGACATATACGACATAATTAAGCAGCATAAACCAGTGGGCATCTGCCTACAGGAGACATATCTGACTCCTCAGGTATCTCCTTTGATAAAAAACTATACTCTTTTCAGACAAGATAGACCTATTGCAAATAATGCTCGTGGTGGAGTAGCCATACTCATAGATTCGCGAGTCCCGTGCAGACGCATTTCTTTACAAACCTCTATAGAAGCCGTTGCTACCCGAATAGCAATTGGCATCACTCTGACTCTTGTTTCGATCTATCTACCACCCAATCATCCGTGTACTATTCACGAACTTGAAAATCTTATAATGCAGTTGCCAACCCCTTTCTGTTTATTGGGCGACTTCAATGGACACCATCCATTGTGGGGTTCTCCCAATGCAGATGGACGAGGGCAACTCATTGAAATGCTCATTGACAGACAAAACTTAACCATCCTAAATACTGGTTCACCCACTTACATCCATCTCCCAACAGGAACAGTGTCTGCAATAGATCTATCAATATGCTCTCCGACCCTCTTTCCTAATATTGAGTGGACAGCTCTAGATGATCCACTAAACAGTGACCACTACCCATTAATCTGTAAGATCCAAACATCACGCTCTTCAACTGCAAAAAACCAAATAAAATGGAAATTTACCAAGGCAGATTGGGCCAAGTATACCTCTCATGTTTCATTTGATAAACAGATCATTGAATCCTTCCCAATTGACACAGCCACTGATCATATCACCAAAGAAATCCTAGCAGCTGCATCCATTGCCATCCCACAATCACAATCAGTCACCTACAGACCCATAAATTATTGGTGGAACGATGAATGTAAGAATGCCAAAAAAGAAAAAAACCGAGCGTGGAATATATTTCGCAAATACCCTACTACCAACAACCTTATAAATTATAAGAAACTAAGAGCCAAAGCCCGACACATCAGAAAGGAAGCTAAAAAAAACTCTTGGATCCGATTTGCGACTTCAGTAAATAAAAATACTGATGTAAGAACAATATGGAAAAAAATAAGACAGCTAAATGGCAAATTTCCTCCATTATCCTCGCCAATATTCAACGGGAATGGACAGGAGCTCTCTAGTCCTGCAGAAATTGCGAATACTCTAGGGACAATATTCTCCCAGTTGTCTGCCTCGAACTCGTATGATCCGTCATTTCAGAAGATCAAAGCCTCAGCCGAAAAATCAAAACTTAACTTCAAAACCGCTGCTTCTCTACCATACAATCAGACACTTACTATGATTGAACTTCAAAAAGCTATATATTCCTCAAAGAACAGTGCTGCTGGTCCAGACGGAGTATATTACATAATGCTTCAACACTTAGACAATAAATCACTGTCATTGCTGCTGACCTTTTACAACCGTATATTCATTGAACATTCATACCCCACTCGCTGGCATCACTCCTATGTAGTGGCAATTCCCAAACCAGGGAAAGATCATTCTATCCCTCACAATTATAGACCCATCTCTCTTACCAGTTGTTTGAGTAAAACATTAGAAAAAATTATACACCGCCGATTAACATGGTATCTGGATTCAAAACATCTAATCTCTGATAACCAGTTTGGTTTCAGAAAAAATCGCTCATCCCTAGATCTTATGGTTAAAGCTGAAACAAATATCAGGAATGCATTTATACGAAATGAACATCTTGTCATGGTCTGCCTTGACATAGAGAAGGCCTTTGACACCACCTGGCGCTTTGGTATCTTAAAAGATCTTCATTCCCTTGACCTGAGAGGTCACTTACCATGCTACATACAAAACTTCCTTCAGTATAGATCTTTTCAAGTTCGCTATAGAGAAGTCTTCTCACAAATCTATATACAAGAGCAAGGAGTACCACAGGGCTCAGTTCTCAGTGCTACTTTATTTGCATTGAGAATAAATCATATTACCAAATGTATTCCCAAGACTGTGAACTCATATCTCTATGCTGATGATCTGACTGTTTCCTGCAGTTCGCCGAATATGAACTTCATTGAAAGGCAACTACAAATCTCACTAAACAATATTGAACTATGGATGACACAGAATGGTTACAGACTATCTCATCAAAAATCGAGTGCCATTCACTTTTGTAACAAACGAGGGATGCATCCTGACCCAGAGCTACACCTAACAAATCATCCTATCTCAGTTATGAGTAGCATTCGCCTCCTCGGTCTAATTTTTGATAGGAAACTTAATTTTTTAGAACATATCAAATATCTCCGGACAACCTGCCAGAAAAAAATGAACATTCTCAGAGTTCTTTCTTCTACAACATGGGGTGCTGACCGTTACACCTTACTTCACCTGTATAGAACTCTAATTAGATCTCGTCTTGATTATGGAGCCCCGGTGTATGACTCTGCTAGGGAGAGTGTGCTAGTACGGCTTGCTCCTGTTCAACATTCTGCCCTTAGGATTGCTACAGGTGCTTATAGAACATCGCCAGTACAAAGTCTCTACGCCGAAGCCCATGAAATTCCACTCTGCCTCAGAAGGAAGATGTTACTTTTGAATTATGCCGCTAAAATTCAAAGCATGCCTACCCATCCAATTTGGCCTATACTTAGTGATCCACAGTTTAAAATGTTCTACAGAAATAAACCCAGAGCAGTCCAACCTACTGGCATCAGATTGCAGGCTCTATCTGAAAGCTGGAATGTGCACCTTGAAAAAGTCCTCCAAGATCCAAACACTTCAGTTCCCCCATGGTCCTGGGTTAATCCATCCTGTGACAATTACTTCCTGAACTGGGGAAAAGATTCCCTTGCAAATATTAACGTGCGACAACTTCATACTTCTCACACACAAAATTATCCGCATGTCATGAAAATATACACAGATGGATCAAAGTCTGATAGTGGAGTAGGTGCTGCAGCAGTTTTCCCTTTTAACACCATCTCTGTATCTCTGCCTACTGAATGCAGCAGTTATACAGCTGAGTTATTCGCCATTAAACTTGCCCTAGAAAATATTATTCATTGCTCCATTAAAAAAAGTATAATATATACCGACTCGCAGAGTACACTAGTAGCCCTACAAAACATCTCCTCACCAACCAATCCTTTAATACAAACCATAAGAAGTAAGATGATTCTTATTCAGGAACGCCAACAAGTAGTCATCTTCTGCTGGATCCCAGGTCACACTGGGATCCCAGGAAACGAATGCGCAGACCATGCTGCAAAACATCCATCTAACCCATTATCTTCAGGCTTTTGTGTTCCATATGTTGATTACAAACCTATGATACGAAGGACATGTAAGGAACAATGGACACTTCTATGGCAAGCTCAAAGGGGTAATAAGCTATTGGAAATAAAATCAGAACCACAGTTATGGACCTCTAGTTTTCGTACTAACAGAAAGGAAGAAGTCATCTTAACCAGAGCACGAATCGGCCACAGCCAGTTTACTCACCTATTTCTCCTTACAGGAAATGATCCTCCACAGTGTTCTCAATGCAACTGTCAGCTAACAATGAAGCACATTCTTGTTGAATGCACTCTGTACAAACATGCTCGGCAATGTTCATTCAGCTTCCTTCCAAATCTAAAAGAACCTCTAAAACTCTCTCACATCATAGGCAACGATGCTAATCCCTTGGAGTTATTCTGTTTTCTTAAACGAATAAAACTTTATGATCGTCTCTGACTGTTTCCATAACAGTCACCATTGATAACTTTCATATCACTGATAGGCGCAATATGGTCTAAGCAGCCCTTGCGCCAAAAATAACAATAACAACAACAACAACAAGCAGAAAGAATCCTGAATGCGACATCCATAGGGGGAATACCAATCGGTGTAACACCCCACAAAACTTTGAACTCTTCACGAGGAGTCATTTCAGAGTGGGATCTTCTTCATGTCTCTGAGGAAGAGATCTGCTCTGAACTAAAAGACCAAGGAGTGACGGCTGTCAAGAGAATATCAATGCGGAAAGATGGGAATCTCGTCCCTACCCGAGTTCTCATCATAACATTTAACACCCCACGGCCTCCAAGTTCCATCAAGGCAGGCTATTTAAACTGCCCAGTGCGGCTTTACATCCCAAACCCACTGAGGTGCTTTAAATGCCAAAAATACGGCCATTCACAAACGGCTTGTCGTGGTAACCCTGCCTGTGCTCGATGTGGTTCAAAAGATCACGAGAGCAAGGAATGTTCAGCTTCTAAACCGATCTGTATAAATTGCCAAGGAGAGCACCCTGCTTACTCCAGAGCATGCCAGCGGTGGAAGGATGAAAAAGAGATCCAAAAACTAAAAACAGAGCTGAATATCTCCTACCCAGAGGCCAGAAGACGCATGCAACCAATAAATAGCGGGAAACCTTCATATGCCCAGAAGGTTTCTGCGAAGTGCACTATCGGTACACAAACAGAGATGACTGTACCACCAAAAGAGTCATTCACTCCGATTGCACGCTATTTATTGAGTTCACAAAAGCCCACCAAAAAAACACAGTCAGCTGCCACTCCTATATCCGTACCTCCGAGTGCTCCACCACTACCAAAACCAAGTGGTAAAGAGCTAACAGATAAAACAGATAAAACAGAAACAATGGATGTCGAGCACAAGGAGGTACCGGATGAATCAGTCTTGGAACTCTTCGCGGAGGAAGAAATGGACACGGGACAGCGTCCATTCTTCCCCAAAAAAGATAAAGCCAAGACTGATAAAATTAAGCCCTCAGCAGTTCGGAAGCCGCCTGATGGACCCACCAAGCCAAAATAATGGCTAAATTCCTACAATGGAATTGTCGTGGATTCCGGCGAAATACTGATGACATCAAGGCCCTCCTGCAAAAGCACGAGCCAGTTTGCTTTTGCTTGCAGGAGACGTATCTAAAAGCAAACGATGATCCCACCATGCATAACATCACAATCTTTCGTAAGGATAGAATTGCGGATGGTCCTGCTCATGGAGGAGTGGCTATCCTTGTGAGTAATCAGACCCCAGTTCAGCCCTTGCTAATTACAACCAGCATAGAGGCTGTTGCAATTCGCCTTACAGTGGGTTTTCTATTAACGGTCTGCTCTATTTATTTGCCACCTGGGACTGACATCTCCCAGGAAGCCCTTGATGATCTTGTAACGCAGTTGCCGCCCCCTTTCTTATTTCTTGGGGATTTTAATGGACATAACACCCTGTGGAGTAGTGCTATCATCAATGGAAGGGGACGGGTCATAGAGCGTATGCTCAATGACAATGCCCTTTCCCTTGTAAATACTGGAACAAACACCTTCTTCCACATGCCTACCCGTACGTTTTCTGCCATTGATCTCTCTATCTGCTCCCCTTCTCTACTCCCTTCACTCACTTGGGAAGTGGAGGAGAATCTATACGGAAGTGATCACTTCCCTGTGATAACATTGTTACACAGTGGGAGACCATGTCTTTCTTTTAGGTTACCACGGTGGAAGTTTGATCAGGCTGACTGGAATGCCTTCCAACATCAGGCAAATTTTGACCTCAGTACAGTCAGTCAGGAGCCTATCAATGATGCAATTAAGTACATCACAGAAATTATTGTCCAAGCAGCTGCGAAAGCTGTTCCAAAAACATCTGACCGGTTTCCACCATTTCCCAAACCTTGGTGGAATTCACAATGCACAGCAGCAAAAAAGGCCCAAAACAAAGCGTGGGGGATATTCCGTCGATATCCTACCACTGCTAATCTAATAGCCTTCAAGCGCACACGAGCCAAAGCACGCTACATTCGCCGTCAGAGTCAAAAGGAATCATGGATCCGTTTTACGTCATCTATTAACCAGACTACCAATTCTAAGGTAGTCTGGGATAAAATCCGGAAAATGAAGGGAAAATATACATCCCACCCTTCTTCAATCCTAGATTATAATGGATGCGCTATTGCAGATCCAACTGCAGTAGCCAATGCTCTTGGGGAAACATTCTCTAACATCTCTGCAACATCTTCGTATTCCCCAGAGTTCCTGGTCCTGAAACATAAACTGGAAAGAGAAGCACTTAATTTTAAGTCCAAGGGCCTCTATCCCTACAACGGGGATTTTACTATTCAGGAACTTAAAAGAGCCCTCGCTCTTTCCAAAGCAAGTGCTGTTGGACCAGATGGCATCCATTATGACATGATTAAACATCTTTCACCAAAATCTATGGATTGTCTGCTCCTTCTGTATAACAGAATCTTTATCGAAGGGCAGTTTCCGGATTCCTGGCGCAAGGCAATCGTTCTTGCCTTTGCTAAGCCAGGAAAGGATCCAAAAGTCACTACCAATTATCGTCCTATTGCTCTGACTAGCTGTCTGTGCAAAATCCTGGAGAGAATGTTCAATTCTCGGTTAATTTGGTACTTAGAATCAAATGACCTTCTCTCCAATATCCAGTGCGGCTTCCGAAGGAACCGGTCCACTTTGGACCATCTTATTAGACTGGAAACATCCATCCGGGATGCTTTCCTAAAACGCGAACACTTGGTGTCGGTGTTCTTTGACATGGAGAAAGCGTATGACACAACTTGGAGATTTGGCATCTTAAAAGATCTGCATAGCCTTGGTCTTAGGGGACGACTCCCCATTTTTATTAAAAACTTTTTAGACAATCGATCTTTCCAAGTTCGTGTGGGATCCTCACTCTCTCGTTCCTTTAGCCAAGAGGAGGGAGTACCACAGGGATCAGTTTTAAGTGTCACGCTTTTCGCCATCAAAGTAAATTCCATCACAGAACAACTTCCTCCAACCGTAAACAGTGCCCTCTATGTTGATGACTTTAGCATTTTTTGTCAGTCATGCAACATGAGGGTTATTGAAAGACAACTGCAAAAAGCCATTGATCGCCTTAATTCCTGGGCACTTGCTAATGGCTTCAGGTTCTCGCCGGAGAAGACCGTTTGCGTGCACTTTTGTCGCAAGCGTAATCTTCATCCTGAACCTGAATTAAGGGTCGGACATAATGCTATTCCAGTAGCGGCGGATACAAAAGTTTTGGGACTCGTATTTGATAAAAAGTTAACCTTTCTGGATCACATCCGTCAACTCCGCACAAGATGCACAAGAGGGCTGAATATTCTGCGCTCTCTTTCCTCTACATCTTGGGGTGCGGATCGATGCACCCTACTACGCAGCTACCGTGCACTTGTACGATCCAGACTTGATTACGGGTCCCTGGTATACAATTCGGCCAGAGACAGTGTACTTCGTTGGCTGGACCCTGTCCATCATCAGGCCCTCCGTATAGCTACTGGAGCATTTCGAACATCTCCTGTCCAGAGCTTATACGTCGAAGCAAACGAACCGCCGTTATCGCTTCGACGTAAGCAATTGTCTCTAAACTACGCTCTAAAACTAAAATCCTTGCCAGACCATCCTACGTGGCTATCCGTTTTTGAGCCACGATGGGAAAATTTGTACAACACTCGAAAGACTGCCAATCGTCCTTTTGGTATTCGTCTCCAAGAGCTACTCAAAGAACTTAATATCAAGGTAGACAAAGTTGCTCAAACACCGAAGCAACCCCTTCCACCCTGGCATGCTCATGTTCCGGCATGTGACTTGTCCCTTAGAAATTGGGGAAAGTCGGACACTCCATCGTCTGTCTACCTGCAGCTTTATTCAGCACACCGAGCTGAATATTCTGACTTCGCGCCAGTTTACACAGACGGCTCGAAGTCGGAATCATATGTGGGATCTGCTGCTGTCTTTACAGACAGCATTACATCGGAGCAGATTCCCTCTGAATGCAGCATATTTACTGCAGAGCTGCACGCAATAGAGTTAGCCTTGGATCACATTAGTGAATGCCAACACCAACGGTTCATTTTATATTCTGACTCTCTCAGCGTGTTACAGGCTTTAATAACCGTGAAATATAATTCTCATCCAGTTCTGTCTAGCATTCAGCAGAAGATTCACTTCCTCCGTGAACGTGAATATGACATCCGCTTCTGCTGGATTCCTAGCCACATTGGGATTAAGGGAAATGATTTGGCTGACGCCGCAGCCAAATCAGCAATTCCAAATAATAACCGTTGCCTGTCAGTCCCCTATACAGACTACAGGCAAACAATACAGCAAAAGATACATTCCCAATGGCAGGATTTGTGGAATAGACAGACTGGGAATAAACTATATTGTATAAAGCCTGTAATTGAACCGTGGCAGTCTAGTCTGCGCAGGAATCGTAAGGAGGAAGTTGTTCTTGCCCGGACCCGCATAGGACATAGTCATTTGACTCATTCGTTTTTGCTGAGGGCTGATGACCCTCCTATGTGTGTGTCCTGTGGTACAACTTTAACTATCAGACACCTTTTAATTGACTGTCCAGATTTTAGCAATATCCGTTTTACCGCTTTTAACCATCTGACTGAGCCGTATACACTCAGTCAGATTTTATCTGACAATGACAATGTGTCTGCTGTTTTTAGCTATTTTAAATTAATAAAAGTTTTTAATTGTATTTAATTTATGCTTTTGTTACATTATTATATATTTCGACATGGTGGCCTTACTAATTAGGTCACCGAGAATTTAAACTATTTAAATATTACCTAGTCTTGGCGCATTATGGCCACAGCTGCCAATGCGCCATAAAAAACCAAACCAATCAATCAATCAATCAATCATAATGTTCTCAGTCACTTAAGAGATCCAGATCCTCCGTGGATTACCTTCGCGCCTTCTTGTGATGATTACTTTGAGCAATGGGGAAAAGGAGCTATATCAGATATCAACATCCAACAGCTACATCTTGTCCATACACAGAATTATTCCCTCTTTACTAAGATCTATACTGATGGCTCTAAGTCTGGTAATAAAGTGGGTGCAGCTGCTGTCTTCCCCAACAAAATTATTTCACTTACACTTCCTGCAGAATGCAGCAGTTATTCTGCTGAACTTCATGCCATTAAGCTTGCCTTGGAACATATTTCACTCCTGTCAATCAATAAAAGCATCATATATACGGATTCCAAAAGTGCTCTCTCAGCTCTCAAAAACACGACACCTCACAATCCTTTGCTAAAAATCTTAAGACATGCGCTAATACGTCTTCACGAACATCAGCAAACTGTTGTCTTCTCTTGGATTCCAGGACACAGCGGTATTAAAGGAAATGAATGCGCAGATAATGCTGCAAAACATCCCTCCAGCATAAATTCAACAAATGACCTTGTCCCGTATACTGATTGTAGAAGCAATATCCAAAAAAAATGTATGGAGCAGTGGGCACTTATGTGGAGAAATCAAACACAGAACAAGCTGTTTCAGCTGAAACCTGAACCACAATTATGGAATTCCAGCCTGCGTAAAAATAGAAAAGAAGAAGTAATTCTAGCCAGAAGCCGAATAGGCCATACTCACCTCACTCATCTTTTTTTGCTCACAGGAAACGATCCACCGCAGTGTACGCACTGCTTGAAACCACTGACAGTAAAGCATATACTCATTGAATGTAGCCTGTTTAACAATGTCCGACAGTGTATTTTCAGCTCGTTGTCATTACAAGAACCGTTGTCACTCAGCCGCATCATAGGTAATAATGCAAACCTCTCCGAATTCTTTTTGTACCTAAAACGAATTCAAATGTATGATCAATTTTAACTGCTCCCAGAGCAGTCATCACATAGAACTTCACTACCTTTGGTAGGCGCAATATGGCCAAAGTAGCCCTTGCGCCAGAAACTCCAATAACAACAACAACCCTTGTGCCGAAAAACCTCTACACCAACAACAACAACAACATATTCGTCAGCTGAGGACAAGATGTGTCAAAGGACTTAACATCCTTCGTGCCCTTTCGTCAACTTCATGTGGCGCAGATCGTTCTACCCTTCTTCGTCTTTACCGAGCACTTGTCCGTTCCAAACTCGACTATGGGTCTCAGGTTTATGGTTCTGCTAGAGATAGTGCACTTCGGTGGTTAGATCCAATCCACCATCAAGCCATCCGGACGGCCACTGGAGCATTTCGCACATCTCCTGTCCAAAGCCTTTACGTTGAAGCAAATGAACCATCTCTGTCTCTTCGACGTAAGCAGTTGTCCTTACAGTACGCCTTCAAATTAAAATCGCTGCCCGATCATCCCACGTGGCCATCCGTTTTTGAGCCGCGCTGGGAAAACCTCTACAACACCCGTCGGACTGCCAACAAACCTTTTGGTATTCGCATTCAAGGGCTGCTGAATGAGCTAAACTTGACGGTAGACAATGTTGCCCCGTCACCAAGGCAATTCTTTCCACCCTGGCATGCTTATTTTCCAACTTGCGATTTCTCCCTTAAGATCTGGGAGAAGGCTACTACACCGCCATCTGTCTACCAGCAACTCTTTGCATCACGTAGACAGCAGTATTCTGACTTTCTTCCAGTCTATACAGATGGCTCAAAGTTAGAATGTCATGTGGGATCTGCTGTTGTGTTCTCTCACAAAACATTATCCTATAAGATCCCACAAGAAACTAGCATTTATACTGCAGAGTTGCATGCAATACAAACAGCCCTAGATCACATTAAAAATCGCGACTACCAGAGGTATATGATTTATTGCGATTCATCGAGCGTGTTACACGCTCTGGTATCGGTGAGTTTTAACCCTCATCCGATCCTATCCAGGATCCGGCAGATTCTTTTTTCTCTCAATAAATTAGAATTCCATATTCGCTTTTGCTGGATCCCAAGCCACATTGGGATCCGGGAAAATGAATCGGCTGATGCCGCTGCCAAATCAGCCATTTTCCTGGATAATCATTGCCTGTCAGTCCCCTATACAGACTACAGGCAAATAATACGTTCTAAATCACTCTCCCAATGGCACGATTCTTGGCACGGACAGGCCACAAATAAATTACATCACATTAAGCCTGTAATTACGTAATGGCAGTCCAGTCTACGCAAGGTCCGAAGAGAGGAAGTTGTTCTTGCTCGGCTCCGCATAGGGCATAGTCATCTAACACATTCCTACTTGCTGAGGGCGGATGACCCACCTATGTGCGAGATGTGCAATGTTATTTTAACCGTCCGTCATATTTTAATAGAATGTCCTGTTTTTATAGAAGCATGACGCTTGTATTTTACCGCTTTTAATAATTTGACTGAGCCATTTACACTCAGTCAGATTATAGGTGACAGACACAATATATCCGATGTCTTTAACTTTTTACAATCTTTTAATTTTTATACAAAGATCTAAGTTTTATACTTTTTATGCTTTTAATTTGTACCTTTTTTTACATAAAAATTAATTGCTTGACGTGGTAGCCTTGGCTATCAAAATGTTTAGTAACGTTTTAAATGTGAATTGGCGCATTATGGCCTTAGCTGCCAATGCGCCATAAAAAATCAAATCAAATCAAATCGACAAGACGGGTGGTCCTAGAAGGCCCGGCTAGGATCAATCGGCTAGTAGGCTCGCCTGCGAGGGTCAACCGTGTCAATGCCATGCCCCTACCCTCGAGGGACAGGATTCAGGCTGTCGGCGGTGCGGGTATGGTATCTGGGTAGCCCTGGCGTTCCACTCCCAAGCCCATTTATTGCATGCCAGGTATTGGTCGTCCCTTTGGGCTCCGTGGTGGGTGGGGAGCCCAGGCACTGAACCATTTCAAAAATTCATGAATCCTGATAAACTTACTTTTTCAGCGGCCGCAACCCGGTCCCTATCTGCAAATAAAGACGAAGACATAGATAGCACTATAGCTACAAAGAGGCAGCGAACTGAGATATCATCAGGGCCTGTTCCAAGGTTTTCAATTATACGCTCTACCAACGAAAAACCGATTGGCAAAATGTCACCCTTCTTTATACAGAAAGGGTTAGATGGGTTAGCAGGTTCACCCAAATCAGTTAAGAGGCTCCGTTCTGGGGATCTCTTGATTGAATCTAAATATGACAGGCAATCTGAACATCTACTCCGAGTAACATCAATCGGAGGAATACCTATAACAGTGACACCACACAGAACACTAAATTCATCGAGAGGTGTCATTTCAGAGTTGGACCTTCTAGAGGAGGAAATCTGTTCAGATATGAAACCACAGGAAGTTATTGCCGTACAGAGAATTAAAGCGCGTAGAGATGGGAAACTTGTTAAAACTAGAAACATAATCCTGACTTTTAACTCGCCTAAGTGTCTTGATGAAATTAAAGCTGGCTACATCAACTGTCCAGTACGTCCATATGTTCCAAACCTTTTATGGTGTTTTAAATGCCAGAAATATGGACATTCTCAAATGTCCTGCCGTGGAGTCCTTGCATGCGCTCGGTGGTGAAAAGGACCACGAAACAACAGTATGTTCAGCCACAAAACCCGCCTGTATTAACTGCGAGGGAGAACATCCAGCCTACTCATGAGCATGCCAGATGTGGAAAGAAGAAAAAGAAATCCAACGGCTGAAGGCAGAGCTGAACATATCATACCAAGAGGCAAAGAAAGCGGTGAAACCTCTAAATATCAACACTCACCTACCACCTAGAAGGTAACATGGAGATGTTCCATCGGAACTCAGACAGACATCACCATTCCTCCAAAACAGTCATTCACTCCCATCGCACGTTACCTCTTAAGCCCACAGAATCCTGTACAGAAAGACCAATCAGCTGCCACTTCTATATCGGTACCTCCTAATGCTCTACAAGTAACGAAAGAAATTTCTAAAGAAAAGACAAAGAAAGTTGAAGTATCCCCTAGTACCCAAAAAAACCTGGATGTCGAGGAGAAGGAGGTACAAGAAGATTCAGTCTTGGAGCTGTTTGCTGAAGAGGAAATGGACACTGTACAGCGTCCGTACTTGCCCAGGAAAGATAAAGCCAAGAATGAAAAAACTAAGCCCTCAGCACCTCGGAAGCCGCCTGATGGACCCACCAATCCAAAATAATGGTTAAATTCCTACAATGGAACTGTCGTGGATTCAGGCGAAACACTGATGACATCAAGGCACTCTTGCAAAAGCATGAGCCAGTTTGGTTTTTGCTTACAAGAGACATACCTGAAGGCAAATGAAAACCCTTCCCTTCGTAACATTACTATCGTCCGAAAGGACAGAATCGGGGATGGACCTGCTCATGGGGGTGTTGCTATACTTCTAGGCAACCATACCCCATCTCAAACTGTTCCGCTCTCCACCAATGTAGAAGCGATAGCTTCTACATTGGTGGAGAGCGGAACTACGTACGAAACCCTACAGTAACTACGCATGAAGTGCACGAGAGGCTTGAATATCCTACGTGCAATCTTTTCATATTCTTGGGGCGCTGACCGGTGCACCCTTTTGCGCCTCTATCGTGCACTTGTGCGATCAAAGTTAGATTACAGGTGCTAGGCATATGCATCTTCTAGACTCAGCGTACTCCGATGGCTGGATCCCATCCACCATCAGGCGACCCGTATTGCCACTGGAGCATTCCAAACATCTCCTGTCCAGAGCCTATATGTCGAAGCGAATGAGCCCTCGTTATCGCTTCGTAGGAAACAGTTGTCTCTACAGTAAGGTGTAAGGTATGTTAGTGTCTAACGGCTCCTGGAATTTCTCCCATCTCCGCGGGTGTACATTGTATCGGGGCCAGAGATTTGAAGTGTGTGAGGGTCATGTGCTGTATATTGTGTTGTGCCCTTTGTTCCTCCAGTCTATTAGCCGCCGAGTCCCTAGTGGGACCCGACGTTACCACACCGTGCCACGGGGAGGCTGACCGGGTACACCACTGATGCTAGAGTACTCTGGCGGGTCCTGCCACCTACTTTCCTAGGATTTCAGTGGCTAGGGCCAGATTTGAGAATGAGATGATCGCTGTTTCTTGAGCACCCGTTGTAATTTTAACAGATAGCAGTTGATTAGTTTTCACTGCAAAGTAATTAGTTTGAGATTACTGTTCGAAATTAATAAGAACTAACACATTGTTAGCTGTTTAGTTGGATAATTGAATTTCATAAGAATTATGGAAGGATCAAGTGGAACAGTTAGGAAGCATACAGTGGGATCTGATACAGGGGAGGACGGTTCCCCCCTACTTCCACCTAAAGTGCCACAGTCACGGGAAGAGTTTATAAAATATGGGGAGTTTGTATACTCTAGAAGACACAGTCAGGATCAGTTTAGAGCTTTTGGGAATACGAATATTCAGTTAGCGCATGAAGAGGAAGTTAGTGATCAGGTAGCTGCGAATACTGAGGTGCAACTTATACCAAGTCAGGATGTTGAAACTATGACTGATGAGCTATACAATGTACAAGATGTATCGTCAATGTGTGAGGGGATTTCTAAAATGAGGAAAGACATTAGGAGCTTCCTCTTGGCAGATGTTAATAAGGTTACAAAGAAGGTAGGAGACATAATTATGGACAAATGGGCTAAGTTAGAAACAGCGACTATGGCTGTATTAATAGAAAATGAAAAACTTAGAGCTTTAAATGCCGAGATCAGTAAACGGGCGAATTTACTAGAACATTTAATTCAAACATTTTCGTCTGAGCCTTATAGTAAGACTGAGGCCCACAAAGCAGTAGTGAGTGATGAGGGGGGTGTAATAGGTAGTCAAGATCATGCGCAAGTGCAGGGGGTGGAAGTAAAGCGTACTTATGCGGAGATAGCGAGTGGTACTCGTCCTAAGGAAGGAATACCCAGGTCTGGGGAAAATCTTATGATTCTTCGAGCTTCTGATAGTAGTGAGCTTAAATCGAGTTCTGAAGTGAAAACTGCTGTGGCAAATGCTTTAAAAAATGAATTTAAGTCAGTGAAAGTCCGAGCTCTGCGGTTGGTGCGAAATAAAGGTGTGTTATTAGAAACAGCTATAAAGACGGATTTGGTGAATATAGCTGCATCGGATTCTTTGGCGTCTGTTGGAATAACAACGGGTGTTCCTAAAAAGGGCAACCCATCTGTGATTATATATGATATTCCTAAGGAGTTAAGTCAGGAAGATATCATTGAAGAATTATACTGTAAGAATTTGGAAGAATGCGGGATCACGTTTGAGGAAGTTAAGAAAGACATAAGTTTTAGGTTTACGACCAAGTCTAGAAGTACAGCTTTTGTACACTGGGTTATTACTCTCACCCCAAGGTTATATAAGTTTATATCCACATTGGATCGTTTATACTTGGCAGTAAGTTCGCATAGGCACCGCCCCTTTACTATAGTTTCCAGATGTTTTCTATGTCTTGGATACGGACACGTTACGAAATATTGTACTCACAGCTCCCCTACTTGTGGTCATTGTGCAAGAGGGGGGCATGTATATGCTGAATGCCCAAACAAAGATCAGGAGCCAAGCTGTGTTAACTGCAAGCGCCGTAAGCGGGATTGTTGCCATTCAGTAAGGGACGTCAGATGTCCAGAATATCAAAGAGCACTGGAAATGGTACGAACTCGGACTGCTAATGAATAGTTGTAATGAACGAAGAGAAAGGGGGTTGGAAGAAGATCCTGAGTTAACTGAAGTTTTTTATTCTACAGGAATTAAAATAATGCAGATTAATGGACAACGATCGAGATTGGTAGCGGACGAGATTAGGAAGATTAGTGAGGATTTTCAAATTGATTTGGTGGCAATACAGGAACCTTATTGGGCTAGAGTTCCAGGTGAGCAAACATCTAGAATATTTGGTTATCCCTTAACGTCACGAATAATACAACCGGTGCAGGAAGAGCCTAAAACTGGAATTGTGGTCAATAATAGAGATCTAGACGTAGTGGTTGTTCATAGGTTATGTAACCAGTTCGCTACATGTGTTATGGTGGCCTCGGCAAATGTTCAATTCTATTTTATATCTCTGTATTGTGCTCCTTCAATGGACTTTAATAATTGCGTGGATTATTTAGCATTAGCATTAGCATTAGCATTAGCAGAGGCATATGATGCAAGAAAGCAAGCTTATTCAGCATCAGCCAAAAAAAAAAAAAAAAAAAAAACACCCACTCCCATTTCACCCCTCCGTTCGTTCGAAATACCTGTCCAGTTGAGCTTTAAATTTGTTTAGGCTATCAACTTCAACAACAAGTGATGGAAGTCGGTTCCACCAACCAACCACCCGCTGGCCAAAGGCAAATTTCCGCACATCTATCCGACATCCGTCCTTCCTCAATTTGAATTTATGCCCTCTGAGGTGATTATTCTGAGAAAGATGAAGAATCCCATTGGCATTGAGCATGCTCAAACCATTCAAAGCCTTATACACCTCTATCAGATCACCTCGCCGGTGCCTAGTCTCCAGACTCTGTAATTTGCAAAACTTAAGCCTTTCTTCGTAAGAGCAACCCTTTGTTCCATTTACTAATCTTGTTGCCCTTCTCTGTACCCGTTCCAGCAGCTCTACATCCTTCTTGAAATGAGGCCTCCAGACCTGTATACAGTACTCAAGATGTGGCCTTACCATTGCCTTATACAAGGGAATAATCACCTCCTTATCCCTGCTAGAAAAATTCCTGTATATCATTGACAAGACACCATGCGCTACTCTTGCAGCTCGTCTGCACTGCTCAGAGAACTTCATATCTGCCTGCACAATTACCCCCAGGTCCTTTTCATTCTCCACCACTGTCAGTGTAGTACCGCAGAGTTGATACGTTGCTCTGGGGTTACTGTTTCCCATATGCAGCACTTTACATTTGTCGATGTTAAACCTCATTTGCCACCTCTCAGCCCATCTGTTCAACCTTTCCAGATCCTGTTGCAGCAGCATAGCGTCAGTATTGTCCTTAACGACCCTGCCAACCTTTGTATCATCTGCAAACTTGGACATTAAACTTGATATCCCATCATCAATATCATTCATAAACACCGAAAACAACAACGGACCCAACACTGAACCTTGAGGAACTCCACTAATAACATTAGTCCACGTTGAGCAGTGTCCATTGATTACCACTCTCTGTCTTCTGCCACTCAACCATCCCCTTATCCATAGCAGCAATTTGCCTCCAATGCCACACTGCTCCAATTTGTGCAGCAGTCTTCCATGTGCAACGTATCAAAAGCCTTTCTAAGATCCAAATATATAATATCAAAGTTATTCCCTGCATCCAGTTCTTTTGTGACTACATCATAGTATCCAATCAAATTGGTCAGGCAAGACCTGCCCTTAACAAAACCATGCTGCGTCTGAGCTATAACTGAATTCTTGTCTAGATGATCCTGCAGTGCTTCTTTAACCAGTGCCTCCATTAATTTACCTGGAACAGAAGTTAAACTAACAGGTCTATAATTACTTGTGTCAGCCTTTGATCCTCCTTTGTGAATTGGGGTTACATTTGCACATCTCCAGTCTATGGGCACCTCCCCTGAGTCCAAAGAAGCTCTCATAATTATGGCTAGGGGTTTGCATACTTCCTTTGCTGCCTCCTTTAATATAACTGGATAGATCCCATCCACCCCAGGTGCCTTTTTTATGTTTATCCTCAACAATCTCTCCTCCACTTTCCTCTCAGTTATTACAAAATCATCCAGCTCACTGCCAATGTTTACTTTACCTACATCATTCTCCTTCCTGAATAACTCCTCATGCGTGAATGTAGATGCAAAATACTCGTTTAGATTGTTAGCCACCTGAGCAGGATCCTCAACTGTTGAACCATCAATATCCAGTGGACCAATCTGATTCATCCCTTTCCTTTTCGAGTTCAAGTATGTAAAAAACTCTTTTCTGTTTTTCTTTGCATCCTTTGCCAAGGATTTTTCATAGTCTGCCTTTGCCTGCCTAATCTCCTTTGTGACTTGGTTACAGACCAACTTATATCTATCATAGGCTTCCATGTCACCCATTAATTTGTATGTATCCCATGCATTTTTCTTCTCTGCCACATGTCTCATTAGCTCATCTGACAACCATTTAGGCCTAAACCTTGAACAATATTTCTTAGTTGGTATGTAAAGCCTGGTAGCCTCCAAGATTAGTTCCTTGAATGCTTCCCATTTTGAGTTTGCTGTTGGTAACATCATCAGTTGGTCCCACTGTATAGAATTTAAATACTGTCTCAGACCATCATAGTCGCCTTTACGAAAACAAAAACCCTTCCCTTTACCTCTGATGGTAGTTACCTCCTTGAGTAAATCCCACTTCAACACACTGTGATCACTGCCACCTAGTGGTTCATTTATCTGCAGGTTCTTAATGCATGAAGAATCACTACTGATAATCAGATCAAGAGTATTGCTCCCTCTTGTTGCCTCACGAACATGCTGATGTAGAAAACAATCATCCAATAAATCCACAAAAGCCTTGCTAGTGTGCGAGTGACCAACCCACAAATTCCAGTCAATATCTGGGAAATTAAAGTCCCCCATTATAAGACTCTCAGATTTACTGGCCCACTCTATTTCCCTGTACAATATCTTATTATACTCATCAGAGTCATTAGGCCTATAGCACACTCCTACTCTCAATTTTGATTTCCCTATGCTTATGTCGCACCAAACTGACTCGACACTGCCCTGTCCATCGATGTCGACTGGCTTCACTTCCTTGGACTTTATGTGTTTCTTAATTAATAGCATAACCCCTCCTCCCCTCCTGTCCTGTCTATCCTTTCTATACACATTGTATTCCCCAAATTCCAGTTCCGCATTACTTATATCTGTGTGACACCACGTCTCTGATATCCCAACAATATCTGCCTTTGATGTTTTGAGCAATACCTCAAATTCATCAAATTTATTTACCAAACTCCTAGCATTGGTGTACACGCAGGTATACATGCACCTGTTTCTATTCTTAGCTACCCTAACACAACCCATGTGTTTACTTGTACCGCAATGACTACCAGCAGTCTCTGAAATATCCTGCATCTTGTTTTTCAGACTTCTGCTCATGGCCCCGGGTGCCAAGCGATTGACTGAGCGATTTCTATTTGTGCTTTCACTGCGACTTTTTGATAGGTGAATTCTTCGTTCTCTTTTACGTTCCTCTCTTTGAGAAATCCTTTAATTTAGTAGCTCTTGTATCAAAAGTACTGGTATAGAGCAAGGAAGGAAAGTAACCTTTCTTTATTTTTCATATCTAATAGACTAACTCCTACTAATTTCGCTTGGTCACTCCAGGCACTGCTCCTGCCTCCCCGTGGCGGGGCCGGTAACCTTGGCAGAAAAGTTCATCTGCCAGGGGCTAAAAGGAGCCAAGATGGAACAAAATATGTTTCCTTGTTTAGAACCGACAAGCAGTCGGCTAAACACAGAGCATGAGCATGACTCTTCGCAAGCAAAGAGGTTAAAAACCATTTCCTCTGCGACCGAGTTTCCTGCATTTTTATTAATGCATTCATTATCAGAACAGCCTCTTAGTAAGCTATCCCCCTTTCTTATCCAAAAACACTTGGAAAGTATTGCAGGGTCTCCCAAGATGGTTAAGAGATTGCAATCGGGGGACTTACTAGTAGAAACTCTCAACTGTAGGCATTCTGAAAAACTCCTGAAAGTGACAAACTTCGCAAAAATTCCAGTAAAGGTAACTGCCCATGCAACCCTAAATACATCTAAGGGTGTTATATCTAGTTGGGACCTTTTGAATGTGACAGAAGAAGAAATTAAAGAAGAGCTAAATGAACAAAATGTAATTGCTGTCAAAAGAATCATGACTAAAAGGGACAATATACTCACACCCACCAGAAGTATCATTCTCACCTTTAACAGTCCAAATCTACCCTCAACAGTAAAAGCAGGATATCTACTCTGTCGCATTCGTCCTTATATTCCTAATCCGCTGAGATGCTACAAATGCCAAAAGTATGGCCATTCTCAGACGGCATGCAGAGGGAACCCAGCTTGTCCCAACTGTGGATCTTCTGATCACAGTCAAAACGAATGTTCGGCAAAAGAAATGACTTGTCCTAATTGCAAGGGTAACCATCCTGCTTACTCTAAAACATGTGAGAAGTGGAAAATGGAGAAAAAAATTGTAAAATATAAAGTCGAAAACAAAGTTACTTATCAGGAAGCAAGAAAATTAATTGCACCCAGTATATCTAACCGTAGCTATGCCAGTATTGCAAAAAAATATCAAACAATAGCCACACAAACTGATGTTACTGTTCCATCCAACATATCAATCTCCGACTGGGCCCGAGCTGTTCTTTCTCAGCAACAGTCCAATATCCAGAAGCACTCAGATCAAGCAAGTAATACGCCTCTTACGATTCCAGCAAAATCTCCTCCTTCGCCAATGATTGCTACCACACCAAATAATCCCAGTTCAACTTCAAAACAGAGTATTCAGGAAACATCACTCGATCAAGAGTACCCCTCTAAACAGGAAGATCCAATTCTTGAAATATTTGCAGAAGAAGAAGAAGAAGAAGAAGATATGGACACAGGTCGCCCCACCTTTCCAAAAAGAAATAAACCAAAGCCAGAACGCCACAAGACAGCCACGTCAGGTACAGCTTCTTCTAAACTCAAATAATGCCTTATATTTTACAGTGGAATTGTAGAGGCTTTAGATGCAACATTGATGACATTCAGTATTTAATTAGACGCTACTCTCCAGTGGGTTTCTGTCTGCAGGAAACCTATTTAACTGCTAAAATTTCTGTTTCTATAAATAACTACTCAGTCTACCGAAGAGATCGGAATACATCTGACTCTGCTCGTGGTGGTGTAGCCATTTTGATTAACTCAAAGATCCCTGCTAGTCAAATCATTCTTCAAACCAAAATTGAAGCCGTTGCTGTGCGTCTGATTGCTGAGATTGCATTTACGCTAGTCTCAGTCTATCTCCCACCAAACAATTCCTACTCTTTCAAAGATATTGAAGAACTTTTAGTACAGCTGCCGTCACCAGTGTGCTTGCTAGGGGATTTCAATGGCCACCACCCTTTATGGGGATCCTCTAAATTAGATAGACAGGGCCGACTGATTGAAACTATACTAGATAAACAAAACCTTACCATTCTTAATACTGGTACACACACCCACATACAGTTACCTACTGGACAGACCTCTGCAATTGACCTCTCAATTTGTTCTCCGATACTGTTTCCAGTCATTCAGTGGTCCGCCATGGATGATCCAATGGGAAGTGACCATTTTCCAATTGTCTGTAACCTGCTCACTGCACAACTACCATTAGACCAACCCTGCAGAAAATGGAAATTTTCTAAAGCCAAATGGGCCAAATTTCAATCAGCAATCATTCTGGACAAAGAAACTATTCAGCTACAACCTATAGATAAAGTAACCGATTATATCACATCCAGTCTTTTAGTTGCAGCAAAATACTCAATTCCATTATCAAACCCCCCAACCCGACGGCACTTCAACTACTGGTGGAACGAAGAGTGCACAAAAGCAAAGAAGGAAAAAAATAAAGCATTCAACTTATTCCGTCGATTTCCGACAACAGCTAATTTAATTAGCTACAAGAAGCTAAGGGCAAAAGCGCGGTTCATTCACAGGCAAGCCAAGAAAGATTCTTGGAGTCGGTTTGCATGTACTATCAACAGAAATACCGACTCCAGAATAATATGGAAGAAAATTAGACAGCTTTCTGGGAAGTATCCAACCATCCCTTCCCCAATTCTTTCATACAATGGACAAGAACTCTCTGGTCCTCTAGAAATAGCGAATGCCTTGGGTAAAACCTTTGCCGAAGTCTCTGCTGTATCAAATTACACTCCGAAATTCCAAAAAATTAAGACCTCCACCGAACAGAGGCCCATTAACTTTAGAACCTCGCTATCACTTCCGTATAATCAGCCCCTTGAATATTGTGAACTTCTACAAGCCATAAAAACAACGAGAAACAGTGCAGCTGGGCCAGATGGCATATATTATGTCATGCTGCAGCATCTCAATGAGCAAAACTTACAAATGCTGCTAGTTTTCTTTAATCGGATCTTCCTGGAAAATACTTATCCAACATCTTGGCACCATGCTACAGTTTTGCCCTTTTTGAAACCTGGAAAAGATCCTTCCAGTCCTAATAGTTACAGGCCAATCTCTCTGTCAAGTTGCCTTGGTAAAATTCTTGAAAAAATGATCCACAGTCGACTCAGCTGGATCATTGAAACTGAACAACTATTGAGTAATTGTCAACATGGCTTTCGCAAAAATAGGTCCTCTCTAGATCTGATGATCAAGGCCGAATCTGAAATTCGCAATGCCTTTGTGAAAAATGAACACCATGTCATGGTCTCCATTGACATAGAAAAGGCATTCGATACAACCTGGCGGTATGGCATTCTCAGTGACCTACATAATTTTGGTCTACGAGGCAACCTGCCTATATTCATTAGGAACTTTCTCCAGATCCGCTCTTTCCAGGTTCGATACCAAAACTCCCTTTCTTCTACTTTCTTGCAGGAAGAAGGAGTACCACAGGGGTCGGTTTTGAGTGCAACCCTATTTGCCCTTAGAATTGATTCCATTTCCAAAGAACTTCCAAATACTGTAGAAGCCTATCTTTATGCTGACGATCTCTCCATTTCTTGCCACTCTCAGAACATGAGATCTATTGAACGGCAATTGCAAATGTCCCTCAATAAAATTGAAAAATGGGCTGAGTTCAATGGATATCGGCTTTCCCATCAGAAAACAGTTGCAATCCACTTTTGTAACCAACGCAAATTACATTTAGACCCCGAACTCCGGATGTCAAATTCCAGCATCCCGATTACCAACAATATTAGATTCTTGGGATTAATATTAGACAGCAAGTTAAATTTCCTTGAGCACATTAAAGTAATACGTACTACCTGTCTGAAAAAGCTGAACATGCTTAGAGCTCTATCTGCCCAGTCTTGGGGAGCAGATCGTACAACTTTGCTGCTCTTATATAGAGCACTGATTAGATCTCGGTTAGATTACGGTGCCCCAGTTTATGATTCTGCTCGAAAGAGTGTATTACGCTGGCTCGATCCTGTACAACACAATGCACTGAGGATTGCTCTTGGTGCTTATAGGACATCACCAACCTATAGTCTATATATTGAAGCCCATGAGCCCCCTCTTTACCTCCGCAGAAAAATGTTACTACTTAAATATGCAGTCAGAATACGAAACTGTTCTCCGCACCCCATCCAACCATATCTCTTTAATCCATCATTTCACAATCTCTATAGAAATAAACCAAATAAAATACGCCCAGCAGGCCTACGGCTCCTTGAAATAGCACAAAATTGGAATGTTCCTCTCCAGAGTAGGCAGCACAGAAAGAATGATTCTTGCCCACCATGGACCCCATTTCCTCAACCAGCCTGTGATAATTATTTTCTCCAATGGGGAAAGAATCGTCTACCAACTCTGAATGTGCAACAACTCCATGCTAGCCATATTCAAAACTGTTTTGACTTCTTACCGATATATACTGATGGTTCCAAATCTCATTCAACTGTTGGAGCAGCAGCAGTGTTTCCCTCTGCTATCATATCAGCCTCTCTTCCACCTGAGTACAGCAGCTTTTCAGCGGAATTATATGCAATTCAATTAGCTCTAGAAAATTTGAGTCTTCACCCATCTGCAAAATATTTAATTTACACCGACTCTCTCAGCTCAATTAGAGCAATGCAGAATTTCTCTTATAAGGATCACCCTATACTAAATCAAATCAAGTATTTACTATTGAAAATTGAAGATTGCCAGCAACGAGTGAACTTCTGCTGGATCCCAGCACATTCAGGCATCAAAGGGAACGAGTTGGCTGATATTTCGGCTAAAAATCCATCAACAGCAGATTTAACCTCTGCCTTTATTCCAGTTTCTGATTATAATATTATAATTAAAACAGCTTTTCATGCACAATGGACAGAGCTATGGCATAAACAAACAAATAACAAACTGTTCCAGATAAAACAGGACCCAAAATTTTGGCACTCATGCATTCAGACAGTTCGGCGAGAAGAAGTGGTACTCGCGCGGGTTAGAATAGGTCATACCCATCTAACGCACCTCCATCTACTCACAGGCGATGATCCTCCTCTTTGTTCACAGTGCTCTGAGCATCTAACAGTCAAACATATTTTGATTGACTGTCCACATTTTCAACAACATCGAACTTCAATATTTCAATCTCTGGCTAATTTCCGTGAACGAATAACATTAAATGATATCATTGGTGAAAATGCCAATATTAATGAACTTTTCTGTTATTTAAAACAAATAGGAATGTATAAGCGACTGTGATTAGTTTCTGGAATGAAATGAGATTGAACCGTCTTCACATTAATTATTTATTTTATCTTTTCAACATACCTATGAATAGGCGCAATATAGCCACAGCAGCTTGTGCGCCATTAAACACCCATACCACACATACCACACACACTTCTGCTCATTTCAATAGAAGCAGTGCAAGAATCACTTCCACCTCTGCCAGTGGCTACTGTTAATCTATTAGTCCTTGTATCCCCCCCAACTAGCAGTTTTTTTTAGAGTATGTGTTGCTCATTTTAAGACCTAAACAAGTGATTATTTCGACAGACGCTAATGCAAAGTCTCCATTGTGGTATAGTGCAACATCTGACATGAGAGGTTTATTGCTGGAAGAGTTTTTATCGAGCCATAATTTATTTGTAATGAACAAGTCAAATCAACTCTCTACTTTCTGTGGACCAATGGGTGAATCTAATATTGATTTAACTATAACAACTTCTGGTATTAGACATTGTATTTGTAACTGGAAGGTAATGCCTGATTGGACATCAAGTGATCATCGAGCCATATTGTTTTATGTGAAGAATGTGCCGGATTTAACTGGTACTCAAGATCGGATACCACACATTGTTCGGTTTTCGTTGAAATCATTTGATTGGTCCATGCATGAAGCTTCTATTCTTCGGGACTTTTCCTCGGATAAACAACAACAGATAGTTCGTGAATCTGCAATATATTTAGCTAATACTATAGAGGATTCAATAGTAAGAGCGGCATATAAGTCAGGTAGGAAGAAGGTTATTAAACTAAAATCCTGCCCATGGTGGACAAACGAACTGACTGTCTTACGACGGGCTGTATATCGAGCTAGGAGACAGTACCAGCGGCATCGGAATTGGGGTCATTCTGAGGTAGTTAGATTGCATGACAATTATGTATCTCTTAAAAATAATTACAAGAGAACCATGGCAACTCGGAAGAGAGAAACCTGGCAATTGTTTGTAAAACAATCGGGGAGAAACGATCCCTGGGGTTTGCTATATAAGTTGTCAAGAGATAAACTGAGAAGTTTGGAGGTATTTAATACAATTCAAGAGGATTCTACTGAGACTATTGGCTGGGAGGATTCAGTAGATGCAATATTAACCAGGCTGTTCCCGGTTGACGATCCCATCTTAGACTCACAGTGCCAATTCGAACTGCGGAGAAAAAATCAATTTTATGTAGCTAGAGGCAATACCATGGCGTTTACAATAGATGAACTAGCAGGGGTGTTAAAGAAACTTAATTTTGCAAAATGTCCAGGAATAGATTTGATTGAGAACGCATTTATAGTGAGGTTTTTTAAGTTAATACCTAACATGTTACTTTTGTTATATAATAAGTGCCTAGAGGAAGGACTGTTTCCATTGAAATGGAAGATTGCTTTATTGAGGCTAATTAGGAAGCCTGGGAAACCTTTAATTGAGCCTAAGTCGTACCGTCCAATTGCTTTGTTGGCTAATCTGGGGAAAGTGTTAGAGAGGTTAATGGCAATACGTTTACAAGAATTGTTAGAACGCCATGACATGATTACACCTAATCAGTATGGTTTTACACCGGGGAAATCGTGCGAGGATGCTCTTCTGGACTTTCATACATACATTTCAAACTCTGATTCAAAATATGAACTCGCTATATATATAGATTTTGAAGGTGCGTTTGACTCAGTATGGTGGGAGGCAGCTCTTTCTCAACTGTGTCGTGCTGAGTGTTCTAAGCAGTTATACAGTCTGTTCAGGAGTTATTTTTCTGAGAGATATGTGACTGTAAGGTCTAAACATTTTCTCCTTCAAAGACAAATCACGCGAGGTTGCCCTCAGGGCTCTGTATTAGGTCCTTCCATTTGGAATTTAGTGTTACAGAACTGGCTGGTTCGACCACAAGTAAATTGTCACGTGATAGCTTTTGCTGATGATGTCACATTAATTGTGGCAGGTCGATCACGACACGATTTGGAGCAAAATGCAAACCGTGTAATAAATGATATTAATACCTGGGCACAAGGATTTAAGCTTACCATTAGCCCCCAAAAGACCAAAATGATGCTTTTTAAAACCAAACTTGATTTGGGACGACCGCCGCAAATAAAATTAAATGGGAGACAGTTGACTATGGTTTCTGAAACTAAATACTTGGGGCTCATTATTGATCACAAGTTGTCTTATTATGCGCATATAACACATCTACATAGCAAGATTAGGAAATTTGCCGGCTATATTATAAGAGTATCAAGAGGAGATTGGGGTGTGTCCAATAAAACTTTATTTTTATATTATAAGGTGGTGTTTCTGCCTATGGTTACATATGCAGCGGGAGTTTGGTCTCACAGAGTGGCTCTTGTTAGATTTCAGGCTAAATTAAACTCACTACAAAGAACGATGCTTCTCAGTATATTAAGGGTATGTAGAACTGTAGCTACGACTGCACTTCAAGTGATGGCTGGGGCAGTCCCTTTGGATTTGTTCGTGGCTTATCGAGGTCTGTGCTATGGCATTAAGAAGAAAATATCTACTAGACTTGTTGGCATAGAAGTTGACATAAATTCTGATATTAAGAGGGAGAAGAGAAGATGTTTAAATGAGATTGTTAACTTGTGGCAAACAAGATGGGACACTGTATCTACTGGTCGAGTGACAAAGAAATTTATTCCGGATGTTACCTTTTTAAGTGACAGAACAGTTCGAAGTTGGTTTACGCCAAGTTTACAAACATCATTTTTACTAACAGGTCACGGCTCGATGAAAGCGAAATTATTTCAGTTGGGTCTTTCGGATACAGATCTCTGTTTTTGTGGTGAGAGTGAAAGTTGGCACCATATATTATATGTGTGTACAATTTACGATAATGTCAGGGAAATAATCAGGGAAATCATTGCTGAAAATGAGTTAGGTCGGGAAGAGGTGTTTGTATCTAATAGGAGTGTATTTCAATTATTCCAGGATTTTGCAAAGGGAGCCTTTGAACTGAGGAAACGCCTGTTAAACAGTTGAACCAGAATAGTGTGTTGAAAAGAATACTGAAGTGGGTCCAGAATGCCCAAGAGACTATTGGTGATGATGAGGAGGATTTATTTATTTATTATTATTTTTTTTTATTATTTTTTTAATTTATTTATTTATTTATTTTATTTTATTTTTTTTTTTTATTTATTTATTTTTTTTTATTTATTTTTTTTATTATTATTTATTATTATTTTTTTTTTTTTTATTTTATTTATTATTTTTTTTTTATTATTATTTTATATATATATATATACGTGTGTTATTTATTATTATTATTATTATTTTTTTTTTTTTTTTTTTTTAAGCTCTGGATTGGGCCCCCAGAGGGTTTTTTTTTTTTTTTTTGTTGTCTCATAACCTGAGACCTTATGCGTCCCATCTACTGGAACTGGCCCACCTTCCCGTGGTGTGGACGAGTATCTAGAAGCAGCCTTCCTGGTGATAGCTGCTTCTCGGTAGCTAAGAGGTCAGCATAACACAACAACATAACATGCATTAAACTACACGAACATTGCACTACTACACGCTGGCCTGTTTTGCAGAGTCTGTTCAACGTACAAAGAAACGAGGTGGATTTGAACGGACGTTCTAGGAGCCACCCTACCTATACACACACATGTCCACATGTCCACATGTAATTTTAACAGAGCGTAGGTTTGTTCGCTCATAACTTGTTCTAGGGCCAAATAGGTTGAGCAATAATTTTGATGTATTTAGATTTAGACCTGTGGGGTGTATATATATATATATATATATATATATATATATATATATATATATAAACGTTGTGCAAGAGAAAAGTAAGGGAGGAACGCAGAAGACTGGAGGGCAGGAAACAGAAGAAAGGAGCCGACAGGGAAGATGGACCCTGATGACAGTGTGGCATGCCCAGTGCCTCACCAGAGAGAAGAGTGGGGTGGCGGGTGGACGAAAAACCACCTCCCCCACACCAAAAAAAAAAAAAAAATCATTGTGTAAGAGAAAAATAGGGAGGGTAAAAGGACGGATGGTAGGAAACAGAAGAAAGAAGCCGAAAAAAAAAATAAAAATAAAGAGAGAGAGAGAAATCCCTAAAATTCGGGTGGGTACAGCTAGCACGGCCAGTCAGTTGGAGCCGACAACTTGGTGGAAATCCAGCAGTGTGAGTGCTGCTATGGTGGATGGGTCATGTTCAGGAAGGTCTAGTCCAGTTGTCGTCATTGGGACTCCATTTGGTGAGTCTGTGTCGCATCCAGACTGAAGGCTGGTCCAGTAGTCCATGATAACGAATAGTGGGTTGGTCAAAACTGGGAGTTCAGGGATCGATGGTAGGTCTCTTCTTGATGAGATGTGTCACGTCTGGTCGGGAGAAGTTGGTCCAGGAATCAATGATGAGGAATTTGTCAAGGTATGTGTGGACCCTGTCTTTGATTGCACTGCTAGTATTGTCCCAACCAAGTGGGCCAGACCATCCGACGTGGACACTCGTTTTTCAGCATGTTGGGAAAATCTGTACAACACTCACCAGACTGCCAATCAACCATTCGGTATTTGTATCCAAAGGCTACTTAGCGATTTGGACATCACATTAGACAATGATGCTCCGTCACCAGGGCAACCCACTCCACCCTATGATGCTCGTGTCCCAAACTGCAACCTCTCTCTTAACAATTGGAGAAAGGACAGCACACCATCCGCTGTCTACCTGCAGCTCTTTCTAGCACACCGCTCTGAACATTCTGACTTCTTGCCCGTCTACACAGATGGCTCGAGGTCAGAAGTCTCTGTAGGATCTGCAGCTGTTTTCCCAGACACCACGGTATCTGAGCAGATCTCCCACGAATGCAGTGTGTTCACTGCAGGGCTAGCCTTGGATCGTATACAAACCACCCACGACAAAAAATATATTATGTATACCGATTCTCTGAGTTCATTGCAGGCTCATCATCGATGTTACTCAACCCTCATCCTGTCCTGATCCGGATACAGCAGAAGGTGCACTTCCTTTCACAACCTGAATTTGATATTCGTTTCTGCTGAATCCCAGGCCACATTGGGATCTCAGGAAATGATTTGGCAGATACTGCAGCCAAATCAGCGAACCTCTTTAACTTTTGCCTGTTAGTCCCCTATACAGACTACAGGCAAGTAATTCGAAAGAAACTGGTATCCCAATGGCAACACTCATGGCTTGGACAGGCTGCAAACAAATTATATGAGATTAAGCCTGTAATTGAACACTGGCAGTCTAGTTTGCGCAGGAACGGAAAAGAGGAAGTTGTTCTATCTCGGCTCCGCATAGGACATTGTCACTTGATACATTGCTATCTGCTGAGGGCAGACGATCGTCCTATGTGTAGAAATTGTGACACCATTTTAACAGTCCTTCATATTTTAATTGAATGTTCTTCTTTCTATAATGATCGCCGTTTATGTTTTAGCCATCTGTCTGAGCCTTACACACTCAGACAGATTTTATCGGACAACTACATGTCAGCTATTTTTAAGTTTGTACAACTTATTAATCTAAATAACTCTATCTAGAATGTTTTTATCGTTTTATGCTTTATAAACTTTTTATATCGTATACTCCTTTACAATAATATATAAACAATTATAATATTATACTTTTATATTCTACACCTTTTTGACTTGGCGCATTATAGCCTTAGATTGTAATGGGCCATAAAATCCTAAAGGAACAACAACAACAACAACAACAACAGCTCCCCAGTGTATGACTCTGCGAGAAAAACTACTTTAGAGCGATTGAACACGATCCAGCTAGATGTCTGTATAATGCCGAATGGGACTCATTTTACAAAAGTAAACAAAATGAAAACTGACCTGCTTCACTTAGACTTAAAGATCTGACTGAACCATGGAATATAGAAATCAGCAATATATTTCTGGACGCGACACGTTCTGATCCACCTTGGCAAATATTCCTGTAATTTATGACAACTATTTTCAACAGTGGGGGAAGAACACCTTTTTCCCCTCCAATATCGCACAGTTAAACGAAACTCTCTGCTTCTAACTCACAGGCCTGTAAAATCTATACAGATGGATCAAAAACCGAGACTCAAGTAGGTGCAGCGGCAATCTGGGAAGAACTGTGCGTGCAAATCGTAATTTGCCATTGTCTCAAGTCACACAACTCCTCTGTGAGAGTATTGGGACTACTGTCAGCACTAGTAAAATACGAAGGACACTCCACGGGTTACAATGGTCGTGCAGCTGTTCACAAGCCATTGATCACCTCAGCAAATGCTAGACGCCGATTAACGTGGTGTAATGAGCGTGGATCCTGGACTGTAAAGCAGTGGAAAACAGACCTATGGACAGACGAGTCGAGGTTCGCATTCTACCAGTCTGATGGCCGTTCCTGGGTGTGGCGAATACCAGGGGAACAGTTCCTTCCTGATTGTATCCTCCGAACAATGAAGTTTGGTGGAAGCAGTGTCATTGAATGGGGCTGCTTTTCATGGTTTGGCTTGGGCTCATTAATCGTTATCGACAAAACCATGAATGCTGTGCAATACCAGGACATTTTGACAAAACTGCCAAAAATCCATCAACTTATGATTTAACCCTTGCTCCTATTCCAATCTATGACTATAATCATATCATACAAACAACATGTCTTGCGATGTGGAAAGAGTTATGGCACACCCAAAGCAATAATAAACTTTATCAGTTGAAACAGGATCCACAGCTTTGGCGCTCTAGCACCAAAACAGTACGAAGAGAAGAAGTAGTGCTTGCACGAGCACGGATAGGACATACATATCTGACTCACCTTCACCTACTTACAGGAGAGGATCCTCCTCATTGTCCACACTGTTCCTCGCACTTATCAGTCAAACACATTCTCGTTGACTGCCCTCACTATGATCAGGACAGAATATCCATCCTCCTTTCCCTAAAAAATCTTCCGGAACCGAAGACATTAAAAAATATTATAGGTGACGATGCAAACATCAATGAATTCTTCTCTTTTTTGAAAAAAAATGGATTGTATCATAAATTTTAAAACATCACTCTAATAAACCATAAATTGATTCTATCTGAAATTTGATTTTTATTATTTTCCTATGAATAGGCGCACTATAGCCCCAGTAGCTCGTGCGCCATTAAACCCCCATCACAACAACAACAACAACAACAACATTTTTACAATTATCCACTTCCAACATTATGGCAATACTTCGGGGAAGGCCCATACCTGTGTCAGTAAGACAACGCGACATGCCATACTGCTCGGGTCGTAACAGAGTGGTTTGAACACATGGGTGTGGAAAAGTTGGATTGGCCGACCCGAAGTACTGATCTTAACGCTATCGAGCATCTTTGGGATGTATTGGACCGTCGGGTACGTACACGTCGAGATCGCCCAACGAACAAGGCCGAATTGGTGGCTGCGTTAAAGGCCAAGTGGAGGAACATATCACGCGAAATTTATAAAAAGATGGTTGAGAGTATGCCGCGTAGATTGAAGGCCGTCATAAAAGCAAAAGGTTTCGATACAAATATTAAATGACACAATAAAGCTCTTTTTTTGTCTAAAGGCAGATGTCCGGATATTAATGGTAGGACAGTGCATAGGGAGAATGTGTAAGACGGTCTGGTTAAAAATACACTGGTGTGCAAACTTAAGGACCAACACTATTTCTAAAGGTTACAACCACAAAATCTTTACTTAAGGTACTCTTTACTGATGAGAGTAGATTCAGTCTCAGCAGCGATTCTGGAAGTCAGCTAATCTGGCGAGAGGTTGGCACACGGTATCACCCAGCAAACATCACTGAAAGGGGTCAATATGGCGGTCGAGGTGTTTGCGTCTGGGGAGGCGTTATCTTGGATAGAAGTACACAGCTCCAGATACTGGAAGGCGGTACTGTAACCGGTGCACGCTACTGTACTGAGGTAATCATTCCCATGTGCGTCTGTTCCGAGGTGCCATTGATCCCGAGTTCGTGTTTATGGATGATAACGTCACACCCTATCGTACTGCAGGTGTTGATATGCTTTTGGAAAGTGAGGACATTATTCATATGGATTGGCCTGCCCGTTCAACCGATCTAAATCCCATCGAACACATATGGGACGCTCTGGGGAAACGCCTAGCGGCACGTCCGCACCCACCAGCTGAAGATAGCGCTGACAGAGGAATGGACGATGTTACCGCAAGAACTTATCAACAACATTGTTCTAAGTATGGACAGGTGGTGCAAAGCCTGCATCGACATTAGGGTGGCCATATCTCCTACTGAGGTGTCCTCAGTGAGGACCACCTCTTCCCTTTATTCTATCTTTGGCAGTGATGCATCTGTATCATGGCAGCCAGTTCTATGTTGCCATTTTTGAATAAAGTCTCTCTGTACCGTTTTGTTTCCGTTGTTGTGTTGATGTTCTTTCCTTCATCATTTCTGTACTCACGCGGTTCCATTGGTATGCTTTTCCCATATCTAGGCCACTCCTATGAGAAGCTACAGGTGCCCCTCGACGTGGGCACCTGTACGTGGTGAGGGGACCTCCCAGTGACGCTGCTCGGTTTCCAGATTAGCATCACTGGGATCTAACGCCCATACCTTGGTTTCAGAGTTACATCTTTGAAATCCGGCGTGTGCAGCCGAGCGCCGCGACCCCTGGAAGCGGAAAGGGGGATCCTGGTGGTTGAGGGGCCCAGCCTTAATACACCACTTTGGCCCCTGCTTCGACGAGACGGGTGGTCCCGGACCGGCTCGACTGGGATCAATCGGCGGGTGGTATTATACTGCTAGGGTCAACTGCGTTCCAATAAGTCTCCCTCCCTATGGTCCTAGGACGGGATAAAGACTTATTGGTAACGTGGGTATGGTGTTCTAAGCGAACTCGGCGTCCCATTCGTGTACGCAGTACCTGCTAGTTCACGAGTGGGCGCCCCCTCGTAGGGCTCCGTGGTGGGTGAGGTACTTAGGCATCAGACATTTTTTCTTTACTCCTATGAGTAATTTAAATCCTTCTTCTGGGGCCCCAACAAGGCCCCTACCTAATCGAGATGATGACGCAGATAACACCTCTGCAAAACGAGCCAGAACTGAGGATAAACTACCACCATCAGTGACACCGCTTTTCCTCATTCTCCATTCCACCGGAGAGCAGTCCATTGGAAAGATGTCACCCTTCTTCATCCAGAAAGGATTAGAAGGGTTGGCTGGTTCACCCAAATCTGTTAAACGACTGCGTTCTGGCGACCTTTTGGTCGAAGCTACAAATATTAAACAGGCGGAAAAAATCCTGAACGCCACATCAATAGGGGGAATACCTATCATTGTAACCCCCACAAAACTTTGAACTCTTCAAGAGGCGTCATTTCAGAGTGGGACCTTCTTCATGTTTCTGAAGAAGAGATCTGCTCTGAATTAAAAGACCAAGGAGTGACAGCTGTCAAAAGGATATCAATGAGAAAGGATGGGAATCTCGTCCCTACCCGAGTTCTCATCCTAACGTTTAACACCCCACGGCCTCCAAGTTCCATCAAGGCAGGCTATCTAAACTGCCCAGTGAGGATTTATATCCCAAACCCACTGCGGTGCTTTAGATGCCAAAAATACGGCCACTCACAAACATCTTGTCGTGGTAACCCTGCCTGTGCTCGATGTGGTGCGAAAGACCACGAGAGCAAGGAATGTTCAGCTTCTAAACCGATCTGTGTAAATTGTCAACAAGATCATCCTGCCTACTCCAGAGCATGCCAGCGGTGGAAGGATGAAAAAGAAATACAAAAACTGAAAACAGAGCTGAATATCTCCTACCCAGAGGCCAGAAAACGTATCCAACCAGTAAATAGCGGGAAACCTTCATACGCCCAGAAGGTTTCTGCTAAGTGCACTATCGGGACACAAACTGAGATGACTATTCCACCAAAAGAGTCATTCACCCCGATTGCACGCTATTTATTGAGTTCTCAAAAGCCCACCAAAAAAACACAGTCAGTTGCCACTCCTATATCCGTACCTCCTAGTGCTCCACCACTACCAAAACCAAGTGGTAAAGAGCCTGCAGTAAGAACAGAAACAATGGATGTAGAGAACAAGGGGGTACAGGATGAATCTGTCTTGGAACTCTTTGCGGAGGAAGAAATGGACACGGGACAGCGTCCATTCTTCCCCAAAAAAGATAAATCCAAGACTGACAAAAGTAAGCCCTCAGCACCTCGGAAGCCGCCTGATGGACCCACCAAGCCAATGTAATGGCTAAATTCCTACAATGGAATTCTCGTGGATTCCGGCGAAATACTGATGACATCAAGGCCCTCCTGCAAAAGCACGAGCCAGTTTGCTTTTGCTTGCAGGAAACATATCTAAAGGCAAATGATGATCCCACATTGCATAACATCACAATCTTTCGTAAGGATAGAATTGCGGATGGTCCTGCTCATGGAGGAGTGGCTATCCTTGTGGGTAATCAGACCCCAATTCAGCCCTTGCTAATTACAACCAGCATTGAGGCTGTTGCAATTCGCCTGACAGTGGGATTTTTATTAACTGTGTGCTCTATTTATTTGCCACCTGGGACTGACATCTTCCAGGAAGACCTTGATGATCTTGTATCGCAGTTGCCTCCCCCTTTCTTACTTCTCGGGGATTTTAACGGACATAACACCCTGTGGGGTAGTGCTAACATCAATGGAAGGGGACGGGTCATAGAGCGTATGCTCAATGACAATGACCTTTCCTTTCTAAATACTGGAACAAACACCTTCTTCCACATGCCTACCCGTACCTTTTCTACCATTGATCTCTCTATCTGCTCCCCTTCTCTACTCCCTTCACTCACTTGGGAAGTGGAGGAGAATCCATTTGGAAGTGATCACTTCCCTGTGATAACCTTGTTACACAGCGGGAGACCATGTCTTCCCTTCAGGTTACCACGGTGGAAGATTGATCAGGCTGACTGGACTGCCTTCCAACATCAGGCAAATTTTGAACTCAGTACGGTCAGTCAGGAGCCGATCAATGATGCAGTAACGTACATCACAGAAATTATCGTCCAAGCAGCTGCGAATACTGTTCCAAAAACATCTACCCGGTTTCCACCATTTCCCAAACCTTGGTGGAATTCCCAATGCACAGCAGCAAAAAAGGCTCAAAACAAAGCGTGGGGGATATTCCGCCGATATCCTACCACGAACAACCTTATAGCGTTTAAACGTGCACGAGCCAAAGCACGCTACATCCGCCGTCAGAGTCAAAGGGAATCGTGGATCCGTTTTACATCATCTATTACCCAGTCTACCAACTCTAAGGTAGTCTGGGATAAAATCCGGAAAATGAAGGGAAAACATACATCCTACTTCAATCCTAGATTATAATGGATGCGCTATTGCAGATCCAACTGCAATAGCCAACTCTCTTGGGGAAACATTCTCTAAAATCTGTGCAACATCTTCTTATTCCCCAGAGTTCCTGGTCCTGAAACAAAAAATAGAAAAACAGGCACTTAATTTTAAGTGTAAGAGCGACTGTCCCTACAACAGGGAATTCACTATACATGAACTGAAAAGAGCCCTCACTCTTTCCAAAGCAAGTGCTGTTGGACCAGATGGTATCCATTATGATATGATTAAACATCTTTCACCAAAATCTGTGGATTATCTGCTCTTTCTGTATAACAGAATCTTTACCGAAGGGCAGTTTCCGGATTCCTGGCGCAAGGCAACCGTTCTTGCCTTCGCTAAGCCAGGAAAGGATCCAAAAGTTACCACCAATTATCGTCCCATTGCTCTGACTAGCTGTTTGTGCAAAATCCTGGAGAGAATGGTGAATTCTCGTTTAATCTGGTATTTAGAAACCAATGACCTTCTCTCCAACATCCAGTGCGGCTTCCGAAGGAACCGGTCCACTTTGGACCATCTTATTAGACTGGAAACATCCATCCGGGATGCTTTCCTAAAACGTGAACACTTGGTGTCGGTGTTCTTTGACATGGAGAAAGCGTATGACACAACTTGTAGATTTGGCATCTTAAAAGATCTGCACAGCCTAGGCCTTAGAGGGCATCTCCCCGTGTTTATTCAAAACTTTTTAGCCAATCGATCTTTCCAAGTTCGTGTGGGATCCTCACTCTCTCGCTCCTTTAGCCAAGAGGAGGGAGTACCACAAGGATCAGTATTAAGTGTCACGCTTTTCGCCATCAAAATAAATTCCATCACAGAACAACTTCCTCCAACTGTAAACAGTGCCCTCTATGTTGCTGACTTTAGCATTTTTTGTCAGTCATGCAACATGAGGGTTATTGAAAGACAACTGCAGAAAGCCATTGACCGCCTCAACTCCTGGGCACTTGCAAATGGCTTCAGGTTCTCGCCGGAGAAGACCGTTTGCGCACATTTTTGTCGTAAGCGTAATCTTCATCCTGAACCTGAATTAATGCTCGGACAAAATGCTATTCCAGTAGCAGCGGACACAAAATTCTTGGGACTCGTATTTGATAAAAAGTTGACCTTTCTGCACCACATCCGTCAACTTCGCACAAAGTGCACACGCGGGCTTAATATTCTCCTCTCGCTCTCCTCTACATCTTGGGGAGCGGACCGATGCACGCTTCTTCGGCTTTACCGTGCACTTGTGCGATCCAAACTTGATTTTGGGTCCCAGGTATATTCTTCAGCCAGAGCAGTGCCCTTCGATGGCTGGATCCTGTCCATCGCCAGGCTCTTCGTATCGCTACTGGAGCATATAGAACATCTCCTGTCCAGAGTTTATACGTCGAAGCAAACGAACCACCGTTATCGCTTCGACGTAAGCAGTTGTGTCTAAACTACGCTTTTAAACTGAAATCCCTGCCAGACCATCCTACGTGGCTATCCGTTTTTGAGCCACGATGGGAAAATTTGTACAATACCCGTAAGACTGCTAATCGTCCTTTTGGTATTCGTCTCCAAGAGCTACTCATAGAACTTGATATCAAGGTAGACAACGTTGCCCAAACACCGAAGCAACCCCTTCCACCCTGGCATGCTCGTATTCCAATATGTGACTTGTCCCTTAAAAATTGGGGAAAGTCGGACACTCCATCATCGGTCTACCTGCAGCTTTATTCAGCACACGGAGCTGAACATTCTGAATTCGCGCCAGTTTACACAGACGGTTCGAAGTCAGAATCATATGTGGGATCTGCTGCTGTCTTTAGGGACACCACTACATCGGAGCAGATTCCCTCTGAATGCAGTATATTTACTGCAGAGCTGCACGCTATTGAGTTAGCTTTGGATCACATCAGTAAATACCAAAACCAACGGTTCATTTTATATTCTGATTCTCTTAGTGTGTTACAGGCTTTAATAACCGTGAGATTTAATTCTCATCCAGTTCTGTCTAGCATTCAGCAGAAGATTCACTTCCTCCGTGAACGTGAATATGATATCCGCTTTTGCTGGATTCCTAGCCACATTGGGATTAAGGGAAATGATTTGGCTGATACCGCAGCCAAATCAGCAATTCCCAGAAATAATCGCTGCCTGTCAGTCCCCTATACAGACTACAGGCAAAGAATACTCGAGAAAATACACTCCCAATGGCAGGACTCGTGGAATAGACAGACTGGAAATAAACTATATCGTATAAAGCCTGTAATTGAACCGTGGCAGTCTAGTCTGCGCAGGAATCGTAAGGAGGAAGTTGTTCTTGCCCGGACCCGCATAGGACACAGTCATTTAACTCATTCATTTTTGCTGAGGGCTGATGACCCTCCTATGTGTGAGTCTTGTGGCACAGTTTTATCAATTAGACACATTTTAATCGAATGTCCAGTTTTTAGCAGTATCCGTCTTACCGCTTTTAATCATCTGACTGAGCCATATACACTCAGTTAGATTTTATCCGACAATGACAATGTGTCTGCTATTTTTAGATTTTTAAAGTCAATAAATATTTTTACTCGTTTATAAAATTTACATTTTTCTTATACTTCTGGACATAGTGACCTAACTAATTAGGTCACTGAAAGTTTAAATTATTTTATAAATGACATGGTCTTGGCGCATTATAGCCTTAGTAGCTAATGCGCCAATAAAACCAAAACAAAACAAAACAAACAAAACAAAGCTACAGGTGAAAACCTGACTGGTCCTTAAATTGTGGAGGAGGTGTCGCTGTGGTCGCGGAAGTGTACGGACGCATCTGCACGAAGCTCCACTTGATGTAAACGGCGGACGACGATATTGCGCGATCTTCGATTTAGGCAAGTATTAGAACATGGATTTTTCAGGTTTGAAGAGTATCACAGATGAAGGTAAGTAAATTAAGTCGGGCAAGAATAGTTTTTGTGATTGTATTTGCATATTTTTGCTCTTTTGAGAGTGATTTTGTCCAGCGCGATCGCTACAGCTTCAGCGGTAGCGAGCCCACCGGCATAGCCACTGATTTGAATACGTCTCAAAAGTCGAGAAATTTGAATATATTATACTTGAAACGGCTCGTGATAAGGTTATTCTGTATGGAAAATATAATACTCCTGACAGAATTAACTTATACTTAGTTTATAAAATAGTTTTCTTTGTCTACAGGCGTTTCCCGCCAAAACCTGAAAATCGCGATTTCTGATTTCTAGTGGGCCTACACTGGAAATAAGTACCTCAAACCACTACTTAAAACGTCAGAAAATTGCTAAAAGTGAATTTAACGCAGAAATTATGGCTGAAAAATCAAATAATGACAAAATTCTGGACAATGACCTAGAAGACTCCTCTGGAAATTAAGCTAGAGTGCTCAGGGAGAAAGCCCCTGTTAATGAGGAAAATGGTAACGAACTGGATAGTTGGCCTCCTGGCCCCCTCAGTATTAAGAAGGGCAGGAAAGGAAAAAATCAAGAAACTATAGAAATTCCAGAGATGCAACAAAAGACAGAAGAAGAAGTAAAACTAGACTACCTAACAAATTTGACTGACCCTATCAAACAGGCAAAGGAAACCAGAGTGTATCTAGAAGAATATATGCACAAGCAAACCAACAGAATTACTTCTGCAATTAGGCTGCAGATAGTGAACTGTTGGTCACTGCTTGAGCAGCGCCTGATTGAATTAAACACAGAGAACCAAGTGTTAAAATCAAAATTAGAGGTTACAACTGAGGAGAAGAACAACTATAAAACAATGAACACACTAACCTATGCCCAATGTGCAAAGGTTAATAGCAAACAGGACATAACTAAAGCAAAACAAATAGCTACTAAGCAACCTAATATAAACAAGGAAAGCAACATTGTTATTCTGAAAGCAAAAAGTGACTCTACCCATAAAACCAGTGAGGCAGTTAAGGACACAGTGGTAACAAAGCTGAGGCCTCATCTGAGAGAAATAAAGATAAACAACATGCGGAAAATCAGGAATAATGGAGTCCTGATCGAGGTAGCAAGCAAAGAAGATCTAAGAAAAATAGAAAACCATCCTGAAATTGAAAAACTGGGCTTGCTCCCTGAAAAACCAAAAGGGAAAAACCCTAATATTTTAATCTTTGATGTACCTGTGTCAGTAATAGAAAAAGAATTCATGATGGATATCTACTTCAAAAACTTTAACAATGAAATGACAATAGATGAATTTGCTGCTGAATTCCTGCTGAAAAGAGCAACAAAAAACAAAAGGAATGGACAACTCAACATAATTGCAGAAATTACACCAAAAATTTGGAAGGTATTGCAGGGACAACAGAGAATCTATGCTGGCTGGACCAGTCATAGATTTAGAGAACATTTCCCTATCCAAAGTTGCTTTAACTGTCATAAATATAGTCACATTGCCAGAGACTGCACTCAGAAAGAACCTGTCTGTGGTCACTGTGCAGTCACTGGCCACGATTACAAAAATTGCAAATATAAGTCTCAGCAGCCAAAATGTGCTACTTGCAAGGCAGCACGGCTGACTGACTATACACATAGTATCAGGGATGATAAATGCCCCAGTTATAAAAAAATGGCAAAACATATACAATCTAGGACCAACTATGGGCCAGATTGAAAACATAAATGTGACTAGGGCTCTAAATCTTGTCCAATTGAATGCTCAAAGACCAAGAGCCGTTGTAGATCAGATCAAACTCAAATTGGAAGAAAATAATATAGATATCTTGGTACTCCAGGAGCCCTACGCACATATGGGTAGAGTTCAGGGATACCCAAGAGACTATAAAATAATAGAATACACCTCAGGTGTCCCTTCCACAGCAATAGTAGTTAAAAATACTGACCTTACAGTCACAAAGGTGGGTCACCTTTGCTCCCCAGTGGGAGTGTGTGCCCATATTACAAGTGCTGTAGGACAGTTTTACATTATTTCACTATATTCCAGACCAGGTGAAGATATAAATCCAACTATTGAATACCTACAAGTAGTCACAAACTTGCTACCTACTGCAAATATCATAGTGTGTGCTGATGTCAACTGCCGGTCAGCCTTATGGCATAGCCGTACAGAAGACAGAGCAGGCACACACAACGGCCAGATACTTTCAGACTATATAGCCACCTCACCCTTTCAAGTGCTAAACCAACCAAATAACCTCCCAACTTTTAGCAGTACCATGTGGGAGAGTGACATTGATATCACTCTTGCCACCAATTCAATAGCTTATAAAATCACAGACTGGTGTGTCCAGCCAGCCTGGACCACATCAGATCACAGAGCCATTTCCTTCAAACTAAACAGGCAATTACAAACAACCCAACACTCTCTGTTGGATATCAAAAGGTATAACCTTAAAAAGGCAAACTGGCAGATTTTTGCAGAACATACAGCAGCTGAGCTGCAAAAACAGGAAAATGAGTGGTCTAGATCAGGCAACTGTAGCCCGGACGAGCAAGCACTGACTATGACAAACATTTTAACAAAAACAGCAACCCTGTCTATCCCACGGAAAAAACCGAGGAAGCAGACAGTTCCCTGGTGGTGTCCCGAACTGACTATACTCAGAAGTAGGGTACACCAGGCACGGAGACATTTTCAAAGAGCCAGAACATCTTGGTCACAAAATGAGGTGGATGCACTGAGAGATTCTTATAAAACTCTCAGGAATCAGTATACAGCCCTCATAAGAGATAAGAAAAAGGAATGCTGGAAGCACTTGGTGGGAACTACTGGAAACAATAACCCTTGGGGAGTTGTCTACAGAATAGTGACCAACAAGCTGCCAAGAGGAGATGTCTTAGAAACTACTGTCAAACCAGATGGAACCCCAACCCTGTGTTGGGTGGATTCTGTAAATAACATCCTAGACAGTATCATTCAGACTGAAACTGGAAATCATTCCCCCACCCAACTCGACATTATAAAAGAAAACACTGAATATGACAATGCCAATATTGAACCTCTGTTCACTATACAAGACTTAGAAATAGCACTATCTAAAACCAAAAACAATAAATGCCCAGGTTTTGACCTCTTAGAGGTCAAAACCTGGGCATTTATTGTTAATTAATTTATCTGGTGCTATTTCTGCTAATTTTTTGAGATTATCAAAAAATTAGCAGAAATAGCACCAGATAAATTAATAGCACTATATAATAACTGTATGACAGAAGGTATATTCCCAAAAATATGGAAACAAGCTGTGTTAAGGTTAATCCTGAAAAACCCTGAAAAACTCCCTACTGATCCCAAATCATATAGACCAATAGCCCTACTCCCTGTACTAGGGAAAATATACGAAAGATTAATATACAGCAGATTAGCTCAATATTACACAGAAGCAGGCTTGCATTCCAACAATCAGTATGGTTTTAAGCAGGGCAATTCTACGGAGGATGCCATGCACCACCTACTGACAGCAGTTAAAAACACAGAGGAGAAATATATGCTGGCAATCTCCATTGACTTTGCTGGGGCATTTGACTCACTGTGGTGGCCTAGTGTCCTTAGGAGACTTCGCCAGGCAAATGCCCCACAAAACCTCTATAAGGTAATAAACAGCTACCTTACAGACAGAAGTGTCTCAGTACGCACAAGGTTCCAGGAATTGACACGCCCTGTGAATAAAGGCTGCCCGCAGGGATCAATCCTTGGCCCTTTCTTTTGGAACATTGTTCTGGATGAATTTCTGGCCTTGGATCTGGGCCCCGTGGAAAGCCTGGCCTTTGCAGATGACATGATTTTCCTTGTAAAAGGCAACTCACGAGTGGTTGTAGAGCAAAGATCAAATGCCGCTCTCTTGCAGCTGCAGGAGTGGGCACAAATGCACATGCTCAAAATATCGCCTGAAAAAACCAAACAAATACTTCTAAAAGGTAATTTGGACATAAGAAGACGTCCACAAATCAAAATTAACACAATCAATATAAAAATGGTAACAGAACTAAAATATCTTGGAGTGGTCTTTGATTCAAAATTAACTATTTACCCCCATTTGATCTACTTGGCGAAGAAAGTGCGAAATTATGCAGGTATGATTGCCAGGATCAGTCGAGCAGACTGGGGACTCAAAAGAAAGACCTTGGCAATCATATACCGTGCAATGTTCCTACCTGTTATCACCTATGGAGCCGGTGCGTGGTTCATCCGCTCGGCCATAGTAAGAAATAGGAATAAATTAGAATCGATACAAAGGACAATACTACTCACTATTACCAGAGCATGTCGCACAGTAAGCACACCTGCACTACAGTTGCTGGCCGGAACTCTCCCACTTTACCTGGAAGTAGCCAAAAGAGGCTTATATTATAGATTTAAAAAGGGCATACCCACAGAATTTCTGGGGATAGCCCTTGATACAACCAATACCTTCAATGATGAAAGAAAAAGAATAGCCACAAAGCTCCACGAGCTATGGCAAACAAAGTGGGAGCAGGAAACCAGAGGTCTGGTCACCAAACGGTTTCTGCCACTGGTGTCAATGGTCAGCCCAAAGCCACCTAAGTGGTATGCCCCTGGACTTTTTACATCATTTATATTGACAGGGCACGGCTCCCTAAAGGCGAAACTAACCTCCTTAGGCCTGACCGATGACCCAAACTGCACCTGTGGCGAAAGTGAAGACTGGGCACACATTCTCTATGAATGTATAATATATGACATCCCCAGAACAGAGCTAATAGCACAGATTGGTCCCTTTCCCAGGGGAGAAGAACATCTCTTCATCACAGAAGAGCAAAATTATAAAGCTTTTACATCTTTCACACAGAAAGTTTTCGAAATGCGCAGAGCAATGCAAAGAATGGCAATTCAGCCCCCCAGCAATTAAACAATAATCAATAGTAAAATTGCCCAAGTTTCCCACCACGCCCAGATGATGACTTAAAAACTGTTAGGGTAGCAGTATTCTGCACCCTGACAGAAACTTGACATAACAAAACTCCCCATGACTACCATGCCATGTGTAGGAACCTGGGGCCCCAAACCAGTGTGGGGGAGGGGGATGGGAATGCATGCAGAGAAAGTGAATGGGAATGAGCAGAAGAGCAAATGTAATTGGCCGAAAGAATACAAAGTTAAAAATAACTTACATTACTTTATATATACTGTACCAACAAACATTTACAAACCACATAAACACTATCACTGCATTCTCCCCTGGCCTGCAAAAAAAAAAAAAAAAAAAAAAACCTTGCAGCTAGGCCTGCACCACAACTGAAGAATAACAGTAAGTTGCGGTGCCCAGAGAGTGCAGTGCAGAAAGAAAGAGTCGAATAAATGAGATGAGAGCTAGAAGAATGAATAAAAG